>NC_134225.1:23259485-23591377 GCF_965140235.1 Caretta caretta
CCCCGGGTCCCTCTGCGGCCCCTGCTCGCCCACACACCGCCCCGTGCCGTGGGGGAGCACCCCCCCCATTCTACAGTGGGGCACCGAGAGATGCCCTAGGCCGTGCAAGGATGGCACTGAGGTCTCCCGAGTCCCAGGTTAGTGCACTAACCACTGCGCCATCCTACCTCTCTCTTGGCTCCCTTTGCTCAGCCAGCCCCGGACCCCCCCCCCACCGCCATTTCTCCATCTGTGAGCAGGAGCTTTCTCCTCTGAGCTCTGGTAAAGCCTCCCTGTGTTCAGCAGCAGGGCAGACCCCTGGGGTCAAACCCTGGCTCTGCCACAGACGCCCCACGTGAGCTTGGACCTGTCACCCAATTTGCCTCAATTTTCCCCAGCCATAAAATGGGGCTAACACTGGCTGAGCAGCTGGCCAGGAGCGCCCGGTGCGATGCTGTGACGGTCAGGGCTGACGGCCCCTCGGCTGTGCAAACAGGCGCAGGGAGGCGATTTTACCCGGCGAGACCGAGCCGGGAACGCTGTGGCCGGTTCTGGCTTGGTGAGGGAAGTGGGAAGAGCGGCACCAGCACAGGTGAGAGCCGCACGGGTTCGAGGGGGAGGAAACGCCTGACCGGCAGCAAGGAGCGTACCGTGCTTTGCTGCTCAGACAGAACCCTGCGTGGGGAGCCGGTCCCAGCTGCCAGGCGCGTCCCGGGCGGAAATCCCGGGGACGGGCCCCGTGACCTCGCTGAGGGAGGCAGAACAGGCCCCACTGGCTGGCAGGTGAAATGGCCTCTGGCCGCGTGCAGCGCCCAGCCGGGGCCCAGGGAACGTCTACGGGGCTAGGGACGGGCTCGTGCTGCGGCCCCAGAAACGGCCGTGTAGACGCTGCGGCTCCGGCTGGAGCTCCGAGAGCTGCAGTGGGGAGCAGCCTTCAGACACCGGCTCCGGGGCCCTGCGGCCATTTGTACAGCGCTGGCGCGGCGACTGATAACCCAGCGCCCCCCCCAGCTCTTCCGCCCCAGACCCCAGCTCGCGTCTCCCCGGCCCGCTGGGTTCTCCCTCTGGCTGTGATTGGTTTTAGCTCTCTCTTTGAGAAGCATTTTGGGCGGAGCTGGTGTGACGGACGCCGGGCGAGCGGGAGGGGAATCGGCCGCAATCGCGCCGTCTTGGGAGCGTCCCGGTGGCGCTCGCCCTCCTGCCTTGCCCCGGGCAGCGAGGAGCTCAGCACTTTGCAGCCGGGCCCGACCCCCCGGCTAGTGTTCGCGAGCCAGGCCCGGCGCAGGGGAATTGGGAGGGGGCCAGTAAATGGAGCCAGCAGCGGCAAGTACACGAGACTCTGAACTTTCTTTCGCGGTCAGTGATTTCCGGTGCGGTGCGGAGGCTGGCTCGTCTAGGAATGTCCAGGGTCAGCTTCCCCCTGCTGTGCTTGGACCAGCCCAAAATCAGAGCAGCTGCACTTTGCACGCACTGGGCCGGAGTCCCAGCTGCTCCATTCCCGCGCTTCTGGCAGGGACTGGCTGAGACTGAGCTCGCTGGGGCAGGGGCTGTTACTCCATTCCGTGTCTGTGCAGCCCCTATTGCCATGGGGCCCTGGCGTAATTCACCTAACAAATAATGTACAGCTCCCTGCACACAGGGGTCCTGCTCCATGGCTGGGGCCCGTAGGCTCTGCCGTAATGGTGTGGCAATAGCAACAGGAGCCGTTTGTGCTGCCTGTCTTCTGGGGTCATGCAGGGCTCTCGCCCAGCCCACAGGGTGAATCAGAGCAGCCTTGGGGCTGCTCTAACTCACACTCTGCACCCTGTGGCCCCTGGGGAGCAGCAGATACTGCACGGCCGTGTGCTCCAGCCACGCGCCAGATTCACAGATTCCAAGGCCAGACAGGATCACCTAGTCTGACCTCCTGCGGAGCACAGGCCAGAGACCTGCCCCAATGCCATATGCCAGGGGCTGGGAGCAGGGTCTTTATGCCAGCTGGGCACCTGTCCGGGAGGGGGATTCTCAGGGAGCCGTTCCCACCCCCTATGCTGACCGCGCAGCCTGAGGGTCACATGTAGGGCGAGCCAGGCCCGGGCAGTCTTGTGCCACGCTGGCGCACGATCGGGACTCACATTCCACCCGCACGGTGACCGCCCTCCTCGCCGACCCGTGGCGGTTGATGGCCGTGCACCAGTAGGTGCCAGAGTCATTCCGGCTCACGTTCCGCTCGCCGCTAAACTCGTCAGCTGCTCCCTCCTTGGCGCATGGGACGCGGGGGACGGGGATCCCGTCCGCCTCACAGGCCAGGGTGTGCAGGGTCCCCTCCAGCCACGCCCGGGTACTGGGGCAGCTGGACTCGTCCATGGTGGGCTTGTCTGGAAGGCAGAGAACAAGGGCCCACTATTCAGTACCTCAAAGAAGCCCCGCGGCTCCCCCAGCCCGCGGCTCCGTTTTCTGTTAGGTGAACCCCGGCCGAGCGCTTCTGCTGGGCCACCTTTTCGTCCGCCAGGTTCCTAGTCCAGGCAGGGGCAGGGTAACCGGGGAGCGGCTACGCGGCAGCCGAAAGAGACACTGTCTCTGGGGCAGCGCCTCGCCCTCAGAGCCGAGCTCCCCGACACAACGGCTGTTGTAACAGAGGGGCCCCAGGCCTCTCTGCTCTCAGGGCCGCAGACGAGCTCTGAGGGAGCGGGGGGGTTTCTCGTTGTTTTCAATGGTTTGCAGGCAGAGGGGGTGGGACTCAATTTCCCTGGGGATTACTGGTTTTACGAGGTGGTGGGAGAGGGGGTTTGTGGGGACACAGGGCCAGCGACTGGCCTGGCGAATGGAGACCCCATTGACAGGTGACCGGGAGGCCCAGCTCAGGAGTCCCAGCCGGGTCTGGCCAGTGGGGGGACAATGGGCTGCGGGGAGAGGACCCCGGTGACCTGACCAGCCGGTCCCAGCCAGAGGACAGAAGAGGGGAGAGGGGGCCCAGGCGACCCTGTTCACCTGGAGAGAAGACAATGGACAGAGGGGGGGCTTGAGGCCGATGACATCAGATACCCAGCTGGGAAGCAGGGGGGCTTGGGGCTGGAGAGAGGGGGCAGGCAGAGCCCCCCTGGGTGCAGGGGAGACTGGGATGTGCTGTGTTGAGGGGTGCCAGGCCTGAGGCCCGGAGAGTTTCCTGTGCTGGATTCAACGCTCAATAAACCCTCCTGTGTTACCCTGGCTGAGCGTCGCTCTGGTCTAGAGAACAGGGGGGTGGGGGCATTATTCCCTCTGGGAGCGGAGGCCCCGGGGGTCCAGAGCGAGGGGACTCCCTGAGGGGTCCCACGGCAGAGATAGGCGGGCTGAGGCTCCAAGAGGTGCGGCTCCAGGAGGCGGAGAGGCCTATGGCTTAACCCCGAGAGAGGTGGCCCCCCGAGAAGGGCAGTCACACCGAAGGGGGTTCCTCCCAGTCCTGGGAGTCCGTGACACAAGCACCTGCTGGATGAGGCAAGCGGACAATTGTACGTGGCTGCCGGGAGGGCCGGGGCAGAGCTGGAATTCACTGCGCGCACGGGCTGCGCTGTTGTGTACGTGCTGGGAAAGTGCAAAGAGAAACCCCTCGCAAACCGCCCCGGAGCCCGTGGGCAGGGCCCCGGTACAGTAACCCACAGACCAGCCAGGGAGGGTGCCAATGGAGACCGGCCCAGCCCTGGGTGGAGGTTGGGGGGCAGGGGTGGGACTGGGCCAGGGATGGGGGTTGATGCAGGCACCAGCCTGGCCCGCGAGGGCAGTTCTGCCTGCCAGGCTGTAAACTCACATTCGAGGGTGATGGTGACCGTCTTCGTAGCCGAGCCGTGAGGATTTGTGGCGTTGCACTGGTAGGTGCCCATGGGGTCCTTGAGGCCCAGCCCCTGGCCCAGGCGGTACGAGACCCCGTCCTTGGTGCACACGACCTCTGGGGCTGGGATGCCATCGGCGTCACAGGAGAACACCTGCGGCATCCCCTTGACCCAGGTCCAGGCACTTGGGCAGCTGAGCTCGTCCATTGATGGCTTATCTGGAAGGCAGATGGGCCGGAGGTTAGGTTCGGGGTCTGGAGTCACGGAGAGAAACCTCTGATCCCCAAGCTGGACTGGGATTGATGAATTAATTAGGAGCGTGGTGCACAGCAGAAAGGCACGGATGTTACCCGGTGTGCGAGAACCGACCCTGACAGCCTATGACAAGCGTGACCAGCCGGTTTCCGTGCTTGCCCATTTACAGCATCTCACACTCAGACCCCTACTTCCCGAGGGCATCTGCAGCGCCAGTCCCTAGTCATAGAAGATCAGGGTTGGAAGGGACCTCAGGAGGTATCTAGTCCAACCCCCTGCTCAAAGCAGGACCAATCCCCACCTAAATCATCCCAGCCAGGGCTTTGTCAAACCTGAGCTTAAAAACTTCTAAGGAAGGAGATTCCACCACCTCCCTAGGTAACGCATTCCAGTGTTTCACCACCCTCCTAGTGAAAAGTTTTTCCTAATATCCAACCTAGACCTCCCCCACTGCAATTTGAGACCATTACTCCTTGTTCTGTCATCTGCCACCACTGAGAATAGTCTAGATCCATCCTCTTTGGAACCCCCTTCAGGTAGTTGAAAGCAGCTATCAAATCCCCCCTCATTCTTCTCTTCTGAAGTCTAAACATCCCCAGTTCCCTCAGCCTCTCCTCATAAGTCATGTGTTCCAGACCCCTAACCATTTGTGTTGCCCTCCGCTGGACTCTTTCCAATTTTTCCACATCCTTCTTGTAGTGTGGGGCCCAAAACTGGACACAGTACTCCAGATGAGGCCTCACCAATGTCGAATAGAGGGGGACGATCACGTCCCTCGATCTGCTGGCAATGCCCCTACTTATACAGCCCAAAATGCCATTGGCCTTCTTGGTAACAAGGGCACACTGTTGACTCATATCCAGCTTCTTGTCCACTGTAACCCCTAGGTCCTTACAGACTGTTGCCGAGCCATTCGGTCCCTAGTCTGTAGCAGTGCATGGGATTCTTCTGTCCTAAGTGCAGGACTCTGCACTTGTCCTTGTTGAACCTCATCAGATTTCTTTTGGCCCAATCCTCTAATTTCCCTAGGTCACTCTGGACCCCATCCGTCCCCTCCGGCGTATCTACCTCTCCCCCCAGCTTAGTCAGTCCCTTTCTCTGACTCCAGCCGAGCTGGGTTTTCAGCACAGTCCCAAACTGTGTCACATTTCAGACATTCCTTAGCTGCCTAATTAACCTCTGCTGCTGACGAGGTGTTTGCCCTGGGCACGCTGTATTTATACGTCCTCCTGGCTGGGCTGCTTCGGCTGCTGCTCAGTCCTGCTCGCCGGGCGCTGTGTCAAAGGTCACTGTCTCTTTCCTAATGAGTTTTGCGCGCTTGTACTTTTCCCTTCTTCGCATGGCCCTGGAGGACGACGGGAGCCTGGTTCTCAGCTTGTGACGAAGTGGGACTGTTCTTAATGTTTCCTCTGAATAGTGTGGGGGTGCCTCAGTTTCCCCTAGGCAGTTCTTAAGTATCTAGGGGGTGGGGTAAGGGTGTATGATCATTGCAGAGCCCTAGAGGGCAGGTGTGTGCAGGGATCTGGACACAGAGAATGGCCGACACCCTGTTTCCTGGCAACTGATGGCCTGGGCCCTTCCCCCCTGCAAGGTGAGAGCTAAAGGGTTGGAGAACAAAGGAATCAGGTGACCTCCTGGCCCGGGAAAGGAACAAAGCCCAGAGGAGGAGGGGCTGGAGGGGGTTTTCAGTTTGGGGCTGGCTGGGACATGGAGTGAAGTGCAGACGTGGTTGTCTGGCTCACTGCCCCCCAGAATGGACCCAGCTGAGGGGTCCCATTCTCTGCACCTGCAAGCTCTGTTTTAGACCATGTTCCTGTCGTCTAATAAACCTTCTGTTTTACTGGCTGGCTGAGAGTCACGTCTGACTGCGAAGTTGGGGGGCAGGACCCTCTGGCTTCCCCAGGAGCCCCGCCTGAGCGGACTCGCTGTGGGAAGCGCACGGAGGGGCAGAGGATGCTGAATGCTCCGAGGTCAGACCCAGGAAGGTGGAAGCTGAGTGAGCTGCGTGTCCTGAAGACAGGCTGCTCACAGAAAGGCGACTGCCCCAGAGTCCTGACTGACTTCATGGGGAGCAGTTCCAGAGCATCGCCCAGGGACTCCGTGACACAGCTCCACTGAACAGAGGCGCTGCCAGACTGGCTCAGCCCAGGGGCCCGTCTGACCCGGTGTCCCGTCTCCAACGGGGCCCAGCCCCAGCTGCTTCAAAGGGAAGTGCAGGACACCCTGAGGAGGCAGCGAAGGGCTAACCTTCCCCGAGGGACAGTTCCCTCCTGATCCCCATGAGATCTCGGTCGGGGTCTGGGCAGCGCCCGCCCGGCACAACGGGGCCCCTGATCGGGAGCTTCCATCCAACCAACCAACCGACCGAGACCAGCTGCAGGGCATGGGTTTAACTCAGCCGACTGCTCCACCCACGGCAGAACAAGACCAGGGGTTAGGACGGGGCAGGGGGGTCTAGGGCAAGTGACTAACTCGGGCATAGCTGGGGCCCTCCCGGGCTCTGCAGGGATCCAGTCTTTGCTGACTTACATTCCACCCGGACGGTCACCTCCCGGCGGGCTGAGCCATGGGTGTTGGCGGCCGTGCAGTGGTAAGTCCCAGCGTGCTCTCTCGCCACCCGACGCTGCACCCCCACGCCGTAGGGTGCCCCGTCCTTTGTGCACACCACCGCCGGGGCCGGGTTCCCCCACGCCAGGCAGGCCAAGCTTTGCTCCGTCTCCTCCACCCAGGTCCGGGTCCTGGCACAGCCGGCATTGTCCATTTCAGGCCCATCTGGAAGAGACGGAACCAGGACCCGTTTTTAAAGGGGAAGCTACGGCACGAGAGCAGGGCTGGTTCCCCTGCCACGCGCTTTGGCCCCGCCCCGCTCCGGAGGGGGCTGGGACTCGGGGGCTGTCACGGCGTCCCCGGGCGATGCTCTGGAGCTGCTCCCCATGAAGCCAGGCAGGACTCTGGGGCAGTCGCCTTCCTATGAGCAGCCTGTCTGCAGGACACACAGCTCACCCGGCTTCCACCTCCCCGGGTCTGACCTCGGAGCATTCAGCCTCCTCTGCCCCTCCGTGCGCTTCCCACAGTGAGTCCGCCCAGGTGGGGTCCTGGGGAAGCCAGAGGGTCCTGCCCCCCAACTCCGCAGTTAGACAGGACTCTCAGCCAGTCGGTAAAACAGAAGGTTTATTAGACGACAGGAACATGGTCTAAACCAGAGCTTGTAGGTACAGAGAACAGAACCCCTCAGCTGGGTCCATTTTGGGGGGGGGCAGTGAGCCAGACAACCCTGTCTGCCCTTCACTCCATGTTTCCAGCCAGCCCCAAACTGAAACTCCCCCCAGCCCCTCCTCCTCTGGGCTTTGTCCCTTTCCCGGGCCAGGAGGTCACCGGATTCCTTTGTTCTCCAACCCTTTAGCTCTCACCTTGCAGGGGGGAAGGGCCCAGGCCATCAGTGGCCAGGAAACAGGGTGTCGGCCATTGTCTGTGTCCAGACCCCTGCACACACCTGCCCTCTAGGGCTCTGCAATGATCATACACCCTTACTCCACCCCCTAGAGACTTAAGAACTGCCTAGGGGAAACTGAGGCATCCCCACACTATTCAGAGGAAACATTAGGAACAGTCCCACTTCGTCACAGGGGCCCATTCAGAACTTGGCCCCTCTGACAAGGTTACTGCCTGGGGGGTGGGGTGGGGGCAAACTCACCTCATGCAGGGCCCAGGGAGAAACTGTCGGAGGGGGATACTCTTCAGTCGCTATCAGTCTGGGGACGATAGAGGAGGAGAACTCCTCCTCTCCACCTGGGGCCAGATTGGAGACGGACCCCCTAGGGGGGGAAAGGCCCCTTGTCCCATTCCCTGTCCTGAGCCATGTCCTGGGGTGGGTTGGGGCCGGCACCCCCTGGAGGGGAAAGGCCGCATCCCCCATTCTCCATACCCCAAGCCAGCCAGTCCCCCAAGCAAAGGGGAATCTTGGCAATCACACACTCCCCCTTCGTCTGACCAGTCTTGCGTTTGCTGGGACTGCGTCACTTCTAGCCAGGCACTCGAAGCCACGAGCACCCGACACTGGGGAGCCCAGCTGCGTGGGGCCATCAGCTCCCCAGGGCCCCCATAGGCTGCGATCCCTGCCCTTACATTCGACATGGATTGTCACGTTCCTGCCGGCCATCCCGTGCACATTGGTTGCACTGCAGCGATAGACCCCCGCGTGGCCTCTCGTGACGTTCTGCACGCTGCCGGCATCGTACACCTGGCTGTCCTTGCGGCAGGAGACCTCCGGCGTCGGGTTTCCGTCGGCTTCACAGGCCAGCTGCTGCTGGGTCCCCTCGAGCCACGTCTGGTGACTTGGGCAGCCGGACTCGTCCAGCGTAGGCTTGTCTGGAAGAGAGAGAAGAGTAAGGCTGGCGTGGGAAGGATTGATGAGCATGACGCCTTCGCTCCGTCTGAACGCCCTGATCTGTCCACTCCCCTCTCGACGCGGGGCCGGCGTCCCCTGCAGGGGAAAGGCCCCATGTCCCATTCGCACACCACAGCTCGGGCTGGGCTCCCGCCAGCCCTGAAGATCAGGGTTCGCAGCGTCCCCTCGAGCCACGTCTGGGGACTCGGGCACTAGACTCATCCATTTCGGGCTCATCCAAAAGTGCAGAGAGACAGAACTCAAGTCGTTGCCCATCACACTCTGCTCTCTCCCAGGGTGGCAGGAGGATCAATGACCTGGGTCACTGGACTTTTTGCGTCCCGAGGGCCCCAGCGGCAGGGCAATGGGTGCGTGGAGGGGCGAGAGGTCTCCTGGTGGGAGCTCTGGGACTCGGACTGCAGCCCCCACACAGCACAGCCCCGGAGCACGTGCCGAACATTGAGCACGTCAGTCCCGCCGGTGTGTGCTGAGAAAGTGAAGCACGGGCTCAAGTGCCGTGCCAAACGGACGGACGTCAGTGTCCGCCCATCTCGGCACCTGCCCTGGGCCATGGGACCTGCTCACACGCTAAAGCTTTAGGCACGCCCTTAAGTGCTTCGCAGAGACAAAGGCTTCGCACACTGCAAGGCTACTGGGTTGTGGCCAATAATAACCCCAGCTGCGAGTCCTCGTGCCATAGCTCCCACCTTCCAGCCAGGGGCTTTCTGCATGAGGTGCCAAGCACAAGCCTGCTCAATGATTGCAGTCGACACAGAGGCACAGAGAGGGGAAGAGACATGCCCAAGGCCACGCAGTGTGTCTATAGCAGAGCTGGGAACATAGGCTAGGAATCCTGGCTCCCAGCCTCCTTCCTCTAACCCACCAGATCCCAATCCTCTCCTTGAACTAAGCATAGAACCCAGGAGTCCTGACTCCCAGCCCCGTCCCACCCCCCACACACATTCCAACCAATAGACTCCCCTCCTTCGGCTCGCGCTCAACTCCATTCTGTATCATCAGACACCTGTGCAGGCTCTCCCTCCTCACTGGCCGATGGGGAGTGCAAATGGGTTTGTCTGGCAGCATCTCTCTCTGTGTCCCTATTAATTTCTGTTAACGAGGGTTTATAAGGAAGCCCGGGAGGTGCGACAGCAACGTGGGTTCCGCTGCTGAGGCTGCCAGTCAGACAGAGCAGAGATGGGCAGACAACCAGGCGGCTGGATGGCACAATGGTTAGGGACCCAACTCCTCTGCCAGGCTTCCCGTGCCTCAGTTTCCCCACCTACCCCATGGGGATAATGGCATGGCCCTGCCTCAGAGGGGTGCACGAGGATAAAGGCACTGAAGGTTTTGAGATGCTCCAGTGTGACCATCCCAGGGGCCCCGGTAGGAGGGCGTAAGAGGCCACCCGCTCAGGCTTTGCCCTGGTGTCAGTAACCGCGGGACGTGCAGGGGCAGGAACACGGGCACTCCAGCCCCCGTGGTGAAGAAGAGGTGGGGTCTGTGCGCAAATCGGCACCGCTCCCGACTCACAGAGGACGATGAGCTGGGCGGACGTGTTCTTTACGAAGGAATGGCTGCCCAGGGCGAGGTTCCCTTCGCACGTGAACTGCCTCCCGTTGTCTCCCTTGCGGGCCGTCAGCGTGAGCTGCAGGCAGGGCTGGTGCCCGGACGCCAGGGTTCGCTCGGAGTCTCTGAGCTGTAGCGTAGTGCCGGGGGGCTGGGAGGCAGGGGAGCAGCACGTGAGGCTCACGTTCCTGTTCACGAGGGCCCGTGGCTGGTCGATCTCCAGGACAGGCTGAGGGAAACCTGCAGGGGACCGAGGCAAAGCTGCTGTGAAATAATCAGGGTGATTTTTAACATGTGACTGACGTCACCGCTGCAAAGAAACCCCATTTCCACTAGTCTGGGGAGCCCTGGGTTATAGCGCCAGGCTGGTGTGGTGTGAGCAGGGGCTGGAAACCCGGACTCCTGGGTTCTCTGGCCAGCGCCAGGAGAGAGAGTAGGGTCTAGCAGGGGAGCTGGGAACCTGGCCCATTGGACTCATTCAGCTTGCCAGAGGCGGGGCTGGGCCTTCGTCTCTCGCCACCAGGTCCTCCAGGAAGGGGGGCAGTACTACTGCCACGGCTGGGCGAACCCCAGCTGGTTGTGTGGGTTGGAGCTTTGTGGGCATTATCAGCGGTTCTAATAAAAATCACCAAGGCTTGGCTTTGCCCTCGGTGTGAGGGTGTGGGCCAGGCATCGTGCGGGTCCCTACAAGAGACGGAGCCCGCTGGTTCTGGGTCAAGAGCCCTGCTACTCCCAGCTCATTCATCGGGATCAATTAGCAACCAATGCAATTATGATTAACCAGGGAACACGCCCAGGGAAAAGTCCCGCGCACAGCGGGCAGGGAGAGCGACTGCTTCCCTCTCCAGAACAGAGCCCTGGCTTGGTGCAGCTCAGCTCTGCTCCTTCCTTGGAACTGGGCACGGGGCTGATGCCATGGCTCGTCTGCAGAGAGGGGGCAGAGGCGGGCCAGGGCCGCCCAGCACGCAGCTCTTTGCAGGATCAGCCCCAGCACTGCCCACACCCCAGGGGGAAGAATCCAGAGACTCACTGTACACGAGAACGCTCTGCCCTGCGGATCTGGACACGGGCCCCACGGACACGGTGCAGGTCAGCTGGCGCTCGCCTGCGGACAGGGACCGAACCTCGCCCTGGGCTGTGGCCGTGTCATTCGACGTGGTGACGGTGAAGTTCAGGCGCTGACCCCCAAAGGACAGGGTGAACCGGGCCTCTCCAGCGGCAGGGAAGACCTTGGTCACGTCACAGCGGGCGGTCGCCTTGTCGCCCACCTCTATATGGTGGGAGATTTGGAGCTGGGGCTCCTCTGGGAGAGCTGCAGCAGGTGAGAAAAACCATCGCGGGGCATCAGGGAAACGTTCAGAGGCATGTAGCCGAGTAGACAGACCAGCAGCCTGGGACTCAGGACACCTGGGTTCTATTCCCGGCTTGGCCACCGGCCTTGGGCAAATCCTTCCCTTTTCTCTGCCTCTGTTTCCCCTGCCACCCTCTGTCTAGTTAGACTGTGAAATCCTTGGGGTAAGGGCTCTCCAGGTTTGGGAAGCACCTGCCCCCATGGGGGCCCCGATCTTGGTGGAGGTCTGGGCCGCGCCCACCCCCGTGCGGGCCCCGATCGCGGTCGGGGTCTCCAGGCACTACCGTAATACACCCAGTAGTAACGCAGCCAATGTCTGTTGGGAGAGCGTCTCACTTCCTCCCAGGCTCCAGTTCCAAATCCGGACACAATGACACAGGGCCTCACCATGTTTTACAAACCTTCTCCCATTCTCACCTCGCCCCTGCCCCTGCCCCTGCCCCTGGAGGCGGGTGCGGAAATGGGAGGTGCAGAGAGGGGAAATGACCTACCCCAGGTCACGCAGTCAGCGAGTTGCAGAGCAGGGAACTGAACCCAGGAGTCCTGATACCCAGTTCCTGCCCTGCTTTAACCTCTAGCCTCCACTCACCTCCTAGAGAGAGCCCAGGAGTCCTGACTCCCAGCTCCCCCCACTCTAACCCCACTGCCTTCCAGAGCCAGGGATAGAACCCAGGAGTCCTGGCTCCCAGATGCCCCCTCCCACCCTGCCACCGCTGCCTCACTTTCACATTAAGGCCAAGCTTTTCAAACACCACTAGTGATTTTGGGAGGCCACCCAGGGGCCCGACAGTCACAGAACAGCTGAGGATCTGCCCTTAGATCTGCAGTGGGATCAGGACCGAGGCCTGAGAGCTTCCAATTCCAGCATCGTCCCATTGAGAAAACCTGATCCCTCCTCTATAGCTGGCTGTCTCAAGAGCTCCCAGCCCGTCACGTAACACACGAGCCGGGGGCCACCCAATGACATTACTAGGCAGCAGGATTAAAAACAAACATAGGGAAGTTCCACTTGGCACAGCGCACAGGCAATCTGTGGAACTCACTGCCAGGGGATGTTGTGAAGGCCAAAAGAATAACAGGATTCAAAACAAAATTAGGTAATTCCTGCGGGATGGGTCCAACAGTGACTGTCAGCCAGGATGGGCAGGGATGCAACCCCATGCTCTGGGTGTCCCTAAACCTCCAGCTGCCAGAAGCTGGGACGGGATGACGGGAGGGATCATTTGATAATTGCCCTGTTCTGTTCATTCCCTCTGAAGCACCTGGCACCGGACCCTGTCAGAGACAGGACCCTGGGCTGGATGGACCCTCACTCTGACCCAGCGTGGCCTGTTCTCCTCAGCACCCCTGAGCAGGGCAGAGGGTGGTGAATGACACCTCCTGTGACCGCCTTGTCCTGCCCACGGGCTGGCACTGGTGTTTCCTCTCTCCCCTGAGAGGAGGGTTTGTAGCGGATTGAAAACACCCAGGTGAGCTCACAGATCGCTCGCCCCAGCAGCAGGAGAAAAGCGGCGAGTCAAGCAACCACTGCAGCTCCACCATAGCCCGGAGCTTGGAGACAAAGGCAGGGAGCCGGCTGGGGGATTCATCACAGAGTTATTAATAGACTCCCGCTAACGGGATTATAATTCCCGCAGACCCGGCAGCTGTCAGAGCATGAACGGGTGGCTCAGACGAGAGGCAGGCGAGCCAAAGGTCTGGTTCTTGTTTCCCTGTGGTTTGGGCCCCATTCCTGATCAGAGCGTCGGCACTGGGCACCCGCTCTGCACCCGTGGAAGGGCCTGCCCGAGAGGCTGGGGCTAGTGAATCGGCACTCACCAAAAACCCTGAGCTCCACCGCAGAGGAGGAGTTTTGGAAGAGCTGCCCGAGTGGTCTCAGGTCCAGCGCTGAGTGGCAGGTGACCTCCTGCCCGTGGTCCTGTCGCTGAGGGATGATCTCGTGGGTCACCGTGACGTTGTCGGCCGCGGCCCTGGTGCGGTTCTGGAAGGTCTCCGTGTGCAGGGTCCGTCCCCCCTGGCGGAGGGTCACGGTGAGGTGCCTGACGGGCGCCACGTTCAGAACCCGGCACGTCAGGTTATAGGCCCGGCCCAGCTCCAGCTCCGGGATCCGCTCCAGCCCCACCCGCTCCGGCACCCCTGGAGTGACACAAAGACACAGACAGCCTTTCACCAGGGAGCTGAAGTGGACAGGGAATCCAACATGGTGGCTGCGCTGGGATCCTCCAGGGCGTGGCCGAATTCTGCAGCCTGTCCCACTGCATTGCCTGCACTGTTCAAGAGACAGCACCTGCAGCTGGCTGCATCCCCCTGCCCTGATCCCACCCCCACGCCAGCTGATGGACATAGGATCTTTGTGCTGGCCCCATAGGGCATTCCAGGAGCAGGGGAAAGGTGGGACTGTGTGGGTTCCCAACTGAACGGGTCCCCACATCGCAAAACATCTTCATGCCAGGCACAATGCAGGCATCTCATCGGCAACCTCTACAGACAGGCTGAGGGCAGCATGAGCCTCTGAGACCAACCCTGGGGGGGGGGGGGGTCCCATCAGTGAAGGGCAAGCCCCTGGGTAGGGATGGTGTTTGTGGACTCAGGGGAAGTTTGTGCTGCTATGAGGCTAAACTGAGTCCGGACTCTCTGGAGAAGCCGATCCAGCTTCTTTCCCCAGAACTACACAATGATCCCGTCTGCTCCGGGGTGGGGGGGTCTCTACTCTGATGGCTCATCTCCTGCCTCCCCAGGAAACAACCTGGGCTTCCCCACACAGGAATGGGTCAACCCCACAGAGCCCCCGTTACCAGCCCCCAGCAGCCTCCTTCCGTGAGTCGCTTACGGTAAGTGGTGATGTGGGCAGATGCCCGAGTTACTTTTCCGTAGCAGAAGAAATAGCACTGGGGGGCCGACACCCACTCCCAGATATTAACCAGCTCTCTGGCCTCCCACCGGGGACCTCGTTTTTCTTGGGCTTTGGTGAGCGAGGTCTCCAGGCCGCCCCTGGCACCGGGATCCTGGCACGTGGTGCTGCAGTTTAACCAGATGGCGCCGCCGTGCTCCACCACGGAGTCTTCCGGCCGAACGCTCACGTTAAAGGGTTCTTCTGCAGCCCCTGAAATGGCAAACGGGCCCGTCGCGCTGAGCCTCGGAGGAAGGGGCAGAAGCTCCCGGGTGCCAGAGGACACCAGGGTCAGGGCAGCATCTCCCGGTGTTTAGAATCCACGCTCAGCCCCGGGACAGTAACGGTGCCGTGGGTGTCCAGCGCCCTCCACCCGAAGATCCCAAAGCAAACATTATTGTTCCCATTTCACCAGGAGGGAAACTGAGGCATGGAGAAGTGAAGGGACTTGCCTGAAGTTCTAGGGTAGCTCAGAGTCCTGACTCCCAGTGACCCCATCACTACCCCCACCTGCCTCCCAGAGCCCGAGCTACAACCCAGGGGTCCCCCCGCCCAACTGCTAGACCCCACTTCCCTTCCCGAGCTGGGGAGAGAACCCAGGAGTCCTGGCTCCCAGACCCCGCCCCCTCTAACCACTGGTGCCCACCACCTCCCGCACAACCTAGCGGGAGAAGCCGAACCAGCCCCCCCGATCCTCCCCGGCGGCCGGACTGGCTCCCCCTCGGGCCCCCCGCCGGCCAGGCACGGGCGGCGGGGTGGGGGGAAGAGGCCGTGGCGGGGACCCCGCCCGAGGGCCGGTCCCGACCCCGCCCGGCTGCCCGGCGCTCGCAGCCCCTCCCGGCCGGCATCGCGCCGGGCCCCGATCCGGGGACGTACCTGGGAGCGCCAGGAGCAGCAGCAGGGGCAGGCAGCGCCCGGGAGCCGGGGGCCGGAGCCGCCGGGGCCGCATGGCTGAGGACGCGCCGCGCCGGGCTCGGGCTCGGGCGGAGGAGGGAGCGCGGCGCGGCGCGGCGCAGGAGCCCGGGCGCCCGCCCCCGAGTTCCCGAGAACTGGCCGGCGCCTGAGTCCGGGTTTCCTCCGCTTCCTGCAGCCAGCGGCCGGCGGAACGCCCCTGATAAGAGCCGGGCACCGCTGGGCTCAGGGCCCTGGGCTCCAAGTGAAACCGGACCCCGTCGTGCCAGGCGCTGCCCAGACCCCAGCCGAGACCAGGGCCCCGTCGCGCCGGGCGCTGCCCAGACCCCGACCGAGACCAGGGCCCCGTCGCGCCGGGCGCTGCCCAGACCCCGACCGAGACCAGGGCCCCGTCGCGCCGGGCGCTGCCCAGACCCCGACCGAGACCAGGGCCCCGTCGCGCCGGGCGCTGCCCAGACCCCGACCGAGACCAGGGCCCCGTCGCGCCGGGCGCTGCCCAGACCCCGACCGAGACCAGGGCCCCGTCGCGCCGGGCGCTGCCCAGACCCCAACCGAGACCAGGGCCCCGTCGCGCCGGGCGCTGCCCAGACCCCAACCGAGACCAGGGCCCCGTCGCGCCGGGCGCTGCCCAGACCCCGACCGAGACCAGGGCCCCGTCGCGCCGGGCGCTGCCCAGACCCCGACCGAGACCAGGGCCCCGTCGTGCCGGGCGCTGCCCAGACCCCAGCCGAGACCAGGGCCCCGTCTCGCCGGGCGCTGCCCAGACCCCGACCAAGACCAGGGCCCCGTCGTGCCAGGCGCTGCCCAGACCCCACCCAAGATCAGGGCCCCGTCGTGCCGGGCGCCGCCCAGACCCCACCCGAGATCAGGGCCCAGTCGCGCTGGGCACCTCCAGACCCCAACCGAGACCAGGGCCCCGTCGCGCCGGGCGCTGCCCAGACCCCAACCGAGACCAGGGCCCCGTCGCGCCGGGCGCTGCCCAGACCCCGACCGAGACCAGGGCCCCGTCGCGCCGGGCGCTGCCCAGACCCCGACCGAGACCAGGGCCCCGTCGTGCCGGGCGCTGCCCAGACCCCAACCGAGACCAGGGCCCCGTCGCGCCGGGCGCTGCCCAGACCCCGACCGAGACCAGGGCCCCGTCGCGCCGGGCGCTGCCCAGACCCCGACCGAGACCAGGGCCCCGTCGTGCCGGGCGCTGCCCAGACCCCAGCCGAGACCAGGGCCCCGTCTCGCCGGGCGCTGCCCAGACCCCGACCAAGACCAGGGCCCCGTCGTGCCAGGCGCTGCCCAGACCCCACCCAAGATCAGGGCCCCGTCGTGCCGGGCGCCGCCCAGACCCCACCCGAGATCAGGGCCCAGTCGCGCTGGGCACCTCCAGACCCCAACCAAAACCAGGGCCCTGTCGTGCCGGGCGCCTCTAGACCCCACCCGAGATCAGGGCCCCGTCGTGCCGGGCGCCGCCCAGACCCCACCCGAGATCAGGGCCCAGTCGCGCTGGGCACCTCCAGACCCCAACCAAAACCAGGGCCCTGTCGTGCCGGGCGCCTCTAGACCCCACCCGAGATCAGGGCCCCGTTGCGCCAGGCGCTGCCCAGACCCCAACTGAGACCAGGGCCCCGTCGCGCCGGGCGCTGCCCAGACCTCAACCAAGACCAGGGCCCCGTCGCGCCGGGCGCTGCCCAGACCTCAACCGAGACCAGGGCCCCGTCGGGCCGGGCGCCGCCCAGACCCCACCTGAGACCAGGGCCCCGTCGTGCCAAGCGCTGCCCAGACCCCGACCGAGACCAGGGCCCTGTTGTGCTGGCTCTCCCTGCCCCACTGCCCTAGCCCACCGCAGGACTCTCCTCGGAGTCAGTGGAACAGGGGCCAGCTGGGTCGCCCAAGGAGGGCAGCTCCCATTTGGGTTGTTGGGAGCCGACAGCTGCTTGCAAAGGATGGAACGGGGCCTGTCTCAACATTGCCTGCCCCCGGCTGAGCTCCTAGGACAGGGATTCTCAAGCTGGGGGTCGGGACCCCTCAGGGGGTTGTGAGGTTATTACATGGGGGGTCGCGAGCGATCAACCTCCACCCCAAGCCCCGCTTCGCCTCCAGTATTTATAATGGTGTTAAATATAAAAAAGTGTTTTTAACGTACCGGGGGGGTCGCACTCAGGGGCTTGCTGTGTGGAAGGGTCACCAGGACAAAAGTCTGAGAACCGCTGCCCTAGGACCAGTCCTGGCCGAGTGCTGGTCCCTGACCCTAGTGCGGAGCCCATCAGCAAATGGGGCTCCCCGGGCCAGTCCCACGGGAACCCCAGCCCTCCGCAAGGCACCAGCTCTGACTCCAGCATGAGGATGCTCAGGGAAAGCTGGGCCGGGTGTTCCCAGAGCCCTGCTCGATGGAGGCTCCGGGCTGCTCTGGCACCAGGCGGCCTCCTCCAGCATGGGCAGGGGGGCGCTGGGTTGGGAAAGCTCCTGTCCCCGGCTGGCAGGGGGGGTCACTCTGGCGTGCAGGTTTCTGTGGGCAATGGGCAGGGAGGGAAGTGGAAGAGGGCAGGGTGGGGTGTGCAGCACTGAGAGCTAAGCTATTCAGTCAGTCCTTGTTCAGCCCAGCCTACCCACCCTGACACCCCCCTCGGTCCCCTCACGGCCCTGTCTGTCCCCCTACACCCCATTTGTCCCTCTGTCCATCCCCCTACACCCACCCTCTGGCAGTCCGTCCGTCCCCCTATTCCCCTAAGAACATAAGAGTGGCCAGACTGGGTCAGACCAAAGGTCCATCCAGCCCAGTATCCTGTCTACCGACAGTGGCCAGTTCCAGGTGCCCCAGAGGGAATGAACCTAACAGGTAATGATCAGTGATCTCTCTTCTGCCATTCATCTCCACCCTCTGACAAACAGGGGCGAGGGACACCCTTCCTTACCCGTCCTGGCTAATAGCCATTAATGGACTTAACCTCCATGAATTTATCCAGTTCTCTTTTAAACCCTGTTATAGCCCTCACCTTCACAACCTTCTCAGGCAAGGAGGTCCATAGGTTGACTGTGTGCTGAGTGAAGAAGAACATCCTTTTATTTGTTTTAAACCTGCTGCCCATTAATTTCATTTGGTGGCCCCTAGTTCTTATATTATGGGAACAAGTAAATAACTTTTCCTTATTCACTTTCTCCATGCCACTCATGATTTTATAGACCTCTATCATACCCCCCTTAGTCTCCTCTTTTCCAAGCTGAAAAGTCCTAGCCTCTTTAATCTCTCCTCATATGGGACCCGTTCCAAACCCCGAATCATTTTAGGTGCCCTTTTCTGAACCTTTTCTAATGCCAGTCTATCTTTTCTGAGACGAGGGGACCACATCTGTACGCAGTATTCAAGATGTGGGTGTTCCATGGATTTATACAAAGGCAATAAGATATTCTCTGTCTTATTCTCTATCCCTTTTTTAATGATTCCTAACATCCTGTTTGCTTTTTTGACTGCTTCTGCACACTGCATGGACGTCTTCAGAGAACTATCCATGATGACTCCAAGATCCTTCTCCTGATTAGTTGTAGCTAAATTAGCCCCCATCACATTGTATGTATAATTGGGGTTATTTTTTCCAGTGTGCGTTACTTGACATTTATCCACATTAAATTTCATTTGCCATGTTGTTGCCCAGTCACTTAGTTTTGTGACAGGTTTCAGAGGAGCAGCCATGTGAGTCTGTATCCGCAAAAAGAACAGGAGGACTTGTGGCACTTTAGAGAGTAACAAATTTATTTGAGCATAAGCTTTCGTGGGCTACAGCTCACTTCATCGGATGCATTCAGTGGAAGCTTATGCTCAAATAAATTTGTTAGTCTCTAAGGTGCCACAAGTCCTGCTTTTTTTAGTTTTGTGAGATCTTTTTGAAGTTCTTCACAGTCTGCTTTGGTCTTAACTATCTTGAGCAGTTTAGTATCATCTGCAAACTTTGCCACCTCGCTGTTTACCCCTTTCTCCAGATCATTTATGAATAGGTTGAATAGGATTGGTCCTAGGACTGGCCCTTGGGGAACACCACTAGTTACCCCTCTCCATTCTGAAAATTTACCGTTTATTCCTACCCTTTGTTCCCTGTTCTTTAACCAGTTCTCAATCCATGACAGGATCTTCCATCTTATCCCATGACAACTTAATTTACCTAAGAGCCTTTGGTGAGGGACCTTGTCAAAGGCGTTCTGGAAATCTAAGTATACTATGTCCATTGGATCCCCCTTGTCCACATGTTTATTGACCACCTCAAAGAACTCTCTATCCATCCCCCTACGCTCCCCTCTGTCCACCCATCCCCCTATGCACTGGACTGTCTGTCCATCCCCCTCTCTATCTGTCTGTCCCTCTGCATGACTGTCCATCTGTGACGAAGTGGGACTGTTCTTAATGTTTCCTCTGAATAGTGTGGGGGTGCCTCAGTTTCCCCTATGCAGTTCTTAAGTATCTAGGGGGTGAGGTAAGGGTGTATGATCATTGCAGATCCCTAGAGGGCAGGTGTGTGCAGGGGTCTGGACACAGAGAATGGCCAACACCCTGTTTCCTGGCCACTGATGGCCTGGGCATTTCCCCCCTGCGAGGTGAGAGCTAAAGGTTGGAGAACAAAGGAATCCGGTGACCTCCTGGCCCGGGAAAGGGACAAAGCCCAGAGGAGGGGGGGCTGGAGGGAGTTTCAGTTTGGGGCTGGCTGGAAACATGGAGTGAAGGGCAGACGTGGTTGTCTGGCTCACTGCCCCCCAAAATGGACCCAGCTGAGGGGTCCTGTTCTCTGCACCTACAAGCTCTCTGTTAGACCATGTCCCTGTCGTCTAATAAACCTCCTGTTTCCCCGGCTGGCGGAGAGTCATGTCTGACTGCGGAGTTTGGGGGCAGGACCCTCTGGCCCCCCCAGGACCCCGCCTGAGCGGACTCGCTGGGGGAAGCTGTGACGAAGTGGGACTGTTCTTAATGTTTCCTCTGAATAGTGTGGGGGTGCCTCAGTTTCCCCTAGGCAGTTCTTAAGTATCTAGGTGGTGGGGTAAGGGTGTATGATCATTGCAGTGCCCTAGAGGGCAGGTGTGTGCAGGAGTCTGGACACAGAGAATGGCCGACACCCTGTTTCCTGGCAACTGATGGCCTGGGCCCTTCCCCCCCTGCAAGGTGAGAGCTGAAGGGTTGGAGAACAAAGGAATCAGGTGACCTCCTGGCCCGGGAAAGGAACAAAGCCCAGAGGAGGAGGGGCTGGAGGGGGTTTTTCAGTTTGGGGCTGGCTGGGACATGGAGTGAAGTGCAGACGTGGTTGTCTGGCTCACTGCCCCCCAGAATGGACCCAGCTGAGGGGTCCCGTTCTCTGCACCTGCAAGCTCTGTTTTAGACCATGTTCCTGTCGTCTAATAAACCTTCTGTTTTACTGGCTGGCTGAGAGTCACGTCTGACTGCGAAGTTGGGGTGCAGGACCCTCTGGCTTCCCCAGGAGCACCGCCTGAGCGGACTCGCTGTGGGAAGCGCACGGAGAGGCAGAGGATGCTGAATGCTCCGAGGTCAGACCCAGGAAGGTGGAAGCTGTGTGAGCTGTGTGTCCTGAAGACAGGCTGCTCACAGAAAGGCGACTACCCCAGAGTCCTGACTGACTTCATGGGGAGCAGTTCCAGAGCATCGCCCAGGAACTCCGTGACAGAAGCGCACGGAGGGGCAGAGGAGGCTGAATGCTCCGAGGTCAGACCCAGGAAGGTGGAGCCGGGGGAGCTGTGTGTCCTGCAGACAGGCTGCTCCCAGAGAGGAGGCTCCCCAGAGTCCTGCCTGGCTTTGTGGGGAGCCGTTCCAGAGCATCGCCCGGGGACTCCATGACACCATCCATCTACCTATACACCTGTCTGTCCGTCCTTCCCCCTACATACCTGTCTGTCTGCCTATCCCCCTATGCGCCCCTCTGTCTGTCCGTCCACCCCCTACACACTTCTCTGTCTGATTCTCTCTCGTGTTGGTTCATGCAGCTTTCGTGCGGGCTCCTTGCCGTGCCAGGGCAGACGGAAGCACAATTTGGAAACTGTGACAGTTTTGGCGAAATGGAATTCTTGTTTCTGGCCAGCCCCAGTGCCGGCCCTTGGGAGTCAGGCCCTGAGCAGCCTAAGCTGGGAAGTGTCCATGGCACCACTGGGCGTGTGCCTTGGTCCCCAGATCCCGTCTGGCTGAGGCCAGGAGCGCTGTCCCTTGGGCGAGTCTGGCGAAGGTTCCTGGAGTTTCCATCTTCCTGATGTTTGCAGACAACATGGTTGCATCGCTTGTCCCCCCCAGAGGCTCAGCTACGATGCGCCCCCTCCCTGAGCAGCCGGCTTCAGCCCTGAACCTCTAATCAGCCACGGGAAGGGCTGGGCTCTGCTTTGGCTGCCTGCGCTGGGCTGTTCCTTCCCAGACTTATGGACAATGAGGAGCAAGGGAGGAAGTTCACTGAATGGATCAGCTGGGAAGACAGCCAAGGGGCACGGGAAAGCACCTGGCACGGGACTATATGCTGCCAGCCCTGCTCCATGCCAGGGTCCTCTACAGACACAGAGCGAGACGAGACAGCCCCTGCCCCAAAGAGTTCCCAGGCTAAACAGCCCATGGGTGGGCAGGGACGTGCCTTGCCTGAGGTCCCCCAGCAGGCGTGGGACCAAGCCAGGACTATGCCATGGCTCTCGAGTCCCAGCCCAGCTCCGCACCCACTAGGCCACGCTGCCTCCCGTGTGAGCCCTGGCTATGGCCCTGGCATGGAACGAGCTGAGTTCTCTCCAGTGTCCGCCGGTGGATGCCACCCTCTACCCACAGCTGTCCTGGCAGAAGGGCAGGTGCTCCAGGGCCGCCGTGATGCCAGCTCTCCCCAATGCCCCTTCCAGGCATTCGCCAGCCTTTCTCCCCCACAATGGGTGACATGCTGACTCGGTGCCCTGGGACGTTCCTCACCACGCGCCATACCAGGTGCCATCCTCTGCCAGAGCAGCCGCCCATGCTCGGCCAGCCAGAGCCGCTCCCCAGACATGGGAAATTCACCTGAACCAACACCACTGCCCAGAGCCACTGGATCCCCTGCAGCTCCTCACCAGGCGTTAGATCCCCAATGCCCATGGCCTGCCCGTTGAGGCTATGACAGGAGCCGCATGAGCCCGCAGCGCCCTGCTAAGCGTGTGCGCGGCGGCTCCGAACCAGGCCAGACGTGGGTGGTTTTTCACAGCCACAGCACAAGGTCCGTCCCGAGGGCGAGCGCTTCTCCACTGAATAGCTGCAAGAAGGTTTTTTAGCACAGCCCAAGCGATGTATTTCTGCCTAGTCTCCCTTTCAAACATTTCTACAGAGACTTTCAACACAAAGCCCAGCCCGGAGCAGACCTGGCCCGGCACATTTCAGCCTGAAAGGTTGAAGTCTGGCAAAGGTAGGCACATGGGAAACCGGGGAGCACCTGGCAACATGAACTAGAAGCATGCGACCTGCCCTGCGCAGCACGTGGCCCCCGTCCCACAGTCTCGGTGCTCTCCTGTGTGAGCGACGTCGCTTGGCACCTGCCTGGCTGAGCTCCGTGCCCACTGCCTGGCTGATCTCCGCCGTCTGCTCTATGGGGAAGCGTCCTCAGCAGAATTCAAGCTGCCTCCCTCGGCTGGGGCATCTTCTGCGCTGGCCTGGGCCATCTCGAAATCCGTCCAGCTTGGCGCTGCTTCCCCAGGCTCCGGCCCTGCCTCTCTCCGGGTCCTGCCCCGCCGAGCCAGGCCCCAGGCCAGAATTCCCAGCAGCATGGCCAGTACGGTGGTGATGGCCGTGATTGCGATGATTTTAGCCGTGGGGCTCTCTGGAAAAGGAGACAGAAAAGGGTTAAATTCCCTCTCTGCAAAACACCCCTGAATGTCCCTCGCAGGGTCGGTAAACGATGTTGGTAAAAGAAACAAAATGAAAATACGGCCCCGGTGTTTTCACTGCGGCCCCCGAGTCGGGCCCGAGAACAACCCCAGGAATTCAGGAGGAGTCTTGCTGCCACCGGGCTGCCAGGGAAGATCCTGGGCCATGCGGAGGCAACGTGGAGCTTGTCCCCATCTAGCAGCCAGTCCAGCTCTGAGCACCCAGCCTGCCTCGCTCCAATGGATTTAGGGCTGGCTTGTAAAGATATTTCCGTACCTACAGATGCAGATAGGCACCTAGTAGGTGCACAATGCCCAACCTTCCCAGAGAACCAATGGGAGTTAGGAGCCTCCCTGTTCTGGCAATTTTCAAAATCCCACTAGGCACCTGTCTGGATCTTTAGGTGCCCAAATGCTTTTAAAAACCTGACCCTTTCATGCAGGGGTTTCGCCCGGCACAAGGGGGGACCCGATCTCGGCCGGGGCTGTTCGGTGTTCGGTGTTTCCACAAGCCAGCTGTGAGACAGTGCAGAGAGGAGGCTGGGCCTCGGGCACGTTCAGCCAAAACTCGCTCTCGGAGATGGAACTTTTTCCGTTTGCGTTGTTTTTAAACGTACATTTTGATGAAAATAAAACCAAACTAACCCTGAATTTTTCCCACATTTCCTGTGACAAACACCTGGCTTTGTGCAACCAGCTGCAGCAGACCTGTAAACTTCTGTATATGCTGCACCCCCTGGATGGGGACACCGCTGCAGGGCACTAGCGTGGGTTACGTAGCCTTCTCCCGGGGGCCACCCAGGGCCGTGCCAGATGAGACCAGCCTGGCCCTGGCTTTAGAGCGGGATTCCCTGCCTGGCTCCTTCCCTCAGTTCAGTGTTCTGAGGTTGGGGGAGAGGAGCAATTGACCCACATCCCGTTAAATGTGCGACTTGAGCTGCCAGCACCGGGTTGGTCCCCACGGCCCAGCGTGAGCCTGAACTCACCAGCCTCCTGGAGCTCCACCGCGGAGGAGCTGCTTTGCAAGAGTGGCCCACGTGGTCTCAGGTCCAGGGCTGCGTGGCAGGTGGCCTGCTGCCCGTGGTCCCATCGCCGAGGGGTGATCTCCTGGGTCACCGTGACGTCGTCGGCCGCGGCCCTGGTGCGGTTCTGGAAGGTCTCCGTGTGCAGGGTCCGTCCCCCCTGGCGGAGGGTCACGGTGAGGTGCCTGACGGGCGCCACGTTCAGAACCCGGCACGTCAGGTTATAGGCCCGGCCCAGCTCCAGCTCCGGGAGCCGCTCCAGCCCCACCCGCTCCGGCGCCCCTGGAACGACAGACATGGAGTCACGGGCAGCCTGAGGGCAGGAATCCAACACGGGGACCGTCCCTGCCCTATCCCCAGGGGGACAAGAGCCCGGCTCCCAGCCCCCTCAGCCCCTGGCTTCGGGCTGTGGCTCCTCCCGATTTCGGTAACTGCTCCCGGCTGGGCTGCGTTTCAAACTGCCCCCGGGCTCTCCCCTTCAGGCAGCTCTTATCTCCCTCCTCCAGACAGGAGCCGCCCAGCTCCCCTGCGGGGCTGCCATCCGCTGGGCCCCGGCACCGCCCGGAGACATGCAGCCGGGACCGTCGCATGGCGAGGTGCAGCCCAGGCCCGGAGGCTGCAGCCGCTGCCTGCCCTGCTGCGAGGGAGGAGGCAGCTGAAAGCCATCTGCCAAACGCTGCTTCTCCCTGGGTCCGCTTGTTCCCTGGGCCTTGGCAGAACCTCCCGCCCACGCCCCCGGGGGGGCTGACCTCTCCCACCACACCCCTCCGGGGGTCGCCTGTCTCTTTCGGGGGGTGGCCGGAGCCCTGTGTCACCGGCAACTTTCCCTGGGCACCAGTCGCCACATTGGACCCGAGCTGGGGAGGGCCTGGCAGGGGCGATTCACCTACCGCTGGGGGTCAGAGCATGGCCTCTCCCATAAGAGACCCCAGGACTCCCTACAGAGCAGGGGATGCACCCCGTGAAAGCTGCCCCCAGACCCCGGCCAGCAGCCCCGTTCTGTGAGTCACTTACGATAAACCGACACCTTCACGGCTGCCCTTTGCAGGGGAAGTAGCATATAGAGGGGCCGACGCCCACTCTTGGATATTGACAGGTGAAAACCAAGCCCAGTCTCGCTGACCGGCCGGCAGGAGCTCTAAGTGGGGCAGGGGGCTGGGATGTGGATTCCTGCCCTGCCAGGAGCCGGACTAAGACCCACCAACTCGTTCCACCCAACGGCCGCCAGAGGGTAACTACTCGCCGGTGCTGCCTGGCTTAATGGAGCGGAGCCAGTGGCCCCAGAGGGGAAAGGCCCGTGTCCCATTCTCTGCCCCCCGAGCCAGCCAGTCCCCTGCCCTAGGGCCAGATCACAGCTCGTACCCTATTTTCTGCCAGCGAGTTTCCCCTTTCTCTGGCACAGCCCTGCACCCAGAAAGTCTCCGTGGCACAAAAGCCGCCCCAGACCCCTGCAGCTGGGAGCCAGCGGCACTTACGGTAAGCGGAGATGTTTGCAAACACCATCTTCACACGGCCACGGCAGGTGAACTGGCACTGAAAGGCTGACATCCACTCCGTGATATTTTTGAGGAGAAAGGCCACCCACCCAGGTCCATTTTTATGGTTGGTTTTGGTGAGCGAGGTCTCCAGGCTGCCCCTGACATCAGGATCCGGGCACGTGGTGCTGCAGTTTATCCAGACGGCCCCCCCGTACGCCACCACGGGAGCTGCCGGCAAAACGCTCACCTCGAACGAGCCCCGCGTGGCCCCTGAAATGGTAAGTGGGTCTGTCACGCTGTGGCTACACCTCTGGGGGACACAGCCCAGTGGAACTGAGAAAGCAGAACATCAAACCGCACTCCCTTCCCAGAGCCAGGGAGAGAACCCAGGAGTCCTAGCTCCTGGCCCCTCTGCTCTACCCAATGGACTCTGTTCCCCTCCCAAAGCTGGGGAGAGAACCCAGGAGTCCTGGCTCCTAGCCCCTCTGTCTGCTCTAACCACTAGGCCCCACTCCTCTCCTAGTGATCCTATAAGAAGGCACCTTCATTTACAATGAGTAAAACAAATGGATGTCAGCACCTCTGCCAGTGGGGCGCTCCCAGCCCAGGCCGGTCCCGCTAGCATTTCCCTGGGGACACACAGCCTGAGCTGGGGGGTGCGGGGGGGGGCACTTACCTGGCAGCACCAGGAGAAGCAGCAGCCACGTCAGGCAGCCCCCGGGAGAGGGATGCTGGAGCCACTGGGGTCTCATAGCTGAGGAGAGAGGGACAGAGAGAGCAGGAGCTGGGGGAGCTGGGCTTGGGTTTTCCATCGGCACCGTGGGGCCGGGTCCAAGCCCACTGACGCCAACGGGAGCCTTGCCGGGGCGCCCTGGGCTGCGAGGAGGGGCGGGGCGGTGGGGACTGAGCCGCTGCAGCTGGAAATGGGGAGATGATGCGCAGGGCAGCTCAGCCCAGGGCCCGTCTAGCCCAGTGTCTGGTCTGCAGCAGAGCCCAGCCTCAGCTGCTCCAGCCCCCGCTGCCAGACTGGCCACAGGAGGCAGTGATGGGAACCCTGTGGGGACAGGTCCCTCCTGATCCCCGCTCGTTAGAGGTCAGCCCAGCCCCCACCCCCCCAGCTCTAACCACTAGACCCCGCTGCCCTCCCAGAGCCGGGGCGAGACCCCGGGAGCCTTACCCCCGGCGACGGTGGTGCTGGCTGGAATGGAGGGCTGAGGGTGCAGCCACCGCGGGGGGAGCGTGTGCGTTGCCGTCTGCTGGGTGAGATAAGGGACGTCTCAGGGAGCCCTCAGCCAGCGGACTGCCCTGGGCGCGGTGCTCCCTCGCCGTCCCTGGCGGCCGCCCCAGCCGCCCTGCCACCGGCTCAGGGAAAACCCGCACGGGGACGTGTGCCCACACCGCACTGGACCTCTGGCTGCCGCAGACATCACGGGGCAGTGCCCTTGGGAGTGCCCTGGGGGCTCCCACCAACCGGCTGCGCTGCGGCCCCAGCCAGGGCAAACGCCTGGGGGCAGGGGGGACACACCAGTGGTTGGCGCTATGCGGCCGTGCGACAGCATGGAGCTCCCCACACCGAGTCTCCCCAACTCCATTCCCCCCCCCGAGTTCTGACCGACCAGAGACTCAGACCGTCGCCCTCTGGGTCGTCCCCCCAATGCGTGAAACCAGCCCCCTGTTACCAGCTCACCCCGGCCCCCCCAATGGGTGCCCCAGAGCCCTGCCCGGGGTAAAACCAACTCAAACTTTAGTTACTAGCCGAGCCAGAGCCAGAGCCAAACCAGCAAGGGGGAGCCACACAGGCCAGTGACAGAGACTAACCCTCCTGCCACCCCGTGGGCTGTACCCCTCTAGCGTGGATAAAAGCCCTTTTCTAAGACAAGTCACCCATGGCCTTTGGAGCAGCTCCCAGCCTGCCCCCTGCTGTGGGGGGCTCCGGCCTTCACGGCCAGCTGGGCCCCCAGGTTCTGGGCGACCAGCTTTTGCTCCAGTTGGCTTTGTGAAAGGCTGGTTCTCAGAGCATGCTGGCTCCTGGCTCTGCAGAGTTGGGACCGTCTGTGACATTACACCCCGTATTCTTCATCGAAATATGGTTATGATATGAATAAGGCATAACAGAGAGATACTTTATGCAGGATGGGTCTGGTGAGATGTCATGGGAAAGGTTACGATTTACTGACTGTGTTTATCCAAAGGGTGTGCATGGAGCATTTTCGTAGGTGGAGCTGGGAGTATTGACCATGTCTCTGTATTTCCAACGTGCTACGCTGGGTGAGGCCAAACGATGTTGGTGGCTGATTGAGGAAATGCACCAAGCACAAGGGTCACCCCAGGACCTGTGTGCAATAGAGACCTCACCGAGACAGCTCTAGACTGGGGGTCATGACAAAAGAGCTTTCCAGCAAGTGGGGGGAGATATAAAAGAGGGACAATGACAACATGTGAGGGCCTCACTCTCCTGACAACAACACACCTGAAAACACCTGAGGAACAAGAACTGAACTGTGGGAAGTGCTGGCCCCAGGCTAAGATCTTTAAAACCTGGGAAAGCCAAGGCAGCTTGTGCCTTAAGACTCTGCCAGCCTGTTTATCACTCAGGGTGAGAATTTGCTAATTTGTACCCTACCTATCGAGTGTGTTAAGCTCAGCTTGCGTGTTTTGTTTCACTTGCTCGGTGATTTGCTGTGTTCTGTTTGCTATTCCTTGAACCACTTAAAATCTGCCTCTTGTAGTCAATACATTGGTTTTGTTTGTTATTAAACCCAGTTGATGTAATTTCTACCTGGGGGGGCAAGAAGGCGTGTGCATCTCTCGTCACCTTGAGGGAGAGGGTGGATTTTCATGAGCTGGTGTATCGCACACACCTCCTGGGGGTGGGGTTCTGGCCCAGCTAGTGGCAGCAAGACCGCCTAGCGAGAGAGATGAGTGAATGTCCTTAATGGGCAGCTGGCTTTTAGCTCTGGCACTCGAGGCTCCTGCACTAAGCTCCAGAGGTCCCAGGTTCAACCCCGCGGCTGGGGTCTGTGGGTGTTACACTTGCGCTGTGCCAATTTTTCTATACAGCACAAGACAGTATTATTTTGGGTTTGTCTCCCAAAAGGAGTGTGCATGTGTGTGATAAATGAAGGGTGGGTGAGCTCCCTTATGGATACTAGCCAGCCAGTTAGCTGGAAAATCCCACTCGGCCTGTTCTCTGCTTGCTTTAGCAGCCAAGGGTTAACAAGCCCCCAGGTAAAAGAAAAGGGAGTGGGCCCCTGACCAAAAGAGCCAATGGGAAGGTAGAACTTTTTACATTGGGAAAGAAACTTCCCTTTGTCTGTTGTTCTCTGGGCTGCAGGGACACGGAGCAGCGATGCTATAAGCAGAAATGCCGTGTGTCACGGAGTCCCCAGGCGATGCTCTGGAACTGCTCCCCATGAAGCCAGTCAGGACTCTGGGGCAGTCGCCTTTCTGTGAGCAGCCTGTCTTCAGGACACACAGCTCACGCAGCTTCCACCTTCCTGGGTCTGACCTCGGAGCATTCAGCATCCTCTGCCCCTCCGTGTGCTTCCCACAGCCAGTCCGCTCAGGCGGGGTCCTGGGGAAGCCAGAGGGTCCTGCACCCCAACTTCGCAGTCAGACGTGACTCTCAGCCAGCCAGTAAAACAGAAGGTTTATTAGACGACAGGAACATGGTCTAAAACAGAGCTTGCAGGTGCAGAGAACGGGACCCCTCAGCTGGGTCCATTCTGGGGGGCAGTGAGCCAGACAACCACGTCTGCACTTCACTCCATGTCCCAGCCAGCCCCAAACTGAAAAACCCCTCCAGCCCCTCCTCCTCTGGGCTTTGTTCCTTTCCCGGGCCAGGAGGTCACCTGATTCCTTTGTTCTCCAACCCTTCAGCTCTCACCTTGCAGGGGGGGAAGGGCCCAGGCCATCAGTGGCCAGGAAACAGGGTGTCGCCCATTCTCTGTGTCCAGACTCCTGCACACACATGCCCTCTAGGGCTCTGCAATGATCATACACCCTTACCCCACCACCTAGATACTTAAGAACTGCCTAGGGGAAACTGAGGCACCCCCACACTATTCAGAGGAAACATTAAGAACAGTCCCACTTCGTCACACCGTGTAAGGGTTGAACCAGGTATGAACAAGTATTTTCCATACCTAAAAGAAAAAAATTGGGACAGGGAATGTTTAGTTAGACGCTATCAGGTTTATTTCTTATTTTGGCTTGTGGACTCTGTGCTAAGCCCAGATGCTTTTGTTTGCTTGTAACCTTTAAGCTGAACCCCCAAGAAAGCTACTTTGGGTGCTTGATTTTTGGAATTGCTCTTTAAAATCTAGCAAAAGCCTCAGTTCCAGATGGATTTTCTTTCTTTTTGTTTTTAATAAAATTTAGCTGTTTTAAGACCAGGACCGGGGCTGTTGGTGTCCTGCGAGGCCTGTGCAGGTTGTTTGATTAGCTGGTGGCCACAGCTGATTTCCTTTGTTTTCGTTCTCAGCTCTTCCCCGGAGGGGGGTGAAAGGGCTTGAGGGTGCCCCCCAGGGAGGAATTCCCAAGTGCGCCTTCCTGGGCTCAAAGGGGTTTTTTTGCATTTGGGTGGTGGCAGCATTTACCAAGCCAAGGTCAGAGAGAAGCTGGAACCTTGCGGGCCCCCACTTCCTGCACTCAGAGTGACAGAGCGGGGATTCAGCCTTGACAACTGGGGGAGTCCTCTCACCCAGAGCGGACTTCAGTCTGTGTCTGCAGCGGGCTGTGGCCCTACCTGTGTGTGCTACAAGGGGCCAGAGAGCCTAATTCCCAAAGCAGGGAGGGGGAACCGAGGCTGGTGGAGCAGGAGGGGCTCAGTGACACCCCAGTACGTGAGGTGACATTCCAGAAGGGGGGGGGGTCCAACCCATCACACCCTCCCTCTTCCTGGGCCAGCCTTGCCTTCTCCTGGCCGCTGGCCGCCTGGCTTGGGAGGGGCCTCTCCCCATGTAACTGCTCAGCGCCCGGCTGTGAGAGGGAGCGGCCGGATCTGAGCCCAGTTTTCTGTACACGCCAGGGCATAAACCCATCCCCACGGCCTGGCTGCACGGGCGCCAGGCCCCCACGCTCAGCGCACCGCACGCCTTCCTGCAAACCCCTCGCCCGATGTTTTCCTGGCGCGATGATGGCTGGTTTAACTGCTCGGTTGTGGGGGTTAAACCTTCTGCTCCCCCCTGGGGGGCCTGGCTCCTAATTGTCCCTGCCCAGAGCCCATTCCCCTCCCCTTCACCCCCCCCCCCAGGGCTCGGATGTCCTAGGCACGTCCTAGCTCTGCTAGGCTCAGGGCTGGCTGTGCTGGCAAGCGTGTGTCTCATGGCCCAGACCCCCCCCCAGGGCTCCGGCTGGCAGAGCAGGCAGGCAACACGCCTTTCACTTTCATTTCTTCCCCAGCTGCTGCTTCCTCCCCACAACGGCTGCGTGTGTGCACACACGTGTGTGTGCGTGCACACACGTGTGTGCTGGGACCAGCTCCCTGCTAGCCCGGGAGGGAGCGTGCTGGTGACCGCTCTGTGTGGCTCTGGATCTCACCCGAGCCGCTGGATGCCTTGACGTTTAGCACCTTCATGGCAATGCCCCTGGATGCTCAGTTTGGGCTCGGAGCTCCTGCCCTGCTCTGGCCCCCATTGCCCGGGGATCCAGGCAGCTCCTCCTCCCTCTCTGCAGAGCGCCCCCAGGAGCCAGGGCAGGGCTGTTAGCCCACTATGGCCCATGCGGAGACTGAAGCACACAGAGACTTGGCCCAGACCACCCAGGAAGCTATGGCAGAGACAGGACCTGAACCTGTCCTGAGGCCCAGGCTAGTGCTCTAACCACTAGGTCATTCCCCTAGACAACCCTTCCTGGGTGGAGTGACTTCACCCACCACTGAGATGCATCCACCTCTGAGCTGGAACGTGGCAGCTGTTTGCAAGCACCATGGTGACGCTGCCCAGTGGTGCAGGGAAGGGGGTGAAACATGCTGGTGTGAATCCACTCCTGCTGCAGTGGCCAGCTGCAGCCCTCTGCCTGTCGTGAGCCCTCTTGTCCCCTGCTGGGCAGCAACCGCTTTCTGCACTAGTCATGCTGGGGTCTCGCCAGACTCCCAGGGCAGGTGCCAAACGCCCCTGGAGGAAGGGGCAGCGCGGGTAGCACGGGAGGGATGGAGTGGGGCTGGGGCAGCCGTACCGTGAGCCATGGGCACCGTGCGTTCAGTCTAACGGGCTCCGGGCAGGGCAGGAGCCACACAAGGGGCACCCAATGCATGGGGCTGTAGCCCACAAAAGCTTATGCTCTTCGAAATGTGTTCGTCTCCAAGGTGCCACAAGGCCTCCTGTTCTTTCTGCGGACACAGACTCACTTGGCGGCTGCTCTGAAACAAGGGGGCGATTGAGTTTCGCAATCTCTCAGGCATGGGGTGCAGCTCCCCATGCCATCACTAGGGGGGGCTGCGGGTGCGGACAATGCGGTTTGGTGGTGGAAAGCCGAGTGAGCCAGGAGCGGGGGTCTATTCCGGGCTCTGCTGGTGACCTCGGGGCGGGGGGGGGGCTCTCCATGCCTCAGTTTCCCCTCCTGCCCCTTCCACAGTTAGCTTGTGAGTCCTGTGAAGCAGGGACTGTCCCGCGCTGTGTGTCTCTGCAGCGCCCAGCACAATATGACCCTGGTCCTGGTTGGGATCAGTGAGGAACTGGGCACGATCGACCCTCAATATAAGCCAGGATCTGGGCAGCGCCCGGCGCGACGGGGCCTGGTCTCGGCCGGGGTCTGGGCGGCGCCCGGTGCAACGGGGCCCTGGTCTCAGGGGGGGTCTGGGCAGCGCCCGGCGCGACGGGGCCTGGTCTCGGCCGGGGTCTGGGCGGCGCCCGGCATGACGGGGCCCTGGTCTCGGGGGGGGTCTGGGCGGCGCCCGGCGCGACGGGGCCCTGGTCTCGGGGGGGATCTGGGCGGCGCCCGGCGCGACGGGGCCCTTGGCTGAGGGCTCTATGTAACGTGAACAATGAAGGATCACGCTTGCACGGTTGCCAGGAGCACTATTCTGATCAGCTCCGGCCACCCGCCCCAGTAACGGCACGGGGAGCTGGCGGGTCACGCTGACAATATTTACACCCTTTATTTGCACCAGCAGGACCAGCCCCGTTGGTGCTTTACAGCCTTGTTCTCGTTAGCCGGCCCGCGCTGGGGTCTCCGTGATTTTAGCTCCTGGCTCAACCCAGGTGGACAATCTTCCCCGTCGGCAAAGCTCCCGTCGCCCCAGGCCTCTGGGCTGCTTCTTATTTGTAGTGTGGCAGCTGCCAGGTGCCCGGGGCCTGCTCCAGGGCGTCGCGGGGCCGGGTCTCTGCCTTGCACCTTGCTGCTGTTACTTACCCCAGTGCAAAACGGCGTTACCTGGCAGGACGCCGGCGGGGTTGGGCCAGTGCTCTGAGCGGCTCCTTCCCCCAGCTGCTGGGCGGGTGAGTCTGACTCACGGCTCAGGGCTGTCAGAGTGGGGCTAGAGCAGGAATTTTCCCCTCTGTAGCGTGGGGCCTGGACCCCCCGGTCCTCGGATCACTCCAGCACAGGGCCCCTGATCAATTCCCTGCATGGCAGAGCCTCCAGGGCTGGTTGCTTCTGTTCTCTGCCCCGGGCCTGACCTGCTGGGCTCAGCACAGGGGTGACGTGCTGAAAGGCTGGACTGTCCCAGGGGCTCAGCACCCAGCCTCCGAGCGGGCGCCCCAGAGCCAGCCCCCAGAGAGGCACCCCGAGAACCGCCGGGTTGGCCCAAGAGCTCCTTCATGCCGCCCAAACGTGCCGGGCTCTGTTGGCAATCCCGGCCCCGAGGCACTCTGCAAATGCCACTGACCCTTTAACTCTGCTGGCTCCAGGGCCAGCTGCTCCCCAGCCCCTTGACAACAGCAAACAAGCCGCGTGGTGGGAAAAGTCCCGCAGGGGAATGTACCAGCGGTTGCCTGGGTCATAAGAACAGGTCCCTTCGCCCCCTGCCAGAGTCTCTCCCTTACGCTCTCTTCACACTGACTGGGGCTTTCGCTTCCACAGTTATTAACGTCATTGACCTCCCCGCCCCTGTACCGGGGTCCCTGCCACGCCGCGCCTGGCTCAGCCCCCACAGGAGAGGGAGCCTGGTGTCCCTGAGTCCACTCCATGGCTGGGGATATGCGGGGACAGAGGGTTTTGCCATTCAGCTGATGCGAGTAACGGACCCCATGGCCCGTCTCAGTTGCACAGACCCGGCGATCCCAAAGCCCGTCTCATTAGTGTCGAACGGTTTTCACAGTGATCCCGTGGGTCTCTCCACGTCGTGACCTGGGCGGCCGCCTCCCCAGCTGGGGCAGAGCTTGTGTGCGGCTCGGAGGCGCCTTCCCCATTGCTGGGAGAAGCGGTTAGAGGTGGCCGTTAGCGCTGTTCCCCTCCCCGCACAACTGTTCCGACTTTATTGTTACTAGGCGTTTCCTGCTGGGACCGGGGTCTCCCAGCCACCTGCTTCCCCAGCGGGGCAGATCTCAGCTGCAGCCAGACGTCCCTCCAGCCAAGGACATGGGAGATTCCAGGCCTGGACGTCCTGGGGGTGTCTGTCCTGCTCCGGACGCCTCCCTCCCTCTGATCATTGCTCTGCGGAGAGCAGCGGGTGTGTGCAAGGGAGGGCCCCGTGCTGCCAGAGCAGAGGCCATGAACCCCCAGTCCCGTGGCATTGCCCAGCATCCCAAGGGCTAACGGGGGCCTCCCCATGGGCCAAGGGGGAAAGCAGCAGTGAGGAGCCCCAGAGCTCCGAGTCCTGCAGTCCAGGCCTAGACTCTGTGCTCCACTTCAGGTGTGTTCTGCGCGGCCCCGTTCAGGCTCACCTGCTCGGCCGGCTTGCCCTGCTCGGCTGGCTTGGCCTGCTTCTGCTTGAGCCGGTACTTGCGGATTCTTGTGGAGCGGTAATACAGGTAGATCCCCACGCCGAGTCCAGTCACCGCAGCGGTCACGGCGAGCAGCACCAGGACCAACAGCAGGACGTTGAGATCTGTTACAGAAGGAGCGAGGCCGAGGAGGACTAAGAGCTGGTTCAGCCTAGTGGGCAGGGCTGCGGGCAGTGGGCTGCGACTCAGGACACCTGGGTTCCACTCGCCTCAGCCACTGGCCTTGGGCAAGTCACTCATGCGCTCAGTGCCTCCGTTTCCCCTTCCACTCTTTGCCTGTTTACATGGTGAGCTCTCTGGGGCAGGGACTGTCTCTCACGCTGTGTCTGGGCAGCACCCGGCACGACGGGGCCCTGATCTCAGCTGGGGTCTGGGCAGCGCCCGGCACGACGGGGCCCTGATCTCGGTCGGGGTCTGAGCAGCGCCCGGCACGACGGGGCCCTGATCTCAGCTGGGGTCTGAGCAGCGCCCGGCACGACGGGGCCCTGATCTCGGTCGGGGTCTGAGCAGCGCCCGGCACGACGGGGCCCTGATCTCGGTCGGGGTCTGAGCAGCGCCCGGCACGACGGGGCCCTGATCTCAGCTGGGGTCTGGGCAGCGCCCGGCACGACGGGGCCCTGATCTCAGCTGGGGTCTGAGCAGCGCCCGGCACGACGGGGCCCTGATCTCGGTCGGGGTCTGAGCAGCGCCCGGCACGACGGGGCCCTGATCTCGGTCGGGGTCTGGGCAGCGCCCGGCGCGACGGGGCCCTGATCTTGGTTGGGGTCTGGGCAGCGCCCAGCGCGACGGGGCCCTGATCTCGGTCTGGGTCTGGGCAGCGCCTGGCACGACGGGGCCCTGATCTCAGTCGGGGTCTGGGCAGGCCCGGCACGACGGGGCCCTGATCTCGGTTGGGGTCTGGGCAGCGCCCGGCGCGACGGGGCCCTGGTCTCGGTCAGTGTTCTGCCATATTACACATAATTTAGTAGGAGGATGAGTTGGGACAGAGATGAACCTGAAAACCGCCAGGCTGCAGGATGCTGGACCCATCCCCACTCTCTTCGGGGTGGGAGTGATGCTAGGATGCACCCCCTGAGCCTGGGGGTGGGGAGCTGTGCCCTGGATGAGCCTGCAGAGTACAAGCCACACCGATGGAATGGCCAGACGCGATCACTGGGCCGGCCAGTCTGACCTCCAGCAGGCCACCAGGCCGGAGAATGGCAGCCCGGAACCCCATACTGAGCCCCCGTGGCTTTGGGGGCCGTTTGGGCTCCTAAATCCCATGGAAAGCCAATGGGATTTTACCTAAGAGACCCATTCACTTGTGTTCCTAAATCTCTTTGGGGCTTTTGCAAGCCTACCCTCCAGGTCGCCTGCTGGAGGATCCACCAAAGGCTACTTACACTCCACGTGGACGGTCACATCCCGGCTGGCGTAGCCGTAGCTGTTGAATGCTTCGCAGTGGTATGTCCCGGCGTCCTCTCTCCTGACCTGCTGCTGCACCCCGATGCTGAAGGGCACCCCGTCCTTCTTGCACATCATGGCTGGCTCTGGGTTCCCCTGTGCCTGGCAGGAGAAGGTTTGCTCCGTCCCCTCCTTCCAGGTCCACTCCCTGGGGCAGCCGGAGTCGTCCATCCTGGGCCCGTCTGGAAGCGAGAGGGGGCAGTTGGTTACGCTGCCCAGTGCCGTGTATCCCCATCTCCTGCCTGCCCCCGGGGCTGCTGCCAAGGATGGCGTCTCTCCCCTGCCACACGTGCCTCCTCGCTGGGCTCTCCCCACTGCCCCGCCTGGCTCCAGCAGGCCTTGCTCTGGGGCAGCAAGGGGGCCCTGCGTGCAAGGCAACAGCCTGGACTTGGGAGCTCAGGGGTCAAGCCCTGCCTCTGTCATGGTCGCCCGGTGTGACCCTGGCCCTGGGGCAAAGCCCAATAGTCACGAGAAGGCCTCAGGTTCCCCATCTGTAAAATGGGGCGAGGGATTCTTCCTGCGGCTGGCTCGTCTCATTAGCTTGGGAACATTCCCTGAGGCAGGGACTGTGTCTGGGCGGCGCCTGGCACGACGGGGCCCTGGTCTGGGCTGGGGTCTGGGCGGCGCCCGGCGCGACGGGGCCCTGGTCTGGGCCGGGGTCTGGGCGGCGCCCGGCGCGACGGGGCCCTGGTCTCGGCTGGGGTCTGGGCGGCGCCCGGCGCGACGGGGCCCTGGTCTCGGCTGGGGTCTGGGCGGCGCCCGGCGCGACGGGGCCCTGGTCTGGGCTGGGGTCTGGGCGGCGCCCGGCGCGACGGGGCCCTGGTCTGGGCTGGGGTCTGGGCGGCGCCCGGCGCGACGGGGCCCTGGTTTCGGCCGGGGTCTGGGCGGCGACCGGCGCGACGGGGCCCTGATCTCGGTTGGGGTATGGGCGGCGACCGGCGCGACGGGGCCCTGATCTCGGTTGGGGTCTGGGCGGCGCCCGGCGCGACAGGGCCCTGGTCTCGGCTGGGGTCTGGGCGGCGACCGGCGCGACGGGGCCCTGATCTCGGTTGGGGTCTGGGCGGCGCCCGGCGCGACAGGGCCCTGGTCTCGGCTGGGGTCTGGGCGGCGACCGGCGCGACGGGGCCCTGATCTCGGTTGGGGTCTGGGCGGCGCCCGGCGCGACGGGGCCCTGATCTCGGCTGGGGTCTGGGCGGCGCCCGGCGCGACAGGGCCCTGGTCTCGGCTGGGGTCTGGGCGGCGCCCGGCGCGACGGGGCCCTGGTCTCGGCTGGGGTCTGGGCGGCGCCCGGCGCGACGGGGCCCTGATCTCGGTTGGGGTCTGGGCGGCGCCCGGCGCGACGGGGCCCTGGTCTCGGTTGGGGTCTGGGCGGCGCCCGGCGCGACGGGGCCCTGGTCTCGGCTGGGGTCTGGGCGGCGCCCGGCGCGACGGGGCCCTGGTCTCGGCTGGGGTCTGGGCGGCGCCCGGCGTGACGGGGCCCTGATCTCGGTTGGGGTCTGGGCGGCGCCCGGCGCGACGGGGCCCTGGTCTCGGCTGGGGTCTGGGCGGCGACCGGCGCGACGGGGCCCTGATCTCGGTTGGGGTCTGGGCGGCGCCCGGCGCGACGGGGCCCTGGTCTCGGCTGGGGTCTGGGCGGCGCCCGGCGCGACGGGGCCCTGGTCTCGGCTGGGGTCTGGGCGGCGCCCGGCGCGACGGGGCCCTGATCTCGGTTGGGGTCTGGGCGGCGCCCGGCGCGACGGGGCCCTGGTCTCGGCTGGGGTCTGGGCGGCGACCGGCGCGACGGGGCCCTGATCTCGGTTGGGGTCTGGGCGGCGCCCGGCGCGACGGGGCCCTGGTCTCGGCTGGGGTCTGGGCGGCGCCCGGCGCGACGGGGCCCTGGTCTCGGCTGGGGTCTGGGCGGCGCCCGGCGCGACGGGGCCCTGGTCTGGGCTGGGGTCTGGGCGGCGCCCGGCGCGACGGGGCCCTGGTCTCGGCTGGGGTCTGGGCGGCGCCCGGCGCGACGGGGCCCTGGTCTCGGCTGGGGTCTGGGCGGCGCCCGGCGCGACGGGGCCCTGGTCTCGGCTGGGGTCTGGGTGGCGCCCGGCGCGACGGGGCCCTGATACCCTAAATCTAAGAACTGACTGGACCCACAGCATTTCTCTGGCAGCTGCTGCATAGGAATGGCCGCCCCAGGTCGCAGGCACAAGGAGAGCAGCCGAGTGCCTCTGAAGAAAAGCTTGTGGGAGCGGAGCGGGAGGATGGGCCAGGAGCCCTGGGTTAGAGTCCTTGGCTGAGGCACGGAGGCTCTGGGGGGCTCAGCTGCCATCTCTGAAAAGGGGGCCTTGCTTCCTGACTGCAGGGGGGTAAGCGCAGAGCGTGGGCCGTGGTGAGGGGCTGGAGCAGCACCTAAGACAGCCCCTGTACTCACAGAGGACAGTGAGCCTGGCAGACGTGCGTTTCATGGTTTGGTTGGCTGAGGCAAGCCTTGCTTCACACGTGAACTCCCTCCCGTTGTCTTCCTCGCCAGCCGTCAGCGGGAAGTCCACAAGGGGCTGGGCGGGGGCGCTGCGGACCAGGACTCGCTTGGCGTCTCTGAGCTGGAGCAGGACGTCCGGGGGGTGGGCTTCAGGAGAACGGCACGTAACGGTGACGCTGCTGTTAACGTGGGTCTGGGACTCAGTTATCTCCAGGATGGGCTCAGGGAGACCTGCAAGGGACCAGGACAGAGCTGCAGTTTGGCCTCGGCTGCTGATCCCCCCTCCAAGGGGCTGCCCGCTGGCCCCCCCCAGCAGGACGCTTCCCTCGAGATCGGACGCGTGAGAGGGTCGAAGCCAGCTGGGGCACTGGACATACCTGGCCCATTCAAGTTAACACCCAGATCCCGAATGGAGTTAGGCCCAGATCCCATGGGAGTTAGGCACCTAAGTACCTTTGAGGACGTGGGCCCAAATTCCTCCTGAAAGTTGCTCCATGCATGGACTGGTACCTAAATCCCCATGGCTCCCCCCACATCTCCCCTCCAGCTCCGGCCGGTGAGGGCTCTGTTCTCTGGAAGCGCCCGCTCCTCATGCCGTGCGTCAAGGTATGAACCTGCCACTCCCTAGCGGGGCAGGCCAGGCCAGGGGCAGACTGACCCCAGTCTCCACATGGCGGGGGGCTCGGTGGCCTTGCCCACTCCCCTTCCAGCCCAGCGCGGCTCTTACTCTCTGGAGTTGCTGGGAGGAATTCCCTGGCCTGGGCTACGCAGCTGCTCGGACGTGGTGATCTGAATGGTTTGATGGGAGCATCCCCGGCTCAGTGGAGCACCCGTGTGGAAGGGGAGCCAGGTCAGAGCCCCACCGAGGGTCTGTCGGGAGACAAGTCCCAAGCCAGGCTAGGACTGGGGGCGGGAGCAGGGAGGGGATCTGGGGCCGGGGGGCCCGTGGGAAATTGGGCCGGGGGGCTGAGTTTCCAGTGGAAAGTCCAGGGGAGGAACCGACGTGAACTGAAACCAGCCTCCGTGGGAGGTGAACCCACAGAGATCTGCCCAGCCTCTGCGCCAGCCTGGCCCACAGTGCAGACGTCACCTGCCGAGCCCCCGAAATCTGGGCACGCCCCGCTCTGGGCGTGGCCGGGAGACCCCCAGACACTCACTGTACACGAGAACGCTCTGCCCTGCGGATCTGGACACGGGCCCCACGGACACGGTGCAGGTCAGCTGGCGCTCGCCTGCGGACAGGGACCGAACCTCGCCCTGGGCTGTGGCCGTGTCATTCGACGTGGTGACGGTGAAGTTCAGGCGCTGACCCCCAAAGGACAGGGTGAACCGGGCCTCTCCAGCGGCAGGGAAGACCTTGGTCACGTCACAGCGGGCGGTCGCCTTGTCGCCCACCTCTATATGGTGGGAGATTTGGAGCTGGGGCTCCTCTGGGAGAGCTGCAGCAGGTGAGAAAAACCATCGCGGGGCATCAGGGAAACGTTCAGAGGCATGTAGCCGAGTAGACAGACCAGCAGCCTGGGACTCAGGACACCTGGGTTCTATTCCCGGCTTGGCCACCGGCCTTGGGCAAATCCTTCCCTTTTCTCTGCCTCTGTTTCCCCTGCCACCCTCTGTCTAGTTAGACTGTGAAATCCTTGGGGTAAGGGCTCTCCAGGTTTGGGAAGCACCTGCCCCCAGGAGATGCTGAGATGCAGTTTGCTCCAGATCTAACTACCAACCTGTTTATCTAGCCCTGTGCTGTCCCCCCTCCTAGTCCTCTAGCCCCATCTCGTCTCTCTCTATCCCCCCACTGTCCCCTACAGCTGTCTGTCCATCCCCTGCCCAGACTGCACCCCTCTATCTTCCTATCCACATCCAAACTGTGCACACACACTTCTCTTTCCATCCCTGTACCCCCGCCCATCTAATGGCCCATCTCTGAACTTCCTGGCCCGTTCCATACCCTGCTGTCACCAAAGCCCCGTAGCAGCCCCGAGCACGCTCTGCCATCCTCTGCTCCGGCCAGGCCAGGCCCTGAAGGGGACGAGGCACGTGGAGGGGAAGGTTGAAAAAGGGGAAGAAACCATCACCCCAAAGGGGAAGCATGAGCCTGATGCCTCCCGAGCGACTGTGTGTTGCGGGGAACTCCGTGCTGCGGGGGTGAGACAACCCACCCCCTAGGGACCCTCCCTCTGATGGGTGGGTGGGGTGCCCCTCCCTGGGCTCGGACAGTACCCTCGGCCCTGAGCCTCCACCCCCAGCGCTTTGGCAACGTGACGACACGTCCCCCCTCGATGTGGGGCATGGGAGATGGGTGGCATCCCTTTAGATAGCTGTGAACCCTCCACGGGTGCTCCCTGTGTTCGGCATGTCAGAAGCCAGCCCCAGGGTGCAGGGAGCTGGGCCTGGTGGGGCCGGGTGGAACTCGCAAGCAGGGTGATGTGGGACCTCACGCTCTGGTTGTGCAAAGAGCAGGAGCCGCATCAGTCGGCGTTAGGGGAGCTCCCAAAGGGGTAGCCCCGGAAATCTCGGCCACCAGGGAGAACAGATCTCAGCCCCCAACCTGGGACCGGCATCAACGGGCCCAGGACAGCACAGACTTCATCCTGGCCAGGGAGCATTTGTTGCCCCTTTGAGGGGGTGTGAATGTTGGCGGGGGTGCAGGGAGCTGGGCAGTCAGACAAAGCCCATGTGTCCCCTGAACTGCCAGCACCTGGAGCGGTGTGTCTGGCACACAAAGCAGGTCTCCGGTGCACGGAGGACAGAGCAGGGTCTCTGGTGCACGGAGCGGTGTGTACGGCACACGGGGCCTGCAGGAACTCACCATAAACCTTGAGCTCCACCGCAGAGGAGCTGTTTTCCAAGTGCGGCTCGTGCGGCGTCAGGTCCAGGGCTGTGTGGCAGGTGACCTCCTGCCCGTGGTCCCGTTGCTGAGGGGTGATCTCCTTGGTCACCGTGACGTCGTCGGGTCCGGCCCTGGTGCGGTTCTGGAAGGTCTCCGTGTGCAGGGTCCGTCCCCCCTGGCGGAGGGTCACGGTGAGGTGCCTGACGGGCGCCACGTTCAGAACCCGGCACGTCAGGTTATAGGCCCGGCCCAGCTCCAGCTCCGGGAGCCGCTCCAGCCCCACCCGCTCCGGCGCCCCTGGAACCAGAGGGGGAAGGACCCGAAGGTTGGTTAATTGGATCCCGTAGACCCGGGTGCTGCTGAAAGCCACCTCCTGGGGGAAGAGCCTGGAAGGTGCATTCCTGCACCCCAGGCCGGCTGAGCCGCAGGGCAGCTCCCCCACAAGCAGGGCCCTGCCCCAGAGCGGGCCCTGCTGGCAGCGAGAGCCAAGCCATCTCACTGACCGGCCAGCCGGAGCTCTCAGTGGGGCAGGGGGCTGGGATGTGGATTCCTGCCCTGCCAGGAGCCGGACTAAGACCCACCAACTCGTTCCACCCAACGGCCGCCAGAGGGTAACTACTCGCCGGTGCTGCCTGGCTTAATGGAGCGGAGCCAGTGGCCCCAGAGGGGAAAGGCCCATGTCCCATTCTCTGCCCCCCGAGCCAGCCAGTCCCCTGCCCTAGGGCCAGATCACAGCTCGTACCCTATTTTCTGCCAGCGAGTTTCCCCTTTCTCTGGCACAACCCTGCACCCAGAAAGTCTCCGTGGCACAAAAGCCGCCCCAGACCCCTGCAGCTGGGAGCCAGCGGCACTTACGGTAGGCGGAGATGTTTGCAAACACCACCTTCACACGGCCACGGCAGCTGAAGTAGCACTGGGGGGCCGACGCCCACTCCGTGATATTTTTGAGGAGGAAGGCCACCCACCCGGGTCCAATTTTTTCGTCGGTTTTGGTGAGCGAGGTCTCCAGGCTGCCCCTGGCGTCAGGATCCTGGCACGTGGTGCTGCAGTTTATCCAGACGGCCCCCCCGTACGCCACCATGGGAGCTTCTGGCAAAACGCTCACGTCGAACGAGCCCCGCACGGCCCCTGGAACGGCAAACGGATCCGTCACGCTGCGCCTCCGGGGCACGCACACGGCAAAGCAGCGGGCGAGACACACAGCGCAAGTGGGTGAGCCCAGCCCCTTTTCCCTGGCGGGGCCCGATCCTCGCCGAGGTGCAGGGTGGTTTGGCTGGACATGGCTGGGGTCTGCGCTGCGGCCCGAAGGGGGCCGTACCTAGCCGCTGCTCTTGGCCAGGTGCTGGCTGAGCGAAGGCCCCAGCGTCCCCCTCGCTTTGGAAAGGGGCCCGGGTTCGGTTAGCTCCCGGCCTGAGGCGCAGTCGAGGGCCGGAGTGACGGGGAAGCACTTGGGCTCTGCAGCCCCTTTCCAGAGAACCACGTGGTGCTAACGAGGCCCCGCTCCTGCCCGTGCCTTTCCCCGGGCAAGAGGAGCTCGGCCAGCGAGCATTGTGCAGGGGAACCAGGAGAATATCCCCACCCTCCTTCCCAGCGCTCAGAGCCTGCCAGCAGCCCTTCGCCGCTCTCTCGAGATTACCGGGAACCTGGCTGAATGCGGACGCCCGCCAGGCGCCCCCTCACCTCTGCACTCTGCCCCTCAGCTGCAGTGGGGTTCGAGCGAGGCCTGCGGCTTTGCACCAATCTGCCGAGCCCTGGGCCTGAGTTGTTTGCTTTCCCGGGTCATGGGAGTGGGGAATTCCTGGCCTCGTCCCGCCCAGCCGCGCCCGCTGGGCATAGGAATTCCAAAGAGCGTCCACAGCGGACTCTGCCCTCGCTTGCAGTAGCAGCCACTTACCCCGGGGCAGGAGCCCGGTCTCCCCTTTCACCGGCTCCCCCAGCCCCCCCCAAAGAATTCCAGGTCAGATCCTCAGCCAGTGGGAATCAACCCAGCTCCCTCGGCTTCAGTGGCGCGACGCTGACTTACATCCGCCGGGCACCAAGCCCATCATATGAAATTGGCAAGGACACAGAATAAACAGAATGGGCCAAGCGTGTCCCTGTTGTAACCCCCCTGCAGAACTTGGCCCTGCACAGGGGCTGGGTTTAATACTCAACAGGCTGAACTCTGTGTCCTTCATCTAGCGAAAACATGCTGTTGATTCCAGTGGGAGTTTTGCTCCAAGAGGGACCGGAGTTTTGGCCTCATAATTAACCACCCTAAACTATTCGTGTCGCGTTCCAACCCTCTGAGTCCTGCTCCGGCCCAGGCCCCCCGCCAGCTGAACAATGGCGAGCGGTGGGTGTGCCAGGAGGAGGAAAAGCACTTTCTCTCCCTGCAGCGTGCGACCGCTCCAGCCTGCCAGGTCCATGTCGAATCCGGCCCCTAGATTCCCGCTAAAGATTTAGGGGCTGATTTCCCCACCCCCACCTCCCGGCCTGGCTCGCCATGCATTTGACCCCCGTGCAAAGCGAGCTTGAAACACTCCTAGATCCAATGGGGGCAGCGCTCCCCTCGCACTTGGGAGTCAGGCCCCCTTCATCAGCCCCACGCACAGGGGCAGATTCCAATCTCAGCTTGCCAGCATCGATCCAGAGTCACTCCGGAGTAAGGGGAGCGGGCATAGTCACAGCAGGATGCACAAGAGTGGAATCTGACTTGTGGGTCTGGAAACTTTTACACACACATACATAGTATATGCACTAGGGACATAGACCCCCCCCACATACACACACACACACACACACTGTGTAAGCACTGGGGACTCACACACACACTGTGTGGATAGAACACTGGGGACACACTTTGCTTCTCGGCACAAGCATCACTTTGGGAGATGCGTGCACACGCCCAGAGTATAACACTGGGGAGTCTCTCTCTCTGTCTCACACACCCCCCCCTTCTTCTGCTCCATGATCCACCCAGCCAAACCCTGTGGTGCCAGGGTGCAGCGGGCAGCGCCCGCCAGGCCAGGGGGCTGCAGGAGAGGTGATCGGTCAGGCCGCTTACCTGCCAGAGCTGTCAGTGCGCACCAGGCCCAGAGCAGGACAGGGACAGGTTGAGCCATGGTACTGCCGGCAAACCCTTCCTGGGGGCTCCGGGGATGGACCCTCCCTGGGGAGCAGCTGGGCTGGTCCTGTGGGGACGGCAGGCGCTGAATGAGCTGCCTGAGAGCCGCTTTATATGTTTAGACCAGAGTTCAGTGCAGTTCCCGGAAGCCCCAGCCTTTCTCAGCGGTGCTGGAGGAGGGGATTTCCAGCCTTGCTTTGTCTGAGGGAGTTTTGATTTTCTAAGGCTTTCCAAGGCGTGGTTTCCCAGGGAAAGGCACACAGCCCCCGTCCCCCAGCCCCCCAGCCCTGGTGCCCTCCAGGGGGGCTGGCTTGGTTGGGACAGAGCCCTGACAATTGATTATGTAGCAACAGGGACAATATAGTGGCTTACCCATCCCATACTGCCAGGATTCCCAGTCCAGTCGTGCCCCCCAAGCCCCCCCCCACACGCTGCACCAGGGGCCTTATTTGCTATGGAACCAGGGGGTCCCCCCCCACCAGACCTTGGGTCTCTCCCCCTCCCTGACTTTTCATAGGTCTATATGCTCCACTTCCCCCTCCCCCCATCACAGATACTGGTCTAGATGCTGCCACAACCCTCCTCGCCCCCGAACGGTCGGATGAACCCCCGCACTCGCTCCAGAGGGGATCAAACCCCACAGCAGGTGCCAGGAGCCTCCTCACGATCTAGGGAGCCCAGCTTGAGACGGCATAAAGGGGTCTGACTGACAGCGGCCCAGTGCTCAGCACTGGCTGGGCACCCAAAATCAACAGCTGCTTTTGCAAATTTTCTGCCTGCACATGGCTGAGAGAGAGAGAGAGAGAGAGAGAGAGAGATAGGGTGTAGATAGATAGATATATAGATAGAGGGGGTGTCTGGGGACAGATAGATAGTGTGACGAAGTGGGACTGTTCTTAATGTTTCCTCTGAACAGTGTGGGGGTGCCTCCGTTTCCCCCATGCAGTTCTTAAGTATCTAGGGGGTGGGGTAAGGGTGTATGATCGTTGCAGAGCCCTAGAGGGCAGGTGTGTGCAGGGGTCTGGACACAGAGAATGGCCGACACCCTCTTTCCTGGCCACTGATGGCCTGGGCCCTTCCCCCCTGCGAGGTGAGAGCTAAAGGGTTGGAGAACAAAGGAATCGGGTGACCTCCTGGCCCGGGAAAGGGACAAAGCCCAGGGGGGGGGGGGGCTGGAGGAGTTTGGGGCTGGCTGGGGATGAGGAGTGAAGGGCAGATGGGGTTGTTTGGCTCACTGCCCCCCCCAAAATGGACCCGGCTGAGGGGTCCTGTTCTCTGCACCTACAAGCTCTGTGTTAGACCATGATCCTGTCATCTAATAAACCTTCTGTTTTCCTGGCTGGCTGAGAGTCCCGTCTGACTGCGGAGTTGGGGGGCAGGACCCTCTGGCTTCCCCAGGACCCCGCCTGGGCGGACTCGCTGTGGGAAGCGCAGGGAGGGGCAGAGGAGGCTGAATGCTCTGAGGTCAGACCCAGGAAGGTGGAAGCCGGGTGAGCTGTGTGTCCTGCAGACAGGCTGCTCCCAGGAAGTTGACTGCCCCAGAGTCCTGCCTGGCTTTGTAGGGAGCAGTTCCCGAGCATCGCCCGGGGACGCCGTGACAGACAGATAGAGGGGGTGTCTGGGGAGAGATGGATAGATAGAGGGGGTGGATGGATTGATAGTAATACAAATAAATAAATTAGATACAAACACACAAATAAATAATTCTAATAATCTAGACGGACAGACGGATGGATGCTACGGAGGGCAAGGGGCTGTGGTTGCTGCTGTTTTTTCCTTATGACAGCAGTCAGAGGCCCGGTCAGAACTAGGGCCCATTCCGGATGCTGCATGAACAACAATAAAATGTAACCCTGCCACGCATGCGGGTGTAAAACACCAGACGCGCATCTAACCCCCCGCCCCCGAGGGTCACCTTTACCCCGCCCGTGTGCGTTCCCGCGGCTGCCGCACCCCCCGCCGGCTGCCTGAGCTTGGCTGCAGGGTGCGTGCGCGCTGTGACACTCGTGTCGGTGGCGCTCTGCGGCGTCTCATTTCATCCTTGTGGTTTAGGGGTTGAGCAAGGGACAAGTGAGTATTTATAGCATATAAATATAGCAAAACTCTCTGCAGCCAAGTGGTGGGGAACCATTTGGCCTTGTGGTCAGGGTGCTGGGCTGGGACTTGGGGGGAGCTGGTTTCAATTTGCAGCTCCACCACCGACTCCCCATGTGACCTTGGGCACGTCCCTGAGTCGCTCTGTGCCTCAGTTTCCCCATCTGGAAAACAGGGTAATACAACAAGCAAGTCTGTGTTGCCTAGTGGACAGAGCACTTTGCCGGGGCTCAGGACACCTGGCTCCCATTCCTGACTCTGGTTCTGCTGTCCTGTCAGAATGGTGCACACGTGTTGGGGGTCCTTACCAGGGCTTGACAGCTCCATCACTGGCTTAAAACACCTCTGCAGTGAGAAATGGGGCTGTCTGCGTGTGCTGTTTTCCTTTGCGATGCTGGGAGGCCAGAGGGCTGGGCTGCGTGACTCTCCGAGTGCACATGACACTCTCCCGCTGGACACCCGGGAGCAAGGAAGTGGTGCTGTGGGATACACAGGCAGCCTGTTCTGCCTCTGGGACGCTGAGCATCGCTGGGGATAGCAGAGCCTTCAAAGAAAGGAAACATTGTGGAATCCATTCGCTCATTGTTTGTATTAAGGTACCTGACCCAGATCAGGGCGCCAGCAGGCCAGGCACTGCCCAGAGCCCAACCCAGATCGGGGCCCCAGCAGGCCGGGCACTGCCCAGCCAGGGACAGCCCCTGCCCCAAGAGCTCACGCTCGGAGACAAGGGAAGGATCATTATCCCCAGTCACAGGTGGGGAGCTCAGCCTAGCGGGATGCAGTGGTTTGCCCAAGGTCACACAGGGCGTCTGTGGCAGAGTTGGGAATCAAACCCAGGCCTCCAGAGACCCAGCGCAGAGCCTGACCCGCCCTGCTCCCCAGCACCGTGTGCTGTCAGCCCGACCTGCCTACACCAGGGGCTGGGAGCAAGGCAGGCGCAGGGCCTATGTGCCAGGGCCCCCCAGCCCAGGCCAGTCTCAGAGGCCCCTCCCCCTCATTTGAAAGTCCCGCTTCTCCCCCAGAGTGCCCGTCCCACTCCTGGGTCCTAGTTGAGCTGATCCGCACTGCACAGGAGAGGGGGGCCCGGGCAGGGCGGGGCATGCCTCAGATCTTTGGACCTGTGCATTTGCCAGGCATTTCTTCCATTTATGGAGAAGTGTCAGAGCCTTGCCTGGGGATGCCTGGCCTGGGCATTAGCACCTGGGGGTTTCGCTTCCTTTTTCCAGGCTGAGCTCATCAGAGTCATTCCCGCACAGACGAAACAAGCCCACGTTCCCCAGGGGGTTCTCCAAAACGCTGCACCTGAAAACCAGGGCTCAGGATCACGCTTTAAACCAAGCTCCCACCCACGGTGATCACAACCCCCGCCCCCCATAACGAGCTCTTAACCTGGCTCTGTTAAATAGCTAAACTCCCCTCCTGCCATTTCAGGGCAGCAGGGCTGGAGCTGGCTGCATTCCACCCTAGAGCTGGCTGCATTTCCGTTTGGCGCGGACTTTTCAGACTGCCCAGTGCCCAGTTAGGCACATGCCAAGAAGGCTGCTCAGAAAAGCTCCCTGGCTTGGTCACTAGGGTCAGACCGAGGCGGCCGAGTCTGAAAATCTGGCTGCTTATTTAGGCAGCTAAATGGCAACAGAGTTTCGGAAAGTTTGCCCCGTCTGGGGGTGCGGCTAAGCCTTTGGGAATCTGCTGTGGGAATCCTGGGCAGCTCAGACCCTACTTCCAGGGGGGCAGAGGCAGTGTGGGGTCCCCATACATCTGCCCTGAAATTCCATCCATCACCCGCCCCTTCCTGGCGGCTTCCCCTCCCCCAGCCTTTCCCCAGCGCCCGCGGCTGTGCCTTGGCGGGAGCTCCCGGACCTTGGCGCTGCGGCCAGTGCCTGGGACGTGCCAGATTCTGAGTCCTCTGGAGCCAATGCAGGGGGGCGGGGGGGGGCATGGCCACAACTGTGACCTGTTCTGTAACGTCCTGGCGCTTCAAGGCTGCGGCTGGGCCTTGGTGGGGCAGGAGGGGGGCTGCATGGACCCAGCGCTCCCCACAGAATCCCCCAGATTAGCTTCCCCCCTCCCCCGCTGTGAGTGTTTCCGTGGATTCACGGTCAGAATCCAAGAGCCAGATTCTTGGCTTTCCTGTTCTTGTGTTTGGGGCAGGGGCTGGAGTGTGAGAAGTGGATTTAAACCTCATTTGCATGCCCTGTATTCTGAGCCCCGCTGGGTTCCTGGTGTCCACAGAGCAGCCTCAGGGCTGCTCTAACTCACAGTCTGCTCCCCACGAGACCTGGAAAGCGGGGAACAGCCGTGGTGCAGGGTGTCCCGCTACAGCCCCGAGCTGTGCCCTAAACCAGGGGCTGGGAGCTCCAGGCTGAGCAGGGGGCCCCCGGCACAGGGGATTCCCCGGGGGCCGGTTCCCCCTCACATTAATGCCCCTTTGCTCTGCCAAAGTAAACAGCGCTCTTCCAGACCTGGTGCAGCGTTCCGCCCCTCCGTTAGCTCCTAGTGTAAGGGATCAGCTATTCACCCCTCCCGCCCCCCACCCCTACCCTCCCACCCCCATCCACACCCCTCCCTCCCTCCCCCCACCCATCCCCATCCACACCCCTCTCCCTCCCCCCACATACACACCCCTCTCCCTCTCCCCCCTCCCTCCACATACCCACACCTCCCCCCTTTACGTCATCCTGCAGCCTGCCCCCGCAGCGAGCCCTCCCATCTCGGGCGGAGGAGCCTGCGGGGTTACGGGGCCCGAATGGCCCCTATGCATTGCTGCCTAGCGGCCTGGGCCTGAGAGATGCTTGCCCCAGCCGCCCAATGCTCCCAAACTGACACCAGCTTGCCACGAAGATGACAACTAACTAGGCAAAGCAGGTCATTAGGGTCATTATTACTGGTATTATAGTAGCGAAATTAGGGCCCCGTCGCGCCGGGCGCCGCCCAGACCTCAGCCCAGACCAGGGCCCTGTCGCGCCGGGCGCCTCCCAGACCCCGGCCAAGACCAGGGCCCCGTCGCGCCGGGCGCTGCCCAGACCCCAGCCGAGACCAGGCCCCGTCGTGCCAGGTGCCGCCCAGACCCCGACCGAGACCAGGGCCCCGTCGCGCCAGGCGCCGCCCAGACCCCAGCCGAGACCAGGGCCCCGTCGCGCCAGGCGCTGCCCAGACCCCGACCAAGACCAGGGCCCCGTCGCGCCCGGCGCCGCCCAGACCCCAGCCGAGACCAGGCCCCGTCGTGCCAGGCGCTGCCCAGACCCCGACCGAGACCAGGGCCCCGTCGCGCCGGGTGCTGCCCAGACCCCAGCCGAGATCAGGGCCCCGTCGCGCCGGGCGCCGCCCATACCCCAGCCGAGACCAGGGCCCCGTCGCGCCGGGCGCCGCCCAGACCCCCCCCGAGACCAGGGCCCCGTCGCGCCGGGCGCCGCCCAGACCCCAGCCAAGACCAGGGCCCCGTCGCGCCGGGCGCCGCCCAGACCCCAGCCGAGACCAGGGCCCCGTCGCGCCGGGCGCCGCCCAGACCCCCCCCGAGACCAGGGCCCCGTCGCGCCGGGCGCCGCCCAGACCCCAGCCGAGACCAGGGCCCCGTCGCGCCGGGCGCCGCCCAGACCCCCCCCGAGACCAGGGCCCCGTCGCGCCGGGCGCCGCCCAGACCCCCCCCGAGACCAGGGCCCCGTCGCGCCGGGCGCCGCCCAGACCCCAGCCGAGACCAGGGCCCCGTCGCGCCGGGCGCCGCCCAGACCCCAACCGAGATCAGGGCCCCGTCGCGCCGGGCGCCGCCCAGACCCCAGCCGAGACCAGGGCCCCGTCGCGCCGGGCGCCGCCCAGACCCCAACCGAGATCAGGGCCCCGTCGCGCCGGGCGCCGCCCAGACCCCCCCCCCAAGACCAGGGCCCCGTCGCGCCGGGCGCCGCCCAGACCCCAGCCGAGACCAGGGCCCCGTCGCGCCGGGCGCCGCCCAGACCCCAGCCGAGACCAGGGCCCCGTCGCGCCGGGCGCCGCCCAGACCCCAACCGAGACCAGGGCCCCGTCGCGCCGGGCGCCGCCCAGACACACAATAAGAGATAATCCCTGCACGCAAAAGTTTTGAGTCTAAACACGGGCACAGCGAGGGGAAAGAACTTGCCCCAGGGCAGGGGCAGAGCTGGGAATAGCACCCAGGTCTCCTGAGTCTCACTCCTGCGCCCGCCCCACCCTCAGTCCCGCTGGAGCCCGCAGCTTTGTGCTCCTGCCTTTGACGGAGGCCAGGCTGCGGCTGGGTGGCTCCACGGCACCCCGGGCCCTTCCGGCGCACTGTCAGCCCGGGCTCCGAGGCAGGCCACCGCGAGAGGAAGGCCTGGTGTTCTGGGGAAATTCTCATGTGCTCAGGGTTATTTTGGGGCTGGTTTGTGGTTTAACTGTCTCTGATGTCAGCCTCACATGGAGCTGCGCTCTGCTCCGCCTGCCCCCGCCATGGCACAGGGGCGGGGTGTGCGAGGGTTTATCAATGGCCAGGGCAGGGGAGCCGTATGAGCCGAGAGGCAGGAAAGTCCGGTTGGGAGGGGAAAGCCAGGGGCTTCTGCTTTGGCCGTGAGTGTGCAGTGCCGGAAACACTGAGAGACACATGAAAGCCTGTGAAATAACACTTCCCCTTTCCCTTTGCTGCAGAGTCCCATGGGGACTCGTACTTTCCCCGAATCTCCAGACTCTTAGCCCCCTTTCAGGGGAGCTCGGGTGGGAATTCGCCAGGAAAAGAGCTCTGGGTGCAGAAGGGCGTCACGCAGTGAGGAGACCCCCTTTGGCTCTGGAGAGAGAAACCTGGGCAGGCTGAGAGTAACTGTGCAGATAGTCTTACACCTCCCCTCATCCCCGCCAGCCCTCCCCCTCCATCTCTCCCTGTCCCTCCTCATCCCCGCCAGCCCTCCCCCTCCATCCCTCCCTATCCCTCCTCATCCCCGCCAGCCCTCCCCCTCCATCCCTCCCTAACCCTCCTCATCCCCACCAGCCCTCCCCCTCCATCCCTCCCTCCCCCTCCTCATCCCCGCCAGCCCTCCCCCTCCATCCATCCCTCCCCCTCCATCCCTCCCTCCCCCTCCATCCCCGCCAGCCCTCCCCCTCCATCTCTCCCTGTCCCTCCTCATCCCCGCCAGCCCTCCCCCTCCATCCCTCCCTATCCCTCCTCATCCCCGCCAGCCCTCCCCCTCCATCCCTCCCTAACCCTCCTCATCCCCGCCAGCCCTCCCCCTCCATCCCTCCCTAACCCTCCTCATCCCCGCCAGCCCTCCCCCTCCATCCCTCCCTAACCCTCCTCATCCCCGCCAGCCCTCCCCCTCCATCCCTCCCTATCCCTCCTCATCCCCGCCAGCCCTCCCCCTCCATCCCTCCCTCCCCCTCCATCCCCGCCAGCCCTCCCCCTCCATCCCTCCCTAACCCTCCTCATCCCCGCCAGCCCTCCCCCTCCATCCCTCCCTAACCCTCCTCATCCCCGCCAGCCCTCCCCCTCCATCCATCCCTCCCCCTCCATCCCTCCCTCCCCCTCCTCATCCCCGCCAGCCCTCCCCCTCCATCCATCCCTCCCCCTCCATCCCTCCCTCCCCCTCCATCCCCGCCAGCCCTCCCCCTCCATCTCTCCCTGTCCCTCCTCATCCCCGCCAGCCCTCCCCCTCCATCCCTCCCTATCCCTCCTCATCCCCGCCAGCCCTCCCCCTCCATCCCTCCCTCCCCCTCCATCCCCGCCAGCCCTCCCCCTCCATCCCTCCCTAACCCTCCTCATCCCCGCCAGCCCTCCCCCTCCATCCCTCCCTAACCCTCCTCATCCCCGCCAGCCCTCCCCCTCCATCCCTCCCTGTCCCTCCTCATCCCCGCCAGCCCTCCCCCTCCATCCCTCCCTCCCCCTCCATCCCCGCCAGCCCTCCCCCTCCATCCCTCCCTCCCCCTCCATCCCCGCCAGCCCTCCCCCTCCATCCCTCCCTAACCCTCCTCATCCCCGCCAGCCCTCCCCCTCCATCCCTCCCTAACCCTCCTCATCCCCGCCAGCCCTCCCCCTCCATCCATCCCTCCCCCTCCATCCCCGCCAGCCCTCCCCCTCCATCCCTCCCTATCCCTCCTCATCCCCGCCAGCCCTCCCCCTCCATCTCTCCCTGTCCCTCCTCATCCCCGCCAGCCCTCCCCCTCCATCCCTCCCTATCCCTCCTCATCCCCGCCAGCCCTCCCCCTCCATCCATCCCTCCCCCTCCATCCCCGCCAGCCCTCCCCCTCCATCCCTCCCTCCCCCTCCATCTCTCCCTATCCCTCCTCAGCCCAGCCAGCCCTTCCCCTCCATCCATCCCCCTCCATCCATCCGTCCCTATCCCTCCTCATCGCCGCCATCCCTCCCCCTCCATCTCTCCCTGTCCCTCCTCATCCCCGCCAGCCCTCCCCCTCCATCCATCCCTCCCCCTCCATCCCTCCCTATCCCTCCTCATCCCCGCCAGCCCTCCCCCTCCATCCATCCCTCCTCCTCCATCCCTCCCTATCCCTCCTCATCCCTGCCAGCCCTCCCCCTCCATCTCTCCCTGTCCCTCCTCATCCCCGCCAGCCCTCCCCCTCCATCCATCCCTCCCTATCCCTCCTCATCCCCGCCAGCCCTCCCCCTCCATCCCTCCCTCCCCCTCCATCTCTCCCTATCCCTCCTCAGCCCAGCCAGCCCTCCCCCTCCATCCATCCGTCCCTATCCCTCCTCATCCCAGCCAGCCAGCCCTCCATCCATCCCCCTCCATCCCTCCCTATGCCTCCTGTGACGAAGTGGGCCTGTTCTTAATGTTTCCTCTGAATAGTGTGGGGGTGCCTCAGTTTCCCCTATGCAGTTCTTAAGTATCTAGGTGGTGGGGTAAGGGTGTATGATCATTGCAGAGCCCTAGAGGGCAGGTGTGTGCAGGGATCTGGACACAGAGAATGGCCGACACCCTGTTTCCTGGCAACTGATGGCCTGGGCCCTTCCCCCCCTGCAAGGTGAGAGCTGAAGGGTTGGAGAACAAAGGAATCAGGTGACCACCTGGCCCGGGAAAGGAACAAAGCCCAGAGGAGGAGGGGCTGGAGGGAGTTTCAGTTTGGGGCTGGCTGGGACATGGAGTGAAGTGCAGACCTGGTTGTCTGGCTCACTGCCCCCCAGAATGGACCCAGCAGAGGGGTCCCGTTCTCTGCACCTGCAAGCTCTGTTTTAGACCATGTTCCTGTCGTCTAATAAACCTTCTGTTTTACTGGCTGGCTGAGAGTCACGTCTGACTGCAAAGTTGGGGTGCAGGACCCTCTGGCTTCCCCAGGAGCCCCGCCTGAGCGGACTCGCTGGGGGAAAGCGCACGGAGAGGCAGAGGATGCTGAATGCTCTGAGGTCAGACCCAGGAAGGTGGAAGCTGTGTGAGCTGTGTGTCCTGAAGACAGGCTGCTCACAGAAAGGCGACTACCCCAGAGTCCTGACTGACTTCATGGGGAGCAGTTCCAGAGCATCGCCCAGGGACTCCGTGACAACTGGTGGCAGCGGTGGGATGTACTGCACCCCGTGGATGGCGCTTCCTGCAGTAAGTGACTGGGGAGCAGTAACACGAAGGGGGATTGCCGAGGACCAGGCCTGCTGAAGGCTCAGAGAGGAGCGGTTTCGGGGGGCGGTTAACCCCTGGGAGTGTGTGACCAGCGAGAAGGATTGTGCAGTAACAGGGTTCCCCTGGGGACTGCAGCAAGCAGTCCAAGGGGCGGAGGAGTCTGCAGCTCGACCCTGGCAAAGAGGTGGTGACCTCGAGAAGGGCTGGCACACTAGGGGTTCTCCCTGGAAACCGTGGGGAGCTGAGAGCACACGGGCCTGTGAGTCCACAACAACTTGGGAGGAGCGGAGTGATGGCCTGTCACCGTCTCCTTAAGAAGGACATTGTAACCCTGTGCAAAAAGAGAGGGTTGAGCGTTGGAAAGTTCACCAAAGCAGAGTTAATCGTGCAGCTGGAGGAGGATGACCGCTCTAAGGAACAGATTCCTGACCCCAACTGGGGCTATAGCAGGATCTGGGAGCAGCTGGAGCGGGAGCCAGGCATCGCCGAGACTCCTGTCCCCGACCAGACGGGGGTCTTCACGATCGGGTTCCCCATCGGGGGATCGAGACGGACGGGATTGGAGCGGAGTCTGAGAGAGCAAGAGGACCGTGGGAGACAGCGAGAGCCCGAGAAAGAGCTGCAGAAGCAGCAGCAGGATGAACTGGCGGTGGTGGGGCGGAGAGGCCGAGGGGACCTCCCCGGGGTGAGTGGGGATAGATCCCGGGGGGCCAGTTCCGCAGGGAACCTCGAGACTAAATTGCTGCCCCTAGTTAAGGGGGGGGGGTGTGGATGCCCACCTCACTGCCTTTGAGCAGGCTGGAGATCTGAACCAGGGGGACCCTGCGGAAAACCCCGGTGTCTAGCTCCCTTGCTGGGTCCCAAGGCCACAGACTCCATCAGCCAGATGGGTGGGGAGGTGGACAGGCTCCCACTCCTGACCCCAACCTATATGTCTGTGTGGAGTTCCCTGGGGTCAGGCCCCTCGGACCCCCAGTGGGAGCGGAAGGGGATGGTCAATGGGGAGACATTCCTGGGGTGGCGAGATCCTGGGACAGAGAGAACTGGTGTCAGGCCCCGGGTGGTGCAGCCTCAGAGGCTGAGGGCCTGTGTGAGCTGGGTGAGGGTCCCAGGGACGAAGCCCCTCGCCCTGCCTATGGCCCAGATCCCTGTGCAGACCCAGGAGGGGTGGGGCTGGCTGGCCGTTGGGGTGCCCCAGGACACCAGCTGCGAGACCCTGTTGTGGGGTGACTGTGTCTCTTTGGGACAGGATCCAGGCCCTGCTCCTGTAACTGCCGAGGGTTTGAATTTGAATCCAGGGAACCAATCGGTGGAGAGGGAAATGGTCAGTGAAAATGCAGATGACCTGGCTGGCAGCAGGGAGGAGCCGCTAGGCTCAGGCTACCTGCCTGCCTGTAACCAGACCCCTGGGACTCGGTGGGACAGAGAGATGCTCCCTGCCCCCTTGCACACCAGACTGGGGACTCTCGCTGGCTCTGATGCAGTGAGGAAAGCAGTGGCCTGCCCCCACTGGGACAGCAAGGGCAGTGCTGAGCACAGTGGGAGCTGAGACCCCAGCTGAGTGGGGGGAGACACAGGCAGGGCAGGGGATCTGTGGGGAGTGGCAAGGTGCTTGGTAAGGGAAGTTTGGATGAGCCTAGGCAGCCTTGTGAGCTGATGGCTGTGTCCAGTCAGCAGGGTGGGAAGGCGAGGAGAGTGGAAGATGAGAGTCCCTGGACCTTACCTGTTAGCTGGGTGGAGAATTGGGACAGTGAAGGAAATGGGTCTCTCTGTCAGGGGTATTGACTTGCCTATGGAGGGAGCTACCCTGATCTCCAAGCAGTTGTCTGTGACCAGCCTTGTGTGCTGGGACAAAGGGAATGGGATCCCAACCTGTGTGTCTGGTAAAGGAGAAAGTGTGTCCGGCTCTTCTTGGTCTGTGGAGCAGACAGAAGGGGCCTTTCAGCCTGTGATGGTTGAGGGTCATGCAGTTGTCTCAGAGCTGGTTCTGGATTCAGCTAAAGCCCAGGAAGGGAAGGGTCCTAAGTTTCTGTCTGCTCGGGAGAATGGCCCTGTAACTAGGTCGCATCCAGTTAGGGTCTATGTAAAATCCCCGAGACCAGACAATTCTGGTGCTTGTATTTTGCCTGTTGCTAGTGTGTTGTTGGAAAGGGTGTAGCAACTCTGTCTAATCAGGGTGGGATCCTAGCCAGGGCACAAGGAGAGCAGGAAGGTGATGTGATTGTGGAACCTACTGAGGGTGTGGAAACCTGTAGCAAGAAGGAAAAGATTCCTGAACTTGTGTGTGGCAAAGGGAAGGAGAAGGCTTCTAACCTTTTATCTAGGAAGTCTGTAAGTTTGCATGAAAGGGGATTGTGTAGGAATCCGCCTGATGGGCCAGAGGTGATTCTGGATGTAAGGGAGACCCAGAAAGAGTCTGTAGTTGCTCAGGAAAGTGTTCCCCTAGAGCAAGCCCTAGGTAAAGAGGGTAAGAGCAGAATTTCTGGGAGGGGGTGAATTGTTGCATAGAAAAGCCCTCGGGAAAGGAATCCTCATGGAGTCTTTGCAAGCAGTTTACTGCCACTGAAGGGTGTGAAAGTGATTTAATCAAGAAAGTTTCAGTTCCTAACAGCCAGAAATTTTCTGTTGTGAATGGATCCACTGACTTTCCTGTTGAAATATCCAGTGTGGAGAGCTTTGAGAAGGTCTCAGATGGAGTGAAAGCTATTAAGAAAGGTATACCGTCCTATAACCAAGTGGCTGTGTTTGGCCAGCTTGTTGGGGAGACAAGGTTGTTGGGAAAGGGATGTCTCCATGCTAGTTCTGTAAGTGAACAGTATGTGGCCCAGGTCAAGATGGGGGCCCTTAACCAAGAGAGCCCGAATTGCAGCCCTCCAGACTGGAGCTCTGGGAGAAAACCCAATCCCAGTTTGACCCCCTGGGGTTTTGGGGTGGCCAAAGGGCATGGGCTGCAGAAACCTTCCCACATGCAGCCTGCTAGTGCTATCGACCACCCCCGACCTAAGGGAGGGCGTGAAACTGGAAGGGCCTGGTGTAACTCCTACCAAGGAACGGGAGAGATGCTGGGGCATCCATGGGAACATTGGTGGCTTCAAACTTCCCCAGGTCACCGGGTAAAGTGACCCCGCTCAGTTCGATCTCGAAGGGGGGAGAGATGTGACGAAGTGGGCCTGTTCTTAATGTTTCCTCTGAATAGTGTGGGGGGTGCCTCAGTTTCCCCTATGCAGTTCTTAAGTATCTAGGTGGTGGGGTAAGGGTGTATGATCATTGCAGAGCCCTAGAGGGCAGGTGTGTGCAGGGATCTGGACACAGAGAATGGCCGACACCCTGTTTCCTGGCAACTGATGGCCTGGGCCCTTCCCCCCCTGCAAGGTGAGAGCTGAAGGGTTGGAGAACAAAGGAATCAGGTGACCACCTGGCCCGGGAAAGGAACAAAGCCCAGAGGAGGAGGGGCTGGAGGGGTTTTCAGTTTGGGGCTGGCTGGGACATGGAGTGAAGTGCAGACCTGGTTGTCTGGCTCACTGCCCCCCAGAATGGACCCAGCAGAGGGGTCCCGTTCTCTGCACCTGCAAGCTCTGTTTTAGACCATGTTCCTGTCGTCTAATAAACCTTCTGTTTTACTGGCTGGCTGAGAGTCACGTCTGACTGCAAAGTTGGGGTGCAGGACCCTCTGGCTTCCCCAGGAGCCCCGCCTGAGCGGACTCGCTGGGGGAAAGCGCACGGAGAGGCAGAGGATGCTGAATGCTCTGAGGTCAGACCCAGGAAGGTGGAAGCTGTGTGAGCTGTGTGTCCTGAAGACAGGCTGCTCACAGAAAGGCGACTACCCCAGAGTCCTGACTGACTTCATGGGGAGCAGTTCCAGAGCATCGCCCAGGGACTCCGTGACACCTCCTCATTCCAGACAGCCAGACCTCCCCCTGCAACCCTCCCTCCCCTCCATATCTCTCCATCCATCCCCCTCCAGCCATCCGTCCATCCATCCACATCCCCCCTCCATCCATCCATCTGCAGTGGTGCTGGAACAGTTTTTAGAGTGGGGGTGCTGAGCTGCACCCCCCCTTACCCCTGTCCACACCCTTCACCGTCCTCTAGAGCTGGGGCCAGGAGCAGGACTGAGGCTCCCGGAGGGGGGGACACAGACAGGGTAAGGGGGCCGAGGCTGGGGCCACAGCTGGGGGCAGGTGTGGAGCCGTTGGGCGTGGGGCCAGCAGCTGGGACTCCCCACAAAACCTGGGGGTGCTGCAGCACCCCCCACACCCCTAGTTTCCAAGCCTATGACCATCCATCCATCCATCCCCATCCCCCTCTACCCATCCCCCCACTCCCCCACATTCTGTCACTCTACCCTGCCATCCCACTCTCTCGGTCCCTACGCACACCCCTCTAGCTATGTCCAGCCCCAGGATTCGCTTGGCTCCCTCTCAGCTAGGAGACCGGCTTGCAATGCAGCCTCATCTAGGGCCTGCAAAGGCTTCGCAGCCGCACCTCTGCAACGGTGGGGGGAGAACCCTGGGCCTCATGGACACCTGATAAATGCCAAGTCATGCACATTGGAAAACATCATCCCAACTCTACGTATAAAATGATGGGGTCTAAAATTAGCTGTTACCACTCGAGAAAGAGATCTTGGGGAGAGTCCTCTGAAAACAGCCACTCAGTGGGCAGCGGCAGCCAAAAAGCAAACAGAACCCTGGGGATCATTAGGACAGGCATCGATAATAAACGGAAAATATCCTGTTGCCTCTCTATAAATCCATCGTGCGCCCGCACCTTGAGTACAGCGCCCAGATGTGGTCGTCCCATCTCAAAAAGATACCGTATATGGGATCTGGAAAAGGTACCAAGAAAGGCAACAAAAGTGATTAGGGATTGTGGAACGGCTGCCGTGTGAGGAGAGATTAATAAAACGGGGGCTTTTCAGCTTGGAAAAGAGACGACTAAGGGGGGGTATGACAGAGGTCTATAATCTCATGCCTGGTGTGGAGAAAGTGAATAAGGAAGTGTTATTTACTCCTCATAACGCAATCACTAGGGGTCACCCAATGAAATTAACAGGCAGCAGGTTTAAAACAAACAAAAGGAAGTATTTCTTCACACAACGCAGAGTCAACCTGTGGAACTCCTTGCCAGAGGATGTTGTGAAGGCCAAGACCATAACTAGGTTCAAAAAAGCACTAGATAAGTTCATGGAGGATAGGTCCATCAATAGTTATTAACCAAGATGGGCAGGGATGGTGTCCCTAGCCTCTGTTTGCCAGGAGCTGGGAATGGGCGACGGGGGATGGATCACTGGATGTTTCCCTGTTCTGTTCATTCCCTCGGGGGCCCCTGGCACTGGCCGCTGTCGGAAGACAGGACACTGGGCTAGATGGACCATTGCTCTGACCCACTGTGGCTGTTTTGATATAGAACCCAGATGTATCTGCCCCCCACTGTAACCCACTTGACCCCACTCCCCTCCCAGAGCTGAGATAGAACCCAGGAGTCCTGACAGAGTCTCTCTGTCTGCAGAGTTATTAACAAAGTAAGAATAAACTTTAAATATTTAAACCTAACCAGTGTCCCTTAGGTGACTTGCCACGAGGTGTCAGAACATGTTAGTGTTAAGGCTGAATGGGTCTAATATTTATTGACTCTTTGTTCTTTTCTATAGGAATTAGATCCAGGGCTCCTGTCAGCTAAGTTCTCTGCCAGAACACTAGTTTTTTCAAGTGCCTACGGGCAAAGCTGCCCCTCCCCACCAGAATCTGAAACGGCGCCCCTGGTAAGCGTGAAAGCAGCTGTGCTGGTGAGTGTGTTTGTGCGAAGGTGGGTATTGGGCCATACGTGCGTTTGGGTGGAGGTGTGCACATTGGTAAGCGTGTAGGAGCAGATGTGCGGTGCAGATGTGCGGTGCAGAGGGCTGTTTGCTTTTGCAACTCCAGCTGGCTCGGCCGTGCAGAAACAGACACCAACATTCCCGGCGCCTGAAGCCAGCAGCTCCGGATGGCTGCAACACACGGCATCCTTGTTGCTCTGCACAAGAGCCTGTGCACGGGGGCCTGGGAGTTTGTTCCTTCCAGGCCCTCAGCACAAGCCCTTCGCCCTTTCACTGGCTCGAGGCTCGGCTCCCCGCTGCAGATTTTCCCAGCTGTTGCTTCGTCAGGAAGCTCCGGAATGGGGACAGGGATCCTGCCGGGCATGGGGGATTATTCCACGGCTCCCTCTGTGCCGGGGCGGGGGAGTAACAAGGCAGGGACCGGGGAGCTTTGCTCACAGCTGCCTTTAGTCGAGGTGCTGCCCGGAGCTGGCATTTCTCTGGGCTCGCTTCGCTCCGCCTCTCCCTGCGGCTTCCACATGCCCTAGTCCTCGCGCTCGCCCGCACAAAGCCGGCTTCCCGTGGGCCCGCCAGGAATGCAGCGGATAGAGCCGCTGCTTGGACTCCTGCAAGGTCCATTTCCTCCGAGCCCCAGCCTGGGCCACTGACCAGCACGGAGCACCCAGCTCCTCCCAGCGCTCGGGGGCGGGAGGCCTCGCCAATGGCCGCAGCACTTTCTCCGGGGTGGGCTGGTGCTGGGAAAGTCCAGAGGCTGCTGCGCACAGCTCCCCACACAGCTCCCCACGCCGCCAGAGAGGAAGTCAGCAGCTCTGGGGGTTTCTGGTGGCGGGCGCCGCATGGGGGAGGGAAAGCAGGGTGGGGAGAAAGCCCAAGCTGCAGGGGGAAGGTGCCGGCCCCCAGCCGAGGCTGCCGGAGAGCGGCTCTGGCTACGCATACATGGATCCCTGGCTCAGAGCTACGCGCCGTCTTCCAGCCGTCCCAGGCAGGAGCCCCTCGGTGTGCCAGAGCCCCCAGGGGACCCCCTCTTCCTGCAGGCCTGACCACGTGGCCCCACGGCCTCCAAGGCTGAGTCTCTGGGCCCCAGCCCTCCTGCTGCCCCCCGTGAGCTCTGCCCGGCGGGTCTGGCTGAGCCAGACGCCTGGGCACAGACCTGGCCCCTCTGCCGAGACCAGCGCGGCTCAGCCAGGACTGGCAGCGACCCCCGGCCGCGGCCCCCAAGCAGCGACGGGCTCATTAGCCCCCGGCCCGGGAAGGCCCCAGGTTGGCGCAGAGCAGCGAAGGATCAGACACATGGTCCGTGCGGCCGAGCCAGGGCTCCGCCCGGCCAAGCCGCCGTGGGGTCCGTCTGGGCTGGATCTCCGGCTCTGTCAGTCCCGGTGAGAGCTGCTGAGCCCCTCTGCGGGCCCGTCCTCATCCCCGGCCTCCTGACACCTCCCAGGCCATCGTCCTGGCCCTGCGGAGCCCGGCCCAGGTCCCACGTGCTGCCGGCCCGTTACATGACCCCCCGGTCTCTTGCTCAGCACCCGGAGCAGCTGTTTAAGCCTCCTTTTCTCGAGGGTCGCGGTGCCGGGGCCTGGCCGCTCAGGCACGAAAATATTACAGAAAATGTCCACGTTGTTACAGGGGCTTTGGGGTCAGAGCAATGGAGCCAGGACTCCTGGGTTCTTTCCCTGGCTCTGAGAGTGCAGTGGGGTCTGGTGGGTCTGAGCGGGGGGGGGGCTGGGAGCCAGGACTCCTGGGTTCTCCCCCCAGCTTGGGGAGGGGAACAGAGTCTAGTGGTTAGGGAAGGGGGGCTGGGAGCCAGGACTCCTGGGTTCTGTCCCCAGCTCTGAGAGGAGAGGGGGGTCTGGTGGTTAGAGCGGGGGGGGGTGGCTGGGAGCCAGGACTCCTGGGTTCTCTCCCTGGCTCTGCCTCTGCCATATGAGTCATTGCAGCTGTCTCCTGTGGGAAGGAGCAACGATCCTGACAGGCAAGTCGTGAGCCTGCGTTCTCGTGAAGACCTTGGGCCTCCTTTCCTAATCCCAAGCTAATTTCAGCAGTGCAAGCCAGGGCCTGTAGCGCAGCGGGGCGGGGGCTTGACATGCTGCCAGCTCTCACCCCCGTTGGGATGGAAGGGCTCAGGGAGTCAGGGAAACGAGTCGCTCCCATGATTGAAGAAGCTGGGGCTGGAACTGCTTGGTGCCCGAAGGAGCAACACCCCCCCACACCCGACTGCACATTGCCTTTGGGCACCCCCAACCCCGCTGGACTCGGAGCAGCCCGGACAATTCCTGTTACCAGCACAAAAAGACAACCCTGGGCTTCCACCACCCAGCTGAAGCTGTAAGAACCTCCCCCCACCCCAGGTTTTAAAATGCAAAATAACCTCCTGAAAGACACTGCTCTAACCACTAGACCCCTCCTCCCCAAAGCTGAGAATAAAACCCAGAAGTCCTGACTCCCAGCCGCACTCCTCTAACCACTAGATACCACTCCCCTCCCAGGGCAGGGAGAGAACCCAGGAGTCCTGGCTCCCAGCCCCCTGCTCTAACCACTAGCCTCCCCTGCCCCAAAGCTGGGAAGAGAACCCAGGAGTCCTGCTCCCTCTCCTTTTCTTTTGCTGCTTGTGAGCCATGATAACACCCTCTTGGCACCAGTGCAAAGCCAAGGTTCCTGCCACTCTTTCCGGGGCGGGGACAGGATCGGGTCGGCAGAAGAGGAAGCTCTTGAGGACTTTTCTTCCTCCACCGCAAACATCGGCTGGAGCGCCAAAGCAAACCGCCACATCTCCACGGAGATTATCAGCCTGGAGCCGGGTACCTGGAATTGACCGGGCCCGTCCTGGCACACACAGACTGAGATAGGCTCGAGCCAAGCAAGGAGGAGCTGAGCGGCTGCTGCCCTCAGAACTAGCCTCAGCCACAGCTGTTAAGGCCAGGAGAGACCCAGGACTAGGGCCGGTCTACACCAAGAAGTCAGGTCAGCTTCACTGCATCACTCATGCGTTACGCCGACCTAAGTCCCAGCATGGACAGGGCCAGGCTGAGGGGAGAAGTCATCCATCGTCCTAGCTGCTGCCTCGGAGAGGTGGATTCACCCCAGCCCCAGGAGAACTGCTGCATCTGTGCCAATGTAGCGTGTCTGGTGTAGACACAGCCTAGGCCTCCTGGAGAACACAGGCCGAAGAACAGGAGAGGGGCTGATGGCATCATCCCAGACCTCTACAAAGCCTTTGGGTACCCGCCCCCCACCTTCAGACCCAACAGAATGAGCAATCAAGCCTGGCTATGTAGTAAAATCAGCTGGGGAGCTACTGCCCAAGGCCCTAGGCTGCGTGCAGCTCTGAGCGGAGCTGCGTGGGCTGGCGGGCTGCCCTGGGGCTAGGCGATCGATTGCTGTGTGTTGGAGGCAGGAGCTGTGAGAGAAAGCTGGGGCACAGAGCTCTCTGGAGGGGCAGGGGTGGGGATGTTGGGGCCAGGGCACGGCCTGCTGCGGCTCGTTCCCACAGGGTGTGCGTTCTCCATCACCAGCAGGAGCGCAAGTAGGGCAGATCGGCGGCTCACCGGTGCGGCACCTCCTGCTGGTCGTCCTGGGAATTAGCTCGATTCCAGCCTTGGAGCGCCCTCTGCTGGCCAGTGGCTCACCTGCCTGAAGCCCCCATGTCCCTCCCGGACCCCGGAGCCCCTTTACCTCAGGGTTCTGCCCCAGCAGCACCCCCACATGCTGGGTTTCCCCTCCCAGGGGAACTCCCAACCCTCTAACCCACCTTGCCTCAGTGGCTACAGCCAGTCGTCATCTTGCTCCCAGTCACTGCGGCAGACGCAGTCTGTAATGGCCACTCATCACTGGCAAGGGGTCAGCTGCCTCTGCCTATCCCCGGGCTGCCTCTGGCCAGCTGCCTCTGCCTATCCCCGGGCTGCCCCTCCCAGCCCCAGTCCCTGCTTAGGCCTTTAGCAAGGCCTCAGCCTGGGGGTTTACCAAGCTGGAGCTCCCCAGCTCCTCTGGCCTTCCCCCAGCCCTGCTCTGCTCCCGGCCCCCTGAGCTCCCAGGCAGCCAGGTCCTTCTCTCTCCACGGCTGGAGTGAGACTCTCACCGCTTTTCCTAGCCGCAGCCCTCTCCAGGGCTGCTTTTAACCCCTGCCTACTGGAGTGAGGCAGCCTCCCCACTACGCCTCCCATACGTAGTACCGGGAAGAGATTTTTAGTGGATACGGGGTACTGGAAAGACTTGGAGGTGGCGGTGGGACTGCACTCTGCTCCTTGAAGGAGCAGAACACGGCTAGGGAGAGCATTCATTCTTTAAATGGCTTTAACTGCACAATACATATACTAACAAACTTAAACAAAGGCTTGGTTTAAGTTTGTTAGCATATGTATTGTGCTGTTTGGCCAGGAGTCCTCAAGAGGGGAGGGGTGGAGTGGGGAGGGTGTTGGGTTGGGAACTGTCACCTGATGTGCTGGGACTACCTCTGAGCTCGGTTTCCCTGGCAGCCTGGGACTTCAGTGCCTTGCCTGGTTGTGCCAGAGACATTCGCCTGCTACAAACACAGACCCAGGTCTGAACCACGTCCCACACAAGCTGCAGGCTTAACTGAAAACAGCTTAAGAAGTGCTCCTGTCTCCAGCACCCAGATACCCAGCTCCCAGTGGGATCCAAACCCCAAATAAATCCATTTTACTCTGTATGAAGCTTATACAGGGTAAACTCAAATTGTTCGCCCTCTATAACACTGATAGAGCACAGCTGTTTGCTCCCCCAGGAATTAATTGCTTGCTCAGGGTTAATTAATAAGGAAAAAGTGATTTTACTAAATATAAAAAGTAGGTTTTAAGTTGTTCCAAGAAATGACAGACAGAATGAAGTAAATTACCAAGCGAAATAAAATAAAACACGCAAGTCTAAGCCTAATACAGTTAGAAACTAAATGCAGGTAAAACTCACCCTCAGAGATGTTCCAATAAGCTTCTTTTACAGACTAGACTTCGTCCTAGTCTGGGTCCAGCGATCACTCCCACCCCTGTAGTTACTGTCCTTTGTTCCAGTTTCTTTCAGGCATCTCTTTGGGGTGGAGAGGCTATCTTTGGAGCCAGCTGAAGACCAAATGGAGGGGTTTCCCAGGGCCCTATATAGTCTCTTTTGTGGGTTGAAACCCCTTGTGTTTTCCTATGCAGAATCACAGCTACAAGATGGAGTTTTGGACTCACATGGGCAAGTCACATGTCCGTGCATGACTCAGTTTGCAGGCTGATGCCATTTTTTACAAGTTAGTTTGAATGTCCCCAGGAAAGCCCAGATGTGGATTGGTGTCTCTCAAGGTCCATTGTCAGTGAAGTGTTTCTTGACTGGGCATTTACTGAGAATAGTCTTTTCTCAAGCAGCTGACCAACTGCGTCACTGAGGCGACTTAAAATCAAACAAGTACACAGCCAATATTCATAACTTCGAACACAAAAATGACACATGCATACAAATAGGATGAACATATCCAGTAGTTCATAGCCTTTGCAGAGATAGGTTACATGGCATTTCCAGCACAAACCACATTCCAGTTATGTCATATTTACACTCATAAGCATATTTCTATAAAGCATTATGGGGTGGAACATCACAGGGGGGACGGAAGGTGTTTAAACAGTGTTTTTTATTCTGTTTCTCCCCATCGGTCTGAATTATCCATGACATCCATACTGCATCACATCAAGTCCAAATCATTAGAGCAATGCCTCGGCCTGCACTGACCAGACGATGTTTGGATTCTGATGTCAGCCCAGTTCTGCAGCCTGATGGGAACCAGGTGTTGTCCCCAGTGTACCAAGAACTCTTCTTTGCAGCCAAACTAGTCTAACATGCATTTTGTTAATTGGAACTGGAGCAGCAACACAAAGAACACAAATGCCTCCTTTTCCAGCTTTGTGGGTGAGAGAGCTATGCGTGAAGATGATAATGCTGGACACTGACGGCCTTAAACCAGCCGCCTCAGGAATCTGCCAGGAACGTTGCTGACAGTATGTTCCTCATCTTAGCAACAGAGCTAAGAAGTATCACACATCTGCCCACCTCTATTCGAATGAAGCTCCTTCTGATCTGACAGCTCAGTCCTTGTCAGCTTCATCCAGAACAATTTACAACCTTGGAACCTAGTCCCGTAAACCCTTAATCATTTGATCAATCCCATTGAAGAGAATGGGGCTATTGGCATGAGTATGGCCCACTTCTGTGGGCTGATAAGAGTTTCAGGAGTCTGTTCTGTTCGTACAAAGGAAGTTGAATCCCCCATTGAAATGCAACGTTTGGGTACAATACCATAAAGCAGTTTAAGATGCAGTTCCACTTCAAATTTTTCTTTTAACAAGTCCTACATATGCTGAAATGGCTCCTCAGCCAACTCCCATCTTCCATTTAAACAGACTGAATACTACATATGGGCGGGGGAAGTGAGTTATTCAGCATGTTGATGTTGTATATACAAAGGGGGGAAGTCGGAGGGGATGGGGAGAGTGTGGGGGCCCCAGGCTGGGGTTGGGGAGGAATCACATGGAGGGTCACGGGGGGACGTCACGTGCTCCCCCTTGTGTCCCTCTCATGAGGGCAGTACCAGCAAGAAATGATTTCTACTTGCACCAGGAATAGACCCGGCTTGCAGTGTCAGTTTCTCCTCCGAGGGGTAACAACCCTGGGAAGGCCCCGTGGCTGCTGAGACGCTGGGGCCGAACGGGGCCAGCCTGCTAGAAAGGACGTGCTGTCTGGACACAGTTTATAACACGCACCCGCCCGAGCCAGGCCTTCCTCCCCCACCTCAGCCCTTGTACGCTCGGAGGGCTGGCTCTGCGCCCCAGAGGGACGTTCGGGGATGAGATGAGCTTGGCTGCTGCCCTCACAGCTTCCCTTTCCTCCCAGCTCACAGGGTTAGGAGCGTGCTGTCCGTGACCCTTCCCGAGCTGCACCCCCCGCAGGGCACTGACGCTGGGGACTTGCCAAGCTGCTAACAGCTTTTGCCCGAATCAGCACAATTCCTCCCTCCCTCCCGATATGTGTTTACAAAATGCTGGTTTAGCAACACAGCTGAAAACGTGGGGATTTTTGCTCGGCTCCAGGCCCAGCCTGGTCCTAAAGCGAGACTAGCAAGAGCAGTTTGCACCTGCCCTCTCTCAGACCCTCACCAAACACTCCCACACCCATGCCCCATCCGTTACAGTCTTCTCCACACCTCCCACCAGACCCCACGCGTCCCAGCAATGGGGGGACGTGCCTTGTGAGGCAGTGGGGGGTGCCCAAGGGGTGTGTGGGGAGGAGATGGCCGGGGGCTGGGAAAGGATGGCCTAGACTTGGGCGGGTGACCGACTTCCTGTGTGACCTTTGGTAAATCATTTAACCTTTCTGGTCCTTAGGTCCCCATCTGTTAAAATCCATCGAGGAGGAAGGCTCGAGGACGCAGGCTGTCAAGGTTCCTTCCCCACTCTGAACTCTGGGGTACAGATGTGGGGACCCGCATGAAAGACCCCCTAAGCTTATTCTTACCAGCTTAGGTTAAAACTTCCCCAAGGCACAGATTTCTTTCTTGCCTTGGGATTGCTGCTACCACCAAGTGATTTAACAAACAACCAGGGAAAAAGAAAAGGAGTACTTGTGGCACCTTAGAGACTAACCCATTTATTTGAGCATGAGCTTTCGTGAGCTACAGCTCACTTCATCAGATGTATACCGTGGAAACTGCACATGTGTGTATATAAAGTCTGCTGCAGTTTCCACGGTATACATCTGATGAAGTGAGCTGTAGCTCACGAAAGCTCATGCTCAAATAAATGGGTTAGTCTCTAAGGTGCCACAGGTACTCCTTTTCTTTTTGCGAATACAGACTAACACGGCTGTTTCTCTGAAACCAGGGAAAAGATCACTTGGAGTCCTATTCCCCCCAAATATTCCCCCAAGCCCTTACACCCCCTTTCCTGGGGAGGGCTGAAAATAATATCCTAACCAACTGGTTACAAAATGATCAAAGACCCAAACCCCTGGATCTTGGAACAATGGAAAAATCAGTCAGAGTCTTAAAAAGAAGGATTTTATTTAAAGAGAAAAAGGTAAAAGAATCACCTCTGTAAACTTGGGCTGGTAGTTAACCTTACAGAGTAGCAGAAAATTCAAAGAGCCCAGAGGAACCCCCTCTAGCCTTAGTTTCAAAGTTACAACAAAACAGGGATAAACCTCCCTCTAGCAAAGGGAAAATTCACAAGTTGAGAAAACAAAGGTAAATGAATCCACCTTGCCTGGTTGTTACTTACAAGTCTGAAGCATGAGAGATGTGTTCAGAAAGATTTGGAGAACATGGATTGATGTCCAGTCCCTCCAGCGAAGGAACACAGAAACAAAGAGCCCAAAACAAAGCCTCTCCCAGCCATTTGAAAGTATCTTTTGTCCCCATTGGTTCCTTTGGTCAGGTGCCAACCAGGTTACTTGAGCTTCTCAACCCCTTACAGGTCAGGAGGAATTTAGGCTCCCCCCATGGTTCTGACACAGGCACCCTGGGGTGAAGAGCGGGGCAATGGGGAAGCTGGCAGGGGAAGGGAAGCGTCACCCCACTTTGGAGGTGTCTCCAGTCCTTGCCCAAGGGGCTGTTTGCAGCTGCAGCACCAGGCGTCCCAGCGGAGGGGCTGAGCCAGCAGCGGGGAGCGGCCCTGCCCAGCCCTCTGCCTCCCACGCACGCAGGCAGAGCTCATGACCTCCAGCTGTGTGATCCCTTCGCAAGCTGGCAACCCTCTTCTATTGCTGGCTGCTTGTGCCGACTCAGCTCCCAGCCCCATGCCCAGGTATCACCGGCGTCTGCACTCCCTGCATCTCCTTTGGCTGCTGCCCTGCCTGTGGGGTGACTTGTGGTCCCCAAGGGGGGCCAAGTGAATTAGGCGCCTTATTCCCTTAGGTTCATGTGAAACTCCCAGCCTGGCAGATTTGGTAGGCGAATGTAGGAGTTGGCTAGAATGGATCTAGTCTGACCTCCTGCATGGCCCCGGGGCCAGAGAATTTCCCCGGCCTCCCCTGCACGGAGCCCAATCACTGGTGTTTGGCTAGAGCAGATCTTCCAGAAAGGCTCCGGCAGGATGCAAAGCCATCAGTAGACAGAGAATTGTATAAAATCATGCCTGGGATAGAGAAAGTGAACCAGGAAGTGGTATTTACTCCTTCTCATAACACACGAACGAGGGGTCACCCAATGAAGTTAACAGGCAGCAGGTTTAAAACAAACAAAAGGAAGTATTTCTTCACACAACACACAGCCAGCCTGTGGAACTCCTTGCCAGGGGATGTTGTGAAGGCAAAAACTATAACGGGGTTCAATAAAGAACTAGATAGGTTCCTGGAGGATAGGTCCATCAGGGGCTATTAGCCAAGATGGCCAGGGATGCAACACCATGCTCTGAATGTCTCCAGCCTCTGTTTGCCAGAGGCTGGGAATGAGCGACAGGGGATGGATCACTGGATGATTCCGTGTTCTCTTCATTCCCTCTGGGGCACCTGACACCGGCCACTGTCAGAAGACAGGATACTGGGCTAAAGGGTCCCTTGGACTCACCTAGGATGGCCGTTCTTATGCCCCTTGGGAGTTTGGTCCAGTGGGGAATCACCCTTACTGGGGAAAATGGGGGCCTTATTTCTAACTGGCCTTTGTCTGGTGTTAACGATAGCCATTGGCTCTTGCTCTACTTTGGTCCACAACTTGGAGAGCCCTTAGGGCCTCCCGTGACGGTAGCTCACCTGCCGTGACCGGCTCACCTCTCGAGCGGCTTTCTGAGCCGTGACACCGACCGAGTGCTTTAAGTGTCCACTAAAACAATGAGGAGTCCGGTGACACCTTAAAGGCTAACCGATTTATTTGGGCATTAGCTTTCGTGCGTAAAAAACCACTGGGATTTTTACTCACAAAAGCTTATGCCCAAATAAATCGGTTAGTCTTTAAGGTGCCACTGGACTCCTCATTGGTTTTGTGGATACAGACGAACACGGCTCCCCCTGATACTAAAGTCTCCATGGTACGGCATTTCCTCCAGCCCTCAGTTTAGCCATCTCTTTGCTGCTCCCTCCTGTGACGAAGCGGGACTGTTCTTAATGTTTCCTCTGAATATTGTGGGGGTGCCTCAGTTTCCCCTATGCAGTTCTTAAGTATTCTAGGTGGTGGGGTAAGGGTGTAGGATCATTGCAGAGCCCTGGGGGCAGGTGTGTGCAGGGGTCTGGACACAGAGAATGGCCAACACCCTGTTTCCTGGCCACTGATGGCCTGGGCCCTTCCCCCCTGCAAGGTGAGAGCTAAAGGGTTGGAGAACAAAGGAATCCGGTGACCTCCTGGCCCGGGAAAGGAACAAAGCCCAGAGGAGGGGGGCTGGAGGGAGTTTCCATTTTGGGGCTGGCTGGGGACATGGAGTGAAGTGCAGACGTGGTTGTCTGGCTCACTGTCCCCCCCAAAAATGGACCCAGCTGAGGGGTCCTGTTCTCTACACCTACAAGCTCTGTTTTAGACCATGTTCCTGCCATCTAATAAACCTTCTGTTTTACTGGCTGGCTGAGAATCACATCTGACTGCAAAGTTGGGGTGCAGGACCCTCTGGCTTCCCCAGGAGCCCTGCCTGAGCGGACTCGCTGGGGGAAGCGCACGGAGGGGCAGAGGATGCTGAATGCTCCGAGGTCAGACCCAGGAAGGTGGAAGCTGTGTGAGCTGTGTGTCCTGCAGACAGGCTGCTCACAGAAAGGAGACTGCCCCAGAGTCCTGACCGGCTTCATGGGGAGCAGTTCCAGAGCATCGCCCAGGGACTCCGTGACACCTCCCCACTTCAGAAATGGGAGGCCCGTGACTAGGTGAGAATTGCAGCTTCTGCTGGAGGTCAGACCAGATGATCACAAAGCTCCCGTCTGCCCAATTCCTGGGCGCCCTGCTCCCTACGCGGTCATTCCCAGCAGCACAAAGTTTTCCTTGTGCTTGGCACAGACTTTGCACCAGTGCGAATGCCTGCACGAGGGGCTGGGCCAGGGGGCTCCAGCCCAGGGAATCTATGAATGAACTCAGCATGGGCCATTGCCCGGCACGCTGATGGAAGGACCCAGCCTGCCTGGAGGTGTTCAGCTTGCTGCAGAGCCAGCCGGCAAAGCATCCCCTCCCCTGGGCCGTGGAGTGCAGCCCTCCCCAGGGATCGCCCGAGAAGCAGCGGATGGGGGGCTATCTCCATGGGTGCTGCTGGCTGCTGATGGTGTCAGGCCCATGGCTGCCTTCCCTGTGGCTGGCAAAGGGCCCCAGCTGGAGGCGAGGGGGGGGGGTCTTTCTAAAGCTGCAATCGGCTCCTGTAGTTTGGCACAGGAAGGGATTTATTTGGGGGCTGGAATCTGGATAAAAAGCTTGAAGGACTCTTGAGAGCCGGGTTCCTGCCCCACGCCGTGCAGCTCTCCCTCCGGCAGGAAGCAGGAAGGTCGTGTTCCCGTGGTTGAGGGCAATGCTTGGCTGGGCTCAGAAGGTTCCAGGCACCGTGCGAAATCCCTGGCCTGCCCCAGGAGCCGAGCACTGAACTCCATCTGGCCTGGCTCGTGCTGCTGGGACCATGCTAGGCTGACAGGCATACCAGGAACGCAGGGCCAGCACGCAGCTAGGTCCCAGTGCCGCCGGCGCTTAAATCCCGTCTGCCCGTGGAACCAGTGGCGGGATGCAAGGGCTAGTGGTTAGTGCAGGGGGCTGGCGGTCAGGACTCCTGGGCTCTATTTCACTGACCCTCTGTGCCTTAGTTTCTCTACCTACAAAGCAGGGATGATAACACCGATCTACGCTGTCACAGGCTTGCTCTCTCCTAGCACCCCCGGGGGTGAGGTCCAGGCCTGGGCCAGGCAGTCATCTGCACCCATCCGGGTGCGGGAGGCTCAGCCCTCGGCCGAGTCTATGGGAGTGCACCCGGTCCAGGGCTGCCGTACATCCCCCAAGGACAGGAACCGGAGCTGGCCGCGGGCTGCCCACTGCCTGTACAGTCCAGTGCCCGCAGCCCAGCTCTCGCTGGAGTCCAAGCCCAGATGGCCAGGGCCCGGCCCACCTGCCACTCGCAGGCTGGTTGTCTGAGCAGCCTCGGTCCTCAGCTACATTTCTCTGCAGGGGAGGACAGGGGTGGGGACCAAGGGGCCATTGCCTGCCTGGGAGGGAGGGCACCCTGGCCAGCCAGCACCCACACCTCTGTGCCCTGCCCCATGCAGCGCACTGTCCGGGTCCAGCAGCCCAACCCACGGCGATGGCTTCTCTTGGCACCAAGCACTGACCGGGTCCAGGACGTGGGACAGACCCACCAGCCGAGGACTCACCAGCAGGGATGGGCGGGGGCGGAGGCAGGGGCTCCAGGAGGATCTGCCCCTTCCAGCGCCCGTGAGCGCTGCCCCAGCCAGCTGGGCTTCCCCCTTCCTAAGGCCCTTCCTCCAGACCTCCATGGAGCCACCGCTGCTCTTTCACCCCGTCCTGCCCAGCGCAGGGTTTGTGCCCCCGCAAAGCCCTGGCTCCGTGCTGTGTTTCTCACCAGCCCCCAGCTCGAAGGCGTGTCCCCGTATGAGGCAGGGCAGCCCCGCACGCTGCGACGTTTGCAGCAGGGACGTGGGCAGAGCTGGGGGCTGGTCCCCTGTTGTGTATCACTGCCCAATGGCGCTGGGAGACAGTCGAGTTCAGAACTAGGGAGCCCTTGCGGGTCAGCCCAGCCAGGCCAGGCCAGGCCGAAGCATCCCCCCGTCCCCGTCCCTCACTGAGCCTCCCGCACGCCCGCGTGTCTCCAGCACACTGCTCCTATTTCACCCCTGCGAGGTGCGGAGACTCAGCCCCATGAATGGGTGTGGGAACAGAGCAGGCTCTAAATACCGCACGGTCCCTACCAGGCCCGGCTCGGCGCCCGCCGGGAGCCTGCCTTAGCATGCCTGACGTACAGGGTCCGATCCGCCAGGCACTTCCTGCTGCCACGTACACCACCCCTCCACAGTGGGTGGGAAAGGTGTGTACGGAGAGAGCTAGACAGATAGCGGGAGTGTAGGGGGATGGATAGACAGATTGATAGCTGGCTGGGTATGGAGACAGAGACCAGAGGCTCCAGAAGTCTCCAGGAATTGAAGATTAATCTTTCATTCAAAATTATGCCGTGAGACGAAACCTCCAGGAATCCATCCAACCAAACTTGGGCCCCCGGCGATGGGGTTTCTAGCCACTTGTGGTTTATCAGATAAGCATGGCCGGGTCACTGCACCCGATTGCACAGACTGACTCACGCTCTGCCACCAGGTTCTGGGGAAGTGAGTCAGGTCTGCCAAGCCCACGGCTCCCAGCTCCTCTCCCCCGGCCCCGGCCTGCTGCAGACACTTTCTCCGTTGCCGCCAGCCTCGGTCACAAGCGTTCCAGGAAATGGCCGGCGCGCCCCGACCCCAGGCCCACACAGGGACCTTCCCGGACACCTGGCACAGGGAGAGTTTCAAATGGAGAAAACAGGAACATGGCCATGCCAGGCAGGATACGGGGCTGGGGGGGCAGGTTCCATTATGGCTTGTTTGTCACACTGGATGAGGCAGCCAGACCCTGCCCTCAGCCCACACAGAGGCTGGGGCCCACCCCTGGCCAGGGGAACGTGGCTGCTTTTCGCAGGGCTTGGCAACGCCTGCCCGGGCCTGCAGCGCCGAGATGGAGAAATAAGGGACCTCCCTGTAATACGGGACTGTTGGCAGCCCCGCTCCGGAACCAGGCCCACTTGCCATGAGCCGGGTCTCCCCCCAGCCCTGGCCTGCTGGCTGTCACGGAGTCCCCGGGCGATGCTCTGGAACTGCTCCCCATGAAGCCAGGCAGGACTCTGGGGCAGTCGCCTTTCTGTGAGCAGCCTGTCTGCAGGACACACAGCTCACCCGGCTTCCCCCTTCCTGGGTCTGACCTCGGAGCATTCAGCATCCTCTGCCCCTCCGTGCGCTTCCCACAGCGAGTCCGCTCAGGCGGGGTCCTGGGGAAGCCAGAGGGTCCTGCACCCCAACTCCGCAGTCAGACGGGACTCTCAGCCAGCCAGTAAAACAGAAGGTTTATTAGACGACAGGGACATGGTCTAACACAGAGCTTATAGGTGTAGAGAACAGGACCCCTCAGCTGGGTCCATTTTGGGGGGCAGTGAGCCAGACAACCACATCTGCCCTTCACTCCATGTCCCAGCCAGCCCCAAACTGAAACTCCCCCCAGCCCCTCCTCCGCTGGGCTTTGTCCCTTTCCCAGGCCAGGAGGTCACCCGATTCCTTTGTTCTCCAACCCTTTAGCTCTCACCTCGCAGGGGGGAAGGGCCCAGGCCATCAGTGGCCAGGAAACAGGGTGTTGGCCATTCTCTGTGTCCAGACCCCTGCACACACCTGCCCTCTAGGGCTCTGCAATGATCCTACACCCTTCCCCACCACCTAGAATACTTAAGAACTGCATAGGGGAAACTGAGGCACCCCCACAATATTCAGAGGAAACATTAAGAACAGTCCCACTTCATCACATCTCTACCCCCTTCGAGATCGAACTGAGCGGGGTCACTTTAACCGGTGACCTGGGGAAGTTCGAAGCCACCAACGTTCCCATGGATGCCCCAGCATCTCTCCCATTCCTTGGTAGGAGTTACACCAGGCCCTTCCAGTTTCACGCCCTCCCTTAGGTCGGGGGTGGTCGATAGCACTCGCAGGCCACATGTGGGAAGGTTTATGCGGCCCGTGCCCTTTGGCCACCCCAAAACCCCAGGGGGTCAAACTGAGATTGGGTCTTCTCCCCAACAAGCTGGCCAAACACTGCCACTTGGTTAGAGGACTAGTTAACTTTCTTAATAGCTTTCACTCCATCTGAGACCTTCTCAAAGCTCTCCACACTGGATCTTTCAACAGGACAGGTTTCAGAGGAACAGCCGTGTTAGTCTGTATTCGCAAAAAGAAAAGGAGTACTTGTGGCACCTTAGAGACTAACCAATTTATTTGAGCATGAGCTTTCGTGAGCTACAGCTCACTTCATCAGATGTTTACCGTGGAAACTGCAGCAGACTTTATATACACACAGAGAATATGAAACAATACCTCCTCCCACCCCACTGTCCTGCTGGTAATAGCTTATCTAAAATGATCAACAGGTGGGCCATTTCCAGCACAAATCCAGGTTTTCTCACCCTCCACCCCCCACACAAATTCACTCTCCTGCTGGTGCAGGACAGTCAGTGGATCCATTCACAGCAGAAAATTTCTGGCTGTCAGGAATGGAGACTTTCTTGATTAAATCACTTTCACACCCTTCAGTTGCAGTAAATTGCTTGCAAAGACTCCATGAGGATTCCTTTCCCTAGGGGCTTTTCTATGCAACAATTCACCCCTCACAGAAATTCTGCCCTTACCCTCTTCACCTAGGGCTTGCTCTAGAGGAACACTTTCCTGAGCAACAACAGACTCTTTCTGGGTCTCCCTTACATCCAGAATCACCTCTGGCCCATCCGGCGGATTCCTACACAATCCCCTTTCAGGCAAACTGACAGACTTCCTAGATAAAAGGTCAGAAGCCTTCTCCTTCCCTTTGCCACACACAAGTTCAGGAATCTTTTCCTTCTTGCTACAGGTTTCCACACCCTCAGTAGGTAACAATCACTTCACCTTCATGCTCTCCTTGTGCCCTGGCTAGGATCTCACCCTGATCAGACAGAGTTGCTACACCTTTTCCCAACCACACACTAGCAACAGGCAAAATACAAGCACCAGAATTGTCTGGTCTCGGGGATTTTACATAGACACTAACTGGATGCGACCTAGTTACAGGGCCATTCTCCCGAGCAGACACAAACTTAGGACCCTTCCCTTCCTGGGCTTTAGCTGAATCCAGAACTAGCTCTGAGACAACTGCACGACCCTCAACCATCACAGGCTGAAAGGCCCCTTCTGTCTGCTCCACAGACAAAGAAGAGCCGGACACACTTTCTCCTCTCCCAGACACACAGCTTGGGATCTCATTTCCCTGGTCCCAGCACACAAGGCTGGTCACAGACAACTGCTTGGAGACCAGGGTAGCTCCCTCCATAGGCAAGTCAACACCCCTGACAGACACAGGTACGTTTCCTTCACTGTCCCAATTCTCCACCCAGCTAACAGGTAAGGTCCAGGGACTCTCATCTTCCACTCTCCTCGCCTTCCCACCCTGCTGACTAGACACAGCCATCAGCTCACAAGGCTGCCTAGGCTCATCCAGACTTTCCTTACCAAGCACCTTGCCACTTCCCACAGATCCCCTGCCCTGCCTGTGTCTCCCCCCACTCAGCTGGGGTCTCAGCTCCCACCGTGCTCAGCGCTGCCCTGGCTGTCCCAGTGGGGGCAGGCCACTGCTTTCCTCACTGCATCAGAGCCAGCGAGAGTCCCCAGTCTGGTGTGCAAGGGGGCAGGGAGCATCTCTCTGTCCCACCCAGCCCCAGGGGTCTGGTTCCAGGCAGGCAGGTAGCCTGAGCCTGGCGGCTCCTCCCCACTGCCAGCCAGGTCACCTGCATTTTCACTGACCATTTCCCTGTCCACCGATTGGTTCCCTGGATTCAAATTCAAATCCTTGGCCGTTACCGGAGCAGGGCCTGGATCCTGTCCCAAAGAGACAAGTCACCCCACAACAGGGTCTCGCAGCCGATATCCCGGAGCACCCCAACGGCCAGCCAGCCCAACCCCTCCTGGGTCTGCACAGGGATCTGGGCCATAGGCAGGGTGAGGGGCTTCGTCCTTGGGACCCTCACCCAGCCCCTCAGCCTCTGAGGCTGCAGCACCCAGGGCCTGACAACAGTTCCCTCTGTCCCAGGATCTCGCCACCCCAGGAATGTCTCCCCATTGACCATCACCTTCCGCTCCCACTGGGGGTCCGGGGGGCCTGGCCCCAGGAAACTCCACACAGACATATAGGTTGGGACCAGGAGTGGGGGCCCGTCCACCTCCCCACCCATCTGGCTGATGGAGTCTGTGGCCTTGGGACCCAGCAAGGGAGCTAGACACTGGGGCTTTTCCGCAGGGTCCCCCTGGTTCAAATCTCCCGCCTGCTCAAAGGCAGTGAGGTGGGCATCCACATCCCCCCTTCCTTAACCAGGGGCAGCAATTTAGTCTCGAGGTTCCCTGCGGAACTGGCCCCCCGAGGTCTATCCCCACTCACCCCGGGGAGGTCCCCTAGGCCTCTCCGCTCCCCCACCGCCAGTTCATGCTGCTGCTGCTTCTGCAGCTCTTTCTCGGGCTCTCGCTGTCTCCCAGGGTCCTCTTGCTCTCTCAGACTCCGCTCCAATCCCGTCCCTCTCCAATCCCCGGATGGGGAACCTGATCGTGAAGACCCCCGTCTGGTCGGGGACAGGAGTCTTGGGGATGCCTGGCTCCCACTCCAGCTGCTCCCAGATCCTGCTATAGCCCCAGTTGGGGTCAGGAATCTGTTCCTTAGAGCGGTCATCCTCCTCCAGCTGCACGATTAACTCTGCTTTGGTGAACTTTCCAACGCTCAACCCTCTCTTTTTGCACAGGGTTACAATGTCCTTCTTAAGGAGACAGTGACAGGCCCTCACTCCGCTCCTCCCAAGTGGTTGTGGACTCACAGGCCTGTGTGCTCTCAGCTCCCCACGGTTTCCAGGGAGAACCTCTAGTGTGCCAGCCCTTCTCGAGGTCACCACCTCTTTGCCAGGGTCGAGCTGCAGACTCCTCCGCCCCTGGGACCACTCGCTGCAATCCCCCAGGGGGACCCCATTACTGCACAGTCCTTCCCGCTGGTCACACACTCCCAGGGGTTAACCGCCCCCCGAAAACGCTCCTCTCTGAGCCTTCAGCAGGCCTGGTCCTCGTCAATCCCCTTTCGTTTTACTGCTCCCCCGTCACTTACTGCAGGAAGCGCCATCCACGGGGTGCAGTACATCCCACCTCTGCCACCAGTTGTCATGGAGTCCCTGGGCGATGCTCTGGAACTGCTCCCCATGAAGCCAGTCAGGACTCTGGGGCAGTCGCCTTCCCATGAGCAGCCTGTCTGCAGGACACACAGCTCACCCGGCTTCCACCTTCCTGGGTCTGACCTCGGAGCACTCAGCCTCCTTTGCCCCTCCATGCGCTTCCCACAGCGAGTCTGCTCAGGCGGGGTCCTGGGGAAGCCAGAGGGTCCTGCCCCCCAACTCCGCAGTCAGACGGGACTCTCAGCCAGCCAGTAAAACAGAAGGTTTATTAGACGACAGAAACATGGTCTAACACAGAGCTTGTAGGTGCAGAGAACAGGACCCCTCAGCTGGGTCCATTTTGGGGGGGCAGTGAGCCAGACAACCACGTCTGCACTTCACTCCACGTCCCAGCCAGCCCCAAACTGAAACTCCCTCCAGCCCCTCCTCCTCTGGGCTTTGTTCCTTTCCCGGGCCAGGAGCTCACCGGATTCCTTTGTTCTCCAACCCTTTAGCTCTCACCTTGCAGGGGGGAAGGGCCCAGGCCGTCAGTGGCCAGGAAACAGGGTGTCGGCCATTCTCTGTGTCCAGACCCCTGCACACACCTGCCCTCTAGGGCTCTGCAAGGATCATACACCCTTATCCCACCCCCTAGATACTTACGAACTGCATAGGGGAAACTGAGGCACCCCCACACTGTTCAGAGGAAACGTTAAGAACAGTCCCGCTTCGTCACACTGGCCCCCCCAGCTATCATCCCCCCATAGGAGATCGCTAACTCACCGGTGCAGCACCTCCTGCTTGTCGTCTGGGAATTAGCTCTTTTCCAGCATAGAGCATGCCTGCCGCTGGCCCCGTGTCCCTCCTGGACCCCAGTGCCCTTTACCTCGGGGATCTGCCCCAGCAGCACCCCCACACGTTGGGTTCCCCTCCCAGGGGAACCCCCAACCCTCTAAACTCACTTTGCCTCAATGGCTCCTGCCAGTTGTCATCTAGCCCCCGCTCACTGGGGCAGACGCAGTCTGTAAGGGCCACTCATCACTGGCAAGGGGTCAGACCAGCTGCCTCTGCCTTTCCCCGGGCTGCCCCTCCGCAGCCCCAGGACCCGCATAGGTGTTTGTCAAGGCCTCAGCCGGGGGGGTTACCGTTACGGAGCCGGAGCCAGAGCTGCCCCTGCCCAAGGTTCCCTGAGCTCACAGCTCTTTTATCGGGGCAGCTGGGCTCCGACTGAGCTTGGCCCCAGCTGTGGCTGCTTCCCCAATCACCCTAGCTTGGCTGCCTTTAATCCCTGTTCCCCAGGAGTGCAGCCACCCCACTACACCCCCATTCCCACCCTGCTCCCTCCCCCAGCTATCACCCCCCTCCCCATCCCAGCCTGTGGTTGCCTCCTAGCTGGGATTGCCAGTGCAAAGCTGGGACGTGCCAGGTTGTTTCCGCTCAGGCCCGGATGCCTGGTTAGCCGTGTGCACCCACAGCCCTCTCAGAGCACCCACGGACCCCCCCGCTGGGCGCGCCAGGTCCCGCTCTGTGGGCCAGGATGAACGAGGCGTTACCATGGAGCCCAAAGAGAGAACCGCAGCACTGCCAACTCTTACCGCGCCTCTCCGACTGACCCCCCTGCCCCTCCCCGAGTCACGTGCAGACAGGACAGGTCCAGGTTTCATCGGGGAAAACCGGTCACTCGCCAGCATCGCAGCTGCTAGGACACCCAAGCCCTGCGTGGCCCCAGCACCGGGCGGCTCTTTAAAGTCCCCAGAGCGGTGACTGGTTTAATGATCTCATGGTTTTTAAGTCACCCTGGGGATTTTTGGGGGGCCCGATGATTGGTTTGTAAGCCCTCGGTGTCGGTGATTTGGCAGTATCCATCCTTGGAGCGTCTGGCTCAGCTCCGGGCCCCCCGTGTCAGTCTGCAGAGGTCGGGTCAGTCCGTGGAGTTGCCGTAGGATCTGATGGGGCACAAAGGCCGGTGCCAGGGAACTGCGGAGCCATTGGCATTTCCTGGGCTTTTGTGCACCCAACTCTGTGGCCCGGGGGAGGCCGGGTTTCCATGTGGGCAGCCGGACCCGGCATATAAATAAACACAGCGATGGGGAAGGAAGGTGTGACAAAGTGGGACTGTTCTTAATGTTTTCTCTGAATACTGTAGGGGTGCCTCAGTTTCCCCTAGGTAGTTCTTAAGTATCTAGGGGGTGGGATAGGGGTGTATGATTGTTGCAGAGCCCTAGAGGGCAGGTGTGTGCAGGGGTCTGGACACAGAGAATGGCCAACACCCTGTTTCCTGGCCACTGATGGCCTGGGCCCTTCCCCCCTGCAAGGTGAGAGCTAAAGGGTTGGAAAACAAAGGAATCCGGTGACCTCCTGGCCCGGGAAAGGAACAAAGCCCAGAGGAGGGGGGGCTGGAGGAGTTTGGGGCTGGCTGGGGACGAGGAGTGAAGGGCAGACGTGGTTGTTTGGCTCACTGTCCCCAAAATGGACCCAGCTGAGGGGTCCTGTTCTCTGCACCTACAAGCTCTGTGTTAGACCATGTTCCTGTCGTCTAATAAACCTTCTGTTTTACTGGCTGGCTGAGAGTCATGTCTGACTGCGGAGTTTGGGGGCAGGACCCTCTGGCTTCCCCAGGACTCGGCCTGGGTGGACTCGCTGTGGGAACCCACGGATGGGCAGAGGAGGCTGAATGCTCCGAGGTCAGACCCAGGAAGGTGGAGCCGGGTGAGCTGTGAGTCCTGCAGACAGTCTGCTCCCGGAGAGGAGGCTCCCCCAGAGTCCTGCCTGGCTCCGTAGGGGCATCGCCTGGGGACTCCGTGACAGAAGGCGAGGTGGTGCCCGTGGTCATGGACCTTCTCTGCCCCCATAGCAGAAACTGTGTAAGACACAAGGGATTCTGTCCAGCAGGCAGGGGGTTAACTCCGTTTGTGTCTGCAGGTGGGCGGAGGGGGCGTTACCACCATACATACAGCTTGGAGAGGGGGGGAAAGAGCGGCAGGACTCCTGGGTTCTCTCCCCAGCTCTGGGAGGGGAGGGAGAGGGGCCTAGTGGTTGGAGCAGGCGCTGGGTGTCCTGGGTTTGAGTCCCAGCTCTGGGCGGGTCCAGCCATTAGCACAGGGAGCCAGGACTCCTGGGTTCTTCTCCCAGCTCTGGGACTGGCTGGTCAAATGCAGCCTGAGCAGCGGCCGGTTTGCTTTCCCGGCTCTGGGGCAGCCTCCGTCCTCCGACGGCTCTAGACTTGGGGCTTGTCCACACAGGGCGTCGTGAGGGCGCCAGTGCGGGGACACACCCAGCCAGAGCGGGGCTCTACCTCCCCCAGCGACAGCAGCTAGGCCGGAGGAAGCATTCACCTGTCGACCAGGCCATGGCTGCTCCAGAGGGTTAGGTTGGCACAGCCCTGGCGATCGGGAGGCCCTGAGCACCGTGGCCATGTCAGCCTTGTTAAGGGTAGACCAGGCGTCGGGGGTCCCCCTTGCAGAGGGACAGGCGGCTGATTACAGCAGCCGGCCGGCTTTAGAAACTGACCCTCGAAGGGTGTGGAATGAGCGACTCACCTCCTGGCTGCCTCAGCCTAGGACAGTGGCCAGCTGGGGCCGATCCAGCCTTCAGCCCAGAGAACGGAGCGAGAGCTGGATCTCCCGGGGGACGTCCTAGGAACACGTCACCCCTCGTAGGGCTGCACCTGCCAGGACCCCAGAGCTTTCATGCACATCTGCAAGTCGAGTCTCAGGGCACCTCGGGGAGACAGACCGGGCTTCTTGTCTCTGGTTGACATAGGGGGAAGTCAGATGAGGCCCAAAGCCACATGGTAAGTCAGTAGCGGAGTTGGGAATAGAACCCAGGAGTCCTGGCACCCAGGCCTCCCTGCTCTAGCATACTAGACCATAATCCCCTTTCTGGTGTGAGAAATAGAACCCAGGAGTCCTGTCTCCTGGCCCCTGCTCTAACCACCGGACCCCATTTCCCTCCCAGAGCTGGAAACTGAACCCAGGAGTCCTGGCACCTACGCTAGCCCTCCCTGCTCTAACCACAAGAGCCCATTCCCCTGCCCTCTGCTGAAAGTAGAACCCAGGTGTCCTCACTCCCAGGCCCCCACACTCTAACTACTAGACAACATTTCCCTCCCAGTGCTGGAAATAGAACCCAGGAGTCCTGGCACCCAGGCCCCTGCTCAGACCAATAGTCTTAACAAATCCAGACCAGACTTTCTCACCCAGTTGGCCATGACCCCCGGGGGCAGCGCGAGGGGGTTGAATGTTGTTACAATTCTAAAGCGAAGGAAAGAAGAGGTCAGATCACTCGGTGATATCCTGGGGTCAACAGCGAGCCTCCAAGTGACTTTGGGCAGCCAGTGCCTTCCCCGCATGTCAGCGGAGCAGCTGTCCCATTATTCGTTCTGGGCACATTTTTTACTCTTCCGGTAACTGTGCGGTGGCGCAGGGGAGAGGTGTGTGGGAAAGTTTTTCACCGCAAATAAGGGGCCAATAGAACTGGGCAAAATTTTTCAACCAAACCCTTCTCCTGGCGAAAGCTACGGATTGGGTGACCCAGAGGCATTCTGCGACTTTGGGCCAGTCTCGCCGCATGGTTTGTTTTGGAAAAACCAAAAAATAAAAGAAACCAAAAGTCTGAGAAAGTGGAACGGTTTCAGTTTTTCAGCTCGAAATTCCCTTTCCTTTGAAAAGGGTTACCATCACTCCGAATCGAAAGCAAACGCTTCCGTCAGCCGGAGCGAGACCTGTTCCTGCCTGTTTGATTCACATGTAGAGAATGTTCGTTTTCAGGCTGCTCCACAGAACTTCCCACACTGACCCCCGCCCCGTGAGTCATTTCACCTTCTTCCAGCGAACAGAAGGGAAGTCATACAGGACACAGCCTACCCCTCTTGGAATTCCCTGTGGCCAGGGGATGTCTTCCAAGGCCTCCCGGCTAAATATAGAGCCAGCAAACAGACATCGGCTTTGGGACAATCTTGGGAAATCCCCCCCCTCCCGCCCCCGAGAAGAGTCACATTTGCTCTGCATTGCCGGCGGCTCTGCACTGCCCCTTGCCCTGCCCTACACCCACCCCAGCAGCCCACACTGCCCTCAGCGAGACGTAACCTGCACTCACTGCACAAGGGGGGCGGTGTCACTATCGGGTGGGGGTTACGGGTAGCTTGAAGGTGGGTTCAGGGGGCCAGGAATGGGACGCAAGGGCCTCTCCCCCCTCGGGGGCATGGGCTCTAATCTGCCCGAGGGCAGGGGACTGTGGCTCAGGGCCACGGGGACTGGGACGTGGGGCCCAGTTAGTAGATTGCTCGTGTTCGGAGGCCTGTGTGAAGTGAACGAAAGGTGGGAATTCAGGTCAGATCGATGTGGGCAGCTGGTGCCCTCCCCTCAGAACCTCGGCGTGAGGGGCCCCCGTCGTGGCTCGGGGTCACCGCCGCCCCTCCGCATGGACAGGAGCTTGCTGCTTGGCTTGACTGTTCTCCAGCTGCCTGCTGCCCCACGTGGCGACAGGACGCCTGGCACTAGCGGTGAGAAAGGCCCGTCAAATGCCATCTCCCGAAGGCTGGCAAGGGTCAGGCCTCAGGCCCCATCAAAGCCTCCAGGAGCCGGACTGCGGATTGTACAGCCCGAGCCCCCTCACATCCCAGTGCACCCCAGGTGGCCCATGAGCTCATTGGCTTGCGACAGCAGCTGGCCGGGAGGGTGGCGGGGAATCCAGTGGGAGCCAGCTGCTCCTCGCAGGCAGGCTGTGGGCGGGTGGGTAACCGCTCTGGCTTCTCGCCGCAGGGCGTCCCAGGTTGCTCAGAGTCAGGTGGAGGCAGCTGCAGCCCCGATGGCTGCCCGTTCCTGAGCCGTAGCTTACGTCCCACATTCCCCTAGTCCGGGATGAAGAGCTGGGGGCGAGAGCCCATCAGAGCAGAGATATGAGCCGGACAGTTCTATACACGCCTGGCACCTGTACTGTATTGCAGAGAGGCCGTGCAGGCTAATGGGTAGTGCACTGGCCTGGCACGCAGGAGATATGTGTCCTAGTCCCAGCTCGGCCACAGGTCTGACCTTGGGTGAGTTGCCGCTCCGTGCCTCAGTTTCCCCACCTGTACAACAAGGATAATGGTAATCCGATGCAGTGAGCTGTAGCTCACGAAAGCTTATGCTCAAATAAATTGGTTAGTCTCTAAGGTGCCACAAGTCCTCCTGTTCTTTTTGCAAATACAGACTAACACGGCTGCTACTCTGAAATGGGAATAAATGTTTCACAAGAGGGGAAATGAACCCCTGGAACAAGGTTCCCAGGGAGTGGGGGATTCCCCCTCACGGACAATTTGGAAACCAAGATGGGATATTTTTCTCAAAGCTCGGCTCTAGTTCAAAGAGGAATTCTTGCGGGGGCAGGTCTGAGGCCTGCGCTGTACCCGAGCTCAGACCACGTGATCACAGGGGTCCCTCCGGGCCCGGGAAGGACTCAGCCTTCCTGTGCGACGCGCTGGAGACGAGCTATTAGCACTGCACGCCCCGTGCTTTATAGTCAAGGCGTCGCACGGGACTAGGCCAGACCCCGCCAGCGCATCCTGTACCTTGGCAAGGGTGCAGCAGCACCCCCTGGTGGGCAAGGATGGAACAATCTGTCCTTCGGGGAACTTATTTGCTAGCGCCGGGCACTAGTTGGCTTGTGCCCCCGACAAGGCAAACGAACACGGTTGTGATCCGTGGGCGGTCCCACGGCGGCACTGCAGGTGTGCCCGAGTGCCATTCCCCACGGGGCGTCACCAGCAGATCTGGGCCCGGGGAAGCCAAAGCAAACTAACAAAATAGCGTGTCTCCCTTCACGAGGTCTCATCACAACGTATGGTCCATAAGGGCTTCCCCGCAGGGCCCAGGCTCCAAGCTCCCAAACTTCAAACCCACAAAACAAACTGGTCGGGACAGTCCTCTGGAGCTGGGGAGAGAGAGCATCACCGTTAGCAATTTGGGTGCCCTGCCCTGCCCTGCCCTGCCTTGCCTTGCCCTGCCTTGCCCTGCCCTGCCCTGCCCTGCCTTGCCTTGCCCTGCCCTGCCCTGCCTTGCCTTGCCTTGCCTTGCCCTGCCCTGCCTTGCCTTGCCTTGCCCTGCCCTGCCCTGCCCTGCCCTGCTTTGCCTTGCCTTGCCTTGCCTTGCCCTGCCCTGCCTTGCCTTGCCTTGCCCTGCTTTGCCTTGCCTTGCCTTGCCCTGCCCTGCCTTGCCTTGCCTTGTCTTGCCCTGCCCTGCCCTGCCTTGCCTTGCCTTGCCTTGCCCTGCCTTGCCCTCTCCAGCTTTCCCAGCCCTTTCCCAGGCAGCTGCAGCCTGCACCTGCCCAGCTGCCTGTCCCTCTTTAAATCGCCCAGCCCACTCAAGGCAGGGCCTTCTTGGCAACGCAGGCTGTCCCTGAACGGGGTCCTACACCGCTGGAACGGCTCCCCGGGGGCAGTGGCAAATCCTCCATTGACTTTGGGCGTCATCGCGTCATCGCATTGGAGCAGGGACCTGCCTTTCGCTCTGTGTCTGGCCCATGACGGGCAGGCCGAGGTGCTACCGTAATACACCTAATAAACAACGTACAGCGCCTCGCACAATGGGGGGCTGCTCTACGGCGGGGAGGGATAGCTCGGTGGTCTGAGCATTGGCCTGCTAAACCCAGGGTTGTGAGTTCAATCCTTGAGGGGGCCATTTAGGGATCTGGGGTGAAAATTGGGGGTTGGTCCTGCTTTGAGCAGGAGGTTGGACTAGATACCTCCCAAGGTCCCTTCCCACCCTGCTAGTCTACAATTCTGTGACAGGCTCTAGGCGCTACTGTAACACTCCTAATAAATAACGTAAGTGTGACGAAGTGGGCCTGTTCTTAATGTTTCCTCCGAATATTGTGGGGGTGCCTCAGTTCCCCCCTATGCAGTTGTTAAGTATCTAGGGGGTGGGGTAACGGTGTATGATCATTGCAGAGCCCTAGAGGGCAGGTGTGTGCAGGGGTCTGGACACAGAGAATGGCCGACACCCTGTTTCCTGGCAACTGATGGCCTGGGCCCTTCCCCCCCTGCAAGGTGAGAGCTAAAGGGTTGGAGAACAAAGGAATCCGGTGACCTCCTGGCCCGGGAAAGGAACAAAGCCCAGAGGAGGAGGGGCTGGAGGGAGTTTCAGTTTGGGGCTGGCTGGGGACGAGGAGTGAAGGGCAGACGTGGTTGTCTGGCTCACTGCCCCCAAAATGGCTGAGGGGTCCTGTTCTCTGCACCTGCAAGCTCTGTTTTAGACCATGTTCCTGTCGTCTAATAAACCTTCTGTTTTACTGGCTGGCTGAGAGTCACGTCTGACTGCGGAGTTGGGGGGCAGGACCCTCTGGCTTCCCCAGGAGCCCCGCCTGAGCGGACTCGCTGTGGGAAGCGCACGGAGGGGCAGAGGATGCTGAATGCTCCGAGGTCAGACCCAGGAAGGTGGAAGCTGTGTGAGCTGTGTGTCCTGAAGACAGGCTGCTCACAGAAAGGCGACTACCCCAGAGTCCTGACTGGCTTCATGGGGAGCAGTTCCAGAGCATCGCCCAGGGACTCCGTGACAGTAAGCACCCAGCATGACGGGGGCTCGGGGCCACGGCTGAGGCTCTTAGGTGCTACCGTAATACACCTAGTAAACTTTACAGAGCCCAGCACAATGGGGGCCTGGGCCACAGCTGGGGCTCCCGGGCACTACTAAAATACAAAGAAGGCGAAGACCCCGCTCAGGTTTAACCGCACGCTGCTGGGCTCCGTGCAGGAATCGCTGGGTTACCCAGCAGGTCAGACGGGGGATCCCAAGCCCAGTAGCGATACGCTGCGCATTCCCGGCCGGCGTTTCTCTGCTGATTCACAGCCTTTGCCCCTATCAGATGTGGCGTGTCCATGATTTCCAATAAAAGCATTAGTCAGAAGCACGTTCACAGTGGGAATTTCAATCGCAAACCCTGTGACCTGCCAAGGTTCACTCTTTATCACTTTCAGTAGGCCTCAGAAGCAAGAAGTGCAGATCTGAGCATGTATTTTAAACAGCACCCGGGATCAGTGGGGAGAGGCTGTGGGGCAGGGCTGGGAGGGCGGGGGGAGTCTAGGGAATTAGAGCAGGAGGGTGGGAGCCAGGACTCCTGGGTTCTTTCCCAGCTCTAGGAGGGGAGTGGGGACTAGTGGTTAGAGCGGAAAATGGGCTCTAGAACGCCTGGTTTCCATTGCTAAAACGCTGGCTTGCTGTGAGATGTTGGAAACAGGCCTGCCCTTCTGTGACTCAGTTTCCCTGTCTGTAATATCTGGACCCTACCTGCCCGGCGGGGATGGGGGTCGGAGCATGCTACCCCTGCAGGGTGTGTGGGGGAGGGGAGTGTAGCCTGGGAGGGCGCGTGGTGTCGAGCAGCTAACCCTAGCCCCAGGCGCGGCCGCTTACGATCAATGTGGATCCCTGCCGAGGCGATGTTCACATGCTCCCCGTAGTTGGCAAAGCAGAGGGGCGCCAGGGTCCACGTCTCAACTTTGTGGATAGTCAGGGCCCCCCAGCCGGCACCTTCGGCACCGATGTCCCCTGGCCCAGGCGGGTGCGACGGGTGCGCGAGCTGGTGCAGCCCGGAACCGAGGCGCTCCCAAAGGTCACGGCAGGGCCTTGGGGGACGATCCTCATGCCACAGGGTGCACTGGGGAGGGGCGGCCAGACGCAAGAGACGGAAGGGCGGAGAAGGGGACTCATTAGGACACCAGCAGGGCTCTCGGGGATGCTGCAGGCACAGTCTCCCCAAAACCCCTAAAGGCCCCGCAAGAGCAGCCTGTGGGGCGGGATCGTGTGAGAAGTTACTGTGGGCCCCGGGCTGTGATGCACCTGAATACCCATGGGCCAGAGCCCGAGCTGCCGTGAACTGACCGTTCTGCTGGCTTCAGTGGGCTTTCCACCGTCTGCACCAGCCCCTTGCCTCTGCCCTCTGCTGCAGGACTCCCTCCATTGAGAGTAATGTTGGTGAGATCCCCACAGGGCGGGACCCTGAACAGGCCCCGCAAGCCCCATCCCTGCAGCGAAATCACTTCCTGTCCCAAAACACTGGGCAGCCGGGAAACACCTCCTGGAGCCCAGCTGGCTGCATCTCAGCGCTGAGAGAGCGCTCCCTGGGCAGCATTGCTGTGCACCTGTTATCTAGCTGCCATGTCCCACCCCAGAAATGGGTGCATTTCAGCTTTGGGCAAGTGAGCCCTGTGCAGCACGGCTGCATGGCTGTTAAACACCTCCTGTGTCTCACCCCAGAAGTGCACGCCTTGCCACACCGTGCGGGCATTCCCTGAGCAGCACTGCCCTGTGGCTGTTAAACTGCTGCCATCCCCCACCCCAGAGGCAGCTGCATTCCAGTGGCAGGTGCAGCAATCCTTGTTTATCCCTTATCTGCTTCACCCAAGAGAGGCTCAGAGGATTAACCTGGCTTTGCACAGTGGGAATGAACCTTGCTGGGGCACTGCGGGGTGCTCGGACTGGGGGTTATTTCCTTTAGAAGAGAACCAAGCTGGGGCATATCTGCTAATGCGGGGAGCGGCCGCTCTTTCCAGGAAATGCTGCTGGACACAGAACCCTGCTGCTCTGTGCCAGCCGACTTCAAGGCTTCCCCTCCAGGATGTGGGTGTAACTGCCCTGCCGGCTTGGTACATGCCAGCAGGAGAGGAGCACAGTGGGAAGTTATAAACAAAACCTTTCTCTTTCCCCTCAGTGAAACCTCCCTGGACCCGACCCTAGAGATCCCCCAAACTGGAGGAAAATCCGCAAGATGCTGAACAGTTTGAAGCACCTGCTCTAACCTGCTTCCTGTGCCCTCTTGCCATGCAAACTCCCTCCTGTTGGCACGCTCGCCAGCGTGTGCAGAGCAGATCCTGCCTTCACAGACGCTTTTCCCCACTGTGTTTACGGCTTCAAACCTTTGGGCTGGCTTTCTACTGTTCATACGAACTACAGGGAGTGGAAACTTGAACCAAGGTTGTATCCTCTGCACCTGTGACGGCTTCCTGCCACTCGATGGATCTGCCTTGTACAGAAATGTGTGTAGCTACGACCTGTTCAGTGCTATGGAAATAAGAGGAGCTACGTGTGTGCCTGGGACAAGATGGACACAGTCTGCCAGGGCTTGTCACTAATCCCAGAACCCAAAACCGGGGGGTGGGGCTGGGGGCTGGCAGGACCTTTGAGTCCAGCCCTCTGTGCTGAGGCAGGACCAAGCAAACCTGTTTACTATAGAATCATAGAACTGGAAGGGATCTCAAGAGGTATCTAGTCCCGTCCCCTGTACTCAAGGCAGGACTAAGTATTATCTAGACCATCCCTACCAGGGGTTTGTCCAACCTGCTCTTAGAAACCCCCAGTGATGGAGATTCCACAACCTCCCTGGGCAATTTCTTCCAGTGCTTCACCACCCTGACAGTCAGGAAGTTTTTCCTAATGGCCAACCTAAACCTTCCTGGCTGCAATTTCTGCCCATTGCTTCTTGTCCTATCCTCAGAGGTTAAGAAGAACAATTTTTCTCCCTCTTCCTTGTAACAACCTAGGATGCATTTCATCAGGCCCTGGTGATCTGAAGACATCTAACCTGTCTAAGTAAGTATGGACTTGTTCTTTCCCTATTTTAGACTCTGGTCCTACCTCATTTTCACTGGCGCTCACTATGTTAGACGTCCAGTTGCCACCAATCTTCTTGGTGAAAACTGAAACCAAAGAAGTCATGAAGCACCTCTGCCATTTCCACATTTTCTGTTATTGTCTTTCCCCACTCACGGAGTAACGGGCCTGCTCTGTCCTTGGTCTTCCTCTTGCTTCTAATGTAGTTGTAGAATGTTTTCTTGTTTCCTTTTATGTCCCTACCTAGTTTGATCTCGTTTTGTGCCTTGGCCTTTCTAATTTTGTCCCTACATACTTGTGTTATTTGTTTATATTCATCCTTTGTCATTTGACCAAGTTTCCACTTTTTTGTAGGACTCCTTGTTGAGTTTCAGATCACTGAAGATCTCCTGGGTAAGCCAGGGTGGTCTCTTGCCAGACTTCCTGTCTTTCCTATGTAGTGGGATAGTTTCCTCTTGTGCCCTTAATAATGTCTCTTTGAAAAACTGCCAAATGGCTTCCAGTATTTTCCCCCTTAGACTTGCTTCCCATGGGGTCTGACCCACCAACTCCCTGAGTTTGGTAAAGTCCAACTCCTTGAAATCCATTGTCTGTATTGTGCTGTTCTCCCCCCTACAATTCCTTAGAATCGTGAACGCCACCATTTCATGATCACTTTCATGGTACAATAGTTTGCCCAGCACTTTGAGGTCCTCAGACACCGCTGCTATCAGGGAATTATTATGAGTGAGTCTGCGTTATTCGGTACATTACCCACCTCCCTGTGTTCATCCTGCCAGCTAGGAAGAGACTTGGATCTACTCTGGAGTTCTGCAAAGAAGCAAACGGCTCCTGCGCCCAGCCTGGCTGGAGCGGTTAGACTCACCAGCCGGCAGCCAGCAGCAGGGCCGGCTCAGGCCCAGACGGGGTCATTTTCACCTGACTCCGAGTCCTGAGCTAGTCCCCTTCGGTTGGGCGTGTGGGGCAGGGATACAGCACAGCCGCCTTAGACCTTCTGCTCACACCTTGTTCCCCTCCCTCCCTCTGTCACACTGACTCATCTGCACCTCCAGTGCAAGCCTTGTAGCCCCCTTTCCATGCCAAACGGGATCCCTGCCCTGCCCCCTCTCCAACGTGGGCTCGAGGACTTCCCGAGGTCCCTTCCTGTGATTCCCAGCCCATCGCTGTTCTGTTCTGGGAAGGGTTTTGCCCTTTCCAGGTGCACGGGTGACAGAGGGGCAGGTCCTTTCTGGGTATGCCATGTAGACTGGTGCCAATCGGTGCCACCCCTGCCCAAAGCGGAAGAATCAGCAGCGGCTACTCAGAGGTGCAGGGGCCTGAGGCTGGATTTGGCTCGTGGTGCCTGGGTTTGGTTTTAATCTAAACTTTGAATGATTCAGGGTCACCAACATCGGGAGGTTCCTGCCCTGCTTAGAATTGAGCTGCGCCCACCCCAAACGCCCCGGCTCGTTCCATGCAGGGGACACAGACGAGTTAGCTCCCTAATGAGCTGGGGCTGGCTGCAAACCAGCAACCGACAAGGGAAAGGGCCCGTGTCCCACTGCGGGGCCCCTCGAACGCCCGTGAGCAATACTAAGCGTCATTAACAATGACTAATGCCCGGAGCTGAGACAGGCTTGGTGCTTTACCGTGCCAAGCGCTAACTCCTCCATGGGCGCCCACGGGGGCTGCTCCAGGGTGGGGGGTCGTGAGCCGCACACAGAACAGAAGGTGCCCAGAGAGTCGGTTTATTTGACCCCAACAAAACCAAGAACCAACGTGAGCCACGGGGGAGCATGGTGTGACCTGGGCGTCTGGACTGGCCCCGCGGTAAATGTAACGGCCCCAGGGCCCAGGAAAAACGCTGGAACTGGGGAAAGCTGAAAAGAACTGAAATTTCCAAGTGTTTCTTCAGCAGGGCTCAAAATGGAACAATTTCAAATTAAAAAAATCAGATTTTTGGAATGGGTGAAATTTTGAAATTCGCACACGCCCTGTTGTGCCAGACACGCGTGCACACGGGCACCGGGGCGAGACACCCTGGAGAGCTGCGGCCCGGCTTGGCTCCTCTGCTCGGTCCCAGCCCACCAGCCGGGGCACATCAGGGAAAGGGCCGTGACCCCACCGGCCCCCAGAACCAGTTCCCCGCGGTGAGGGCTTCGGGCTCTGTCACGGGGTCCCCGGGCGATGCTCTGGAACGGCTCCCCATGAAGCCAGGCAGGACTCTGGGGAAGTCTCCTCTCTGGGAGCAGCCTGTCTGCAGGACTCACAGCTCACCCGGCTTCCACCTTCCTGGGTCTGACCTCGGAGCATTCAGCCTCCTCTGCCCCTCCGTGCGCTTCCCACAGCGAGTCCGCCCATGCGGGGTCCTGGGGAAGCCAGAGGGTCCTGCCCCCCAACTCCGCAGTCAGACGTGACTCTCAGCCAGCCAGTAAAACAGAAGGTTTATTAGACAACACGAACAGGATCTAAACCAGAGCTTGTAGGTGCAGAGAACAGGACCCCTCAGCTGGGTCCATTTTGGGGGGCAGTGAGCCAGATAACCCCGTCTGCCCTTCACTCCATGTCCCCAGCCAGCCCCAAACTGAAACTCCCTCCAGCCCCTCCTCCCCTGGGCTTTGTCCTTTCCCGGGCCAGGAGGTCACCGGATTCCTTTGTTCTCCAACCCTTTAGCTCTCACCTTGCAGGGGGGGAAGGGCCCAGGCCATCAGTGGCCAGGAAACAGGGTGTCGGCCATTCTCTGTGTCCAGACCCCTGCACACACCTGCCCTCTAGGGCTCTGCAAGGATCATACACCCTTATCCCACCCCCTAGAGACTTAAGAACTGCACAGGGGAAACTGAGGCACCCCCAGAATATTCGGAGGAAACATTAAGAACAGTCCCACTTCGTCACAGGCTCACACACCTCTGGGCTCCTCCTTCTCCTCACCCAAAGCTTCAGGCCCATCACTGCCCAGCGCTTCCCCCTGCCCTGAGTCGCCCTCCCCACCGTGGGCTGGCGGGGGCAGCCCTGGACCGCAGCTGCCCCGGGCCGCAGCTACGACTTCATGAAGCGTCTTCTTACAAGCCACAGGCCTGCGCCGCCGAGAACCGAAATCACCCCCAGCACCGCTACGATTATCATGATCCCGTGCCTTTGCTCAACTGTAGGCAGGAGAAACAGGAGTCAGGGGGGAGCCCCAGCTTGCCTCCCTCTCCCCCTCCCTCCCCCCCAGAGCCCGGGTGCCCCTTACCCCAGCCCCACAGAGCCTGGGTGCCCCTTTGTCCCCCCCCCCCACAGGGCACAGGTGTCCCTGAGCTGCCTCCCCCCGCACAGGGCCTGGGTGCCCCTGAGCTGCCCCCCAGCACACACAGGGCCTGGGAGCCTCCCTGCCTGCCGTCCCCAGCCGCCCCTCCCGGGGCACTGCGGGACACGGTAGCCCTGTCTCGGTGGCCCCCAGCCAGTCCTTGCTGTCTGCCCTGACAAGAAGGGGGTCAGACCAAGCCGGCAGGGCTGGGGACCCTGCCCCAGACAGAGACCACCCCCCGGCCCAAGGAATAGCCACCGCCAGGACCCACAGACACGTCACGAGGGAGCCAGTGACCGAGGCAGGCCTGGAGCCCGTGGCTCCGGGTCCCAAGCTGGGACAGTGCTCCCAGCCTTGGGCCCGGCTCTGGGGGCTGGCACGGAGCCCCTCCACAGAGGGGAAGGAAGGAGCCCTGGCCCCCAGGGGTCTGGTGCAGCTTCCGCACCCCCTGCTCAGCCCTTCACGCGGCCGGGAAGGAGGAATGGCCAGGGAAAGCCAATAGGACACCACTGCCCGCACCTATGCTGATGTTCACGTGCCCTGAGCTGGCCCCGTATCTGTTCTGTGCCAGGCACTGGTAGGTCCCGCTGTGGGCGCGCTGGGCCGAGTGCACCGTCACTGTCCGGCGGCGGTCAGACAGCTCCACGCTGGCGTTGGAGGGCAGATCCCAGAGCAACTCGGGCAGGGGGTTCCCCTCGGCGCTGCACCGCACCGTGAAGTTAGCGCCGACGCCGAACTCCAGCTGCTCCACGGAGATCTTCACGCTGTGGGGCAGGGCTGGGAGGGCAGGGGGAGGGCAGGGGTCAGCAAGGATGGGCCGGTTGGGAGTAGGCCTGGGGGGGGCTGATCCCCACCTCCCACCCATGTGCCCCACACCATCAGGCTTGCCCCGGTTTTCTCCTGGCCGCCCTGCCAAGGGGGCGATGGGTATCACTGTCCCGGCGCTACTGTGGGAGCAGTGCTGGGAGTCGGGGCTCCAGGGTCAGAGTCCCAGCTCGGGGTGGGATCAGAAAAGGGAACCCTGCTGGGGCTGCTGCAAAGGGAGGGGGGTCTAGTAGTTATAGGCAGGTCTTGGGAGCCAGGACTCCTGGGTTCTATCCCTGGCTGTGGGAAGTAATTTTGTTTCTTATTTCCATGGTCACAGAAAGACTCAAAAAGAAATAGCAAAAAAAATTTAAGTAGATCAGAAGCAGGAAGCCTGCTAACAACCAGTGGGTCCGCTGGATGATCGAGATGCTAAAGGAGCACTCAAGGACAATAAGGTCCTTGCAAAGAAACTAAATGAATTCTTTGCATCGGTCTTCACGGCCAAGGATGTGAGGGAGATTCCCAAACCTGAGCCATTCTTTTTAGGTGACAAATCTGAGGAACTGTCCCAGATTGAGGTGTCATTAGAGGAGGTTTTGGAACAAACTGATAAATTAAACAGTAACAAGTCACCAAGACCAGATGGGATTCACCCAAGAGTTCTGAGGGAACTCAAATGTGAAATTGCAGAACTACTAACTGTGATCTGTAACCGATCATTTAAATCAGCTTCTGTACCGAATGACTGAAGGGGAGCTAATGTGATGACAATTTTTAAAAAGGGCTCCAGAGGAGACCCTGGCAATTACAGGCCGGTAAGCCTGACTTCAGTACCGGGCAAACTGGTTGAAACGATAATAAAGAACAAAATTGTCAGACACATAAATCAACATAATTTGTTGGGGAAGAGTCAACATGGTTTTTGTGGAGGGAAATCATGCCTCACCAATCTACTAGAATTCTTTGAGGGGGTCAACAAACATGTGGACAAGGGGGATCCAGTGGATACAGTGTACTTAGATTTTCAGAAAGCCTTTGACAAGGTCCCTCACCAAAGGCTCATAAGCAAAGTAAGCTGTCACGAGATAAGAGGGAAGATTCTCTCATGGAACAGTAACTGGTTAAAAGACAGGAAACAACGGGTAGGAATCAACGGTTAGTTTTCCGAATGGAGAGAGGTAAATAGCGGTGTCCCCCAGGCGTCTGTACTGGGCCCAGCTCTATTCAACATAATCATAAATGATCTGGAAAAAGGGGTAAACAGTGAGGTGGCAAAATTTGCAGATGATACAAAACTACTCAAGAGAGTTAAGTCCCAGGCAGACAGTGAAGAGCTACAAAAGGATTTCGCAAAACTGGGTGACTGGGCAACAAAATGACAGATGAAATTCAGTGTTGATAAGTGCACAGTAATGCACATTGGAAAACATAATCCCAACTATACCTCTAAAATGATGGGGTCTAAATTAGCTGTAAACACTCAAGAGAGGGATCTGGGAGACACAGTGGAGAGTTCTCTGAAAACATCCGCTCACTGGGTAGCAGTCGTCAAAAAAGCGAACAGAATGTGGGGAATCATTCAGAAAGGGAGAGATCATAAGACAGAAAATGTCACATTGCCTCTATAGAAATCCATGGTACAAATCCAGTATTCATCCTTGAATCCTGCGTGCAGACGTGGTCACGCCATCGCAAAAGAGAGCTAGTGGAATTGGAAAAGGTTCAGAAAAGGACAAAGAAATTATGAGGGGGATGGAACGGCTTCTGTATGAGGAGACATTAATAAGACTGGGAATTTTCAGCTTGGAAAAGAGACGACAAAGGGGGAATATGACAGAGGTCTGTAAACTCATGCCTGGTGTGGAGAAAGTAAATGAGGGAGTGTTATTTACTCTTCATAACACAAGAACTAGGGGTCACGCAATGAAATTAACAGGCAGCAGCTTTAAAACAAACAAAAGGAAGTATTTCTTCACACAACGCACAGTTAACCTGTGGAACTCCTTGCCAGAGGATGTTGTGAAGGCCAAGACTATAACAGGGCTCAAAAAAGAATGAGCTAAGTTCCTGGACGATAGGTCCATCAATGGCTGTTAGCCAGGATGGGCAGGGACGGTGTCCCGAGCCTCTGTTTGCCAGAAGCTGGGAATGGGCGACAGGGGATGGATCACTGGGAGATTCCCTGTTCTCGTCATGCCCTCCGGGGCCCCTGACACTGGCCGCTGCCGGCAGACAGGACACTGGGCTGGAGGGACCTTTGCTCTGACCCAGTCTGGCCGCTCTGAAGTTCTTATGGTCAGGAAGCGGCACGCTAAGGACTTAGCGCACTGATCCCCACTTGCAGTAACCGAACAGCTCCTCACCCCAGACCTGCAGGGTGGCCCTGGTGCTGTAATTCAGCACCTGGGGGCCCACGCGGAGCCAGGTCTGGCACACGATTTCCTGCCCGTGCTGTGTGGGCTGTGCCACGAAGCTGTACCCCACGGCTGGGCTGCCGCGGCTCTCGCTGAGGGTGCTGCCCCCGCTGCTCAGGGTGACGTTGATGTCGGAGGGGCTGGAGCCGGACACAAGGCTGGAGACATTGCAGGTGATTCGCTCCTGGCGACCAGCCACCATCTCAGCTCCCAGGTGGATCTCGGGGGGTGAGAATCCTGTGCAGGGGGGAGGGGGAAACAGAGGGGAATTGACCTTCCTGAAGCTTCTCCCTGCATATAACAGGCCAGGGGCTCTGCCTTCTTGTAAAGACTGTGCTTGGTGTCCGGGGAGCCAGGACTCCTGGGTTCCATTCCCAGGGGTGGGAGGGGACTGTGGGGGCTGGTGGTTAGAGCCGAGGGAGCTGGGAGGCAGGACTCCTGGGTTCCATTCCCAGGCTGGGAGGGGACAGTGCAGGCTGGTGGTTAGAGCAGAGGGAGCTGGGAGGCAGGACTCCTGGGTTCCATTGCCAGGGGTGGGAGGGGACTGTGGGGGCTGGTGGTTAGAGCAGAGGGAGCTGGGAGGCAGGACTCCTGGGTTCCATTGCCAGGGGTGGGAGGGGACTGTGGGGGCTGGTGGTTAGAGCAAAGAGAGCTGGGAGGCAGGACTCCTGGGTTCCATTGCCAGGGGTGGGAGGGGACTGTGGGGGCTGGTGGTTAGAGCAGAGGGAGCTGGGAGGCAGGACTCCTGGGTTCCATTGCCAGGGGTGGGAGGGGACTGTGGGGGCTGGTGGTTAGAGCAGAGGGAGCTGGGAGGCAGGACTCCTGGGTTCCATTGCCAGGGGTGGGAGGGGACTGTGGGGGCTGGTGGTTAGAGCAAAGAGAGCTGGGAGGCAGGACTCCTGGGTTCCATTGCCAGGGGTGGGAGGGGACTGTGGGGGCTGGTGGTTAGAGCAGAGGGAGCTGGGAGGCAGGACTCCTGGGTTCCATTGCCAGGGGTGGGAGGGGACTGTGGGGGCTGGTGGTTAGAGCAGAGGGAGCTGGGAGGCAGGACTCCTGGGTTCCATTCCCAGCTGTGGGGGGAGCCGGTGCTGGGAGCAGAGTGCTGGGAATCCAGACTCCTGGGTTTTACTCTTTGCACTGACTTCTAGTTCTTGGAAAAGTCCTTCCCCTCCCCATGCCCCGTATCCCGTCCGCAGCACTGGGCACACCCCACCGGGAAGGGGCGGCGCTGGGGGGGCGAGTGAGCGCGCGGTTAACCCTCAGCGTACGGTACACGTGGAGCCTGGCTTTTTCGATGATGTTCGTGGAGGTGACGTAGCACTGGGGCTCCAGGTCCCACACCGCGAGGCTGGAGATGTGCAGAGACGCCCAGCCGGGTCCCTCGTTTGTCACCTTCGGCACCGACGTCTCCCAGCCCAGGTGGGCGAGAGTGGAACAGGTGCTGCTGCAGTTCAGAACCACGTGGCCCCGGAACGCCACCACCGGCTCCTTGGGCACGATGTTCAGGCCGCATGGGTCCAGGTACACTGGGGAGCAGGGCAAGAATCAGGCAGGCTCCCCCCAGCCCACGTGGCCACAGCAGCTCTCTGGGGACACCACGTGGGCCAGACCAGGCTCCCCCCATGGACCTCCCAGGCTCAGCAGCTGGCCCCACAGCCCAGGCCTCCCTTTGGGGCATCGGCCTGCGGCTCCAGCTGCAGGGCTGGTTGGGGGTTGGGGGTGGGGTGACAGCTGCATGTAGCCCCAGAGCGTGAGGAAATACCAGATCTAGGGGGGCCTTGGCAGCCTTCACCCCCCTCCTCCCGCCTTGTGATACAGCCGTTAATTAGCTGGGCCCTGGGCTGTTTTATCCCCAGGAGCCCGCCTCAGGGATGCACAAGGGGGCAACATGCCCGGCAAAGTGTTGGTCACAGTTCAGGGCAACTTCACCTGTGTTTGCCCCCCCCACCCTGTGGTCCAGCAAGGGCACTGCACTCGGGTCCCGGCTCCTCGGGCATCAGATCCGAATAGTGTGGGGGTGCCTCAGTTTCCCCTATGCAGTTCTTAAGTATCTAGGTGGTGGGATAAGGGTGTATGATCGTCACAGAGCCCTAGAGGGCAGGTGTGTGCAGGGGTCTGGACACAGAGGATGGCCGACACCCTGTTTCCTGGCAACTGATGGCCTGGGCCCTTCCCCCCTGCAAGGTGAGAGCTAAAGGGTTGGAGAACAAAGGAACCAGGTGACCTCCTGGCCCGGGAAAGGGACAAAGCCCAGATGAGTGGGGGCTGGATGGGGAGTCAGTTGGGGGCTGGCTGGGGACATGGAGTGAAGTGCAGACATGGTTGTCTGGCTCACTGCCCTCCCCCCAAATTAACCCAGCTGAGGGGTCCTGTTCTCTGTACCTACAAGCTTTGTTTTAGACCATGTTCCTGTGGTCTAATAAACCTCTGTGTTACTGGCTGGCTGAGAGTCCCGTCTGACTGCGGAGTTGGGGGGCAGGACCCTCTGGCTTCCCCAGGACCCCGCCTGGGCGGACTCACTGGGCGAAGCGCACGGATGGGCAGAGGAGTCTGAATGCTTCGAGGTCAGACCCAGGAAGGTGGAGCCGGGTGAGCTGTGTGTCCTGCAGACAGGCTGCTCCCAGAGAGGAGACTTCCCCAGAGTCCTGCCTGGCTTCCTAGGGAGCAGTTCCAGAGCATCGCCCGGGGACTCCGTGACAGGGGGAAATGACATCATGGGGGGACCTCACTCTCCCTACAACACCACACCTGGAAACACCTGATCAATAAAGACTGAACGGGGGGGAATGATGGTCCCAGGTTAAAGGGATTTCTAGCCTGTGTGTGAAAACCTGAGAAAGCCAAGGCAGCTTGTGCTTTAAGAATCTGCCAGCCTGTTTATCACTCAGGTGAGAATTTGCTCATTAATATCCTATCGAGTGTGTTAAGCTCAGTTTGCTGTTTTGTTTATTTACTACGTAATTTGTTTTGCTCTATTTGCTTTCACTTACAATCACTTAAAATCTATCTTTTGTATTGAATAAACTTATTTTTGTTTTGTCTAAAACCAGTGTGTGGGTGTAATAACTCGGGGCAGAAAGCTGTTGTGTATTTCCTCTCCACATTGAGGGAGGGGGCAAATTTCATGAGCTTGCACTGTACATTTCTCTGTGCAGTGCAAGACAATATCATTTTGGGTTTACACTCTGGGGTAACTGCAGCTGGGTGTGTCCCTACTTGTATGTGTGCTGGTAAAGTGCAGGCTGGAGCCTGGGAGAGGGCTTGGCAGGCTAGTCACAGCAGTACAGTGTAAAGGGAGGCCAGGCTGGTGGGTCAGGGGGGCTCAGTGGTACCCCAGTTCCAGGTAGCACCCCAGGGGGAACCTGTCATAGGCGTCTTGGCCCCAAATACAAGCTACTCCCCCGGCCCTTCCTAGCGCTGCTATTCTGCAGGTGAAAGCGCTACAGAGAAGACAGAGAAACGAAAGGACCGGCACAAGCGTCCTGGAGACCACCCCATGCAGTCCTGCAAGCCCCACCCCGCACTCAGAACAACAAGCACCCGAGTGACAGGTCAATCTCCACTGTACACCGCTCGGGTCTTTGGTCTTCAGAGTCTGGGAACAGCTAGTCAGCCGGACAGTGATTCTTTGCTCAGGACGTAGCCTCTGAAAGTTGGGTCTGCAGGTGGGAATTTGCTTCCCACCCATCCCCAGCTATTTTGTGGGAAACCCACTGAATTTTTCTTATCCCCAAAGTCCCTTTTTGTCTGGCACATAGTTTAAAATTGTCCTTTGATGCTCAGCCCACTTCTGAGGTCTACACTGCCCCTGTTGCCCAGCGAGAGATGCTACAGACATCCCACACCAATATGCAGACTTGGCATTTCCACGCCAATGGACCTCCCCCCAAGCTGTTTAAACTTGATTCACTCAGCGTGACGCAAGACCCAGCAGAAAATTGCCAGTCGCATCCCAGGGACGGCTCGGCCTTTCTTTGTAAATTGGGGGGGTTGGTGGTGACGTTACAAAGAAACCAAGAATAAAATCATTACAAATAACGAGTCAAAGCTAAGGGTTGTGGCTCGGCTGTAACCCACCAATCAGATCTGGGTCTTACCTACGGGTCTGAAAATATTAACTTTTTAGCCTCCCCCGGGCTCGGGTTAGGAACGGGGGCTGGAAGCCCACGGGGCAGCATGCCAGCTGGCAGAGTGCTGAGCAGGAGGTTCTGTTTCCTGCCTTAAGCCTGACCTAGGAGAAGTAATTTCCCCTTTATGGGGTTGTTTTCCTCCTTCAGTCTCTGGGAGCTTGTTGCAGTTGGACTGGTTCTCACACTGCTTCTGCACTGTGCCCGGCACAACAGGGCCCCGATTCCAGCCAGGGCTGGTGGGTGCTACCGGAATATGCTCCATCAATCTCCCCAGTGCAGAGAATCACAACCTCCAGCCATCACTAGTGCTTGGGAGGGGCCCGCAGCCAGCACAGAGCCATTCTGCCAAATGCTTTTGCCAGCCTGGGAGCGTCTCTGCTACTCTCAGGGTTTGTGTTTCAAAGCCGGCCGGCCGGCCCTGATGCTCCCTCCCCTGCAGCATCAGCCGCAGCCCGTGGGGCGCTCGGTCTAGCCCTTCGGAGCCCCTGCTCTGTGGGAGGCACCCGTCAGGGCTCGCCTCACCCCGTCTGTGCACAGTGCGAGCCGTGACAACATTGCGGTTCCAGCCAGGTCCCGGTGCCCCTCTCCAAATTACCCCGTCCCGGCTCCAGAGCTAACGGCACAAGCTGGCACCTGCCAGGTAGGTTCAGCGGCTCTGGCGCGTGGCACGGCGACACGACGGGCAAGTTGGGAAGAGAAGGTTGAACCCACGCTCGACCGCTCATCTTCCAATTCCCCAGCCTTGCGGCCTGAGCTCCGGCCAGCCCCCTGCCAGCGGACCGGAGACCTCGCAGCTTACCCAGAGGCAGGCAGCGGAGCAGAGCCAGTGTTGTCAGGCCAAGACAGAGGCAGCGACCTGTCATCCTGCACCAGGAGAACCGTGCGCCTGGAGCGGAGCGGGCCTGTGCGCCGAGTCCACCCGCAGGGCAGGCCCCACCCCTTCCTGCTCCGCGGTGGGCCCCACGTCCTGGCGTGCTCTCCCTGCTCTCTGCGAGCGACCAGCCCAGCTGCTAGGGGCAATCCCTCGAGGCCCAGGCAGGCTGGTCCCAGTGATGCTGCTCCTTGGGGCTGGCACAAGATGGGTTCAAGCCACCTTGGCACTCCCCACCCCGCAGACTCAATGCTGCTCTGACCCTCTTGTCACGGAGTGTGGGGGAGTCCAGGCCCTGCACCCCTCTTCCTGGGATCCACTGAGACTCTCAGCCAGCCAGTAAAACAGAAGGTTTATTGGACAACAGGAACACAGTCCACAACAGAGCTTGTGGGTACAACCAGGACCCCTCAATCACATCCTTCTGGGGGAGCAGGGAGCTTAGACCCCAGCCCTGGGGTTCCCTGTGTTCCTCCCCCCAGCCTCCAAACTGCCCACTAAACTCACCCCGCAGGTTCCCTGCTTCAGCCTCTGTTCACATTCCTGGGCAGAGGTGTCACCTCCCCCTCCCCCTCCTGGCTCAGGTGACAGGCTCTCAGGTCTCCCATCCCCAGGGCACATTCCCAGGTCAACACTCCCCCCTCCCTGCTGAGTCACATCGTCACATCTCTCCCCCCTTCGAGACTGAACTGAGCGGGGTCACTGTGACCAGTGACCTGGGGAAGTTCGGGGCCCCCTCTCCGGGACAGCGCATCCGCTATCAGGTTGGCACTTCCCTTCACGTGGACCACGTCCATGTCGTAATCCTGCAGGAGCAGGCTCCATCTCAGGAGCTTGGCGTTGGCTCCTTTCATCTGGTGCAGCCAGGTCAGGGGCGAGTGGTCGGTGTACACGGTGAAGTGCCGCCCGAAGAGATAGGGCTCTAGTTTCTTGAGGGCCCACACCATGGCCAGGCACTCCTTCTCGATGGCCGCGTAGTGTTGCTCCCGGGGTAGCAACTTCTTGCTCAGGTCACGTTGGTCCCCTCGAGCGGGTCGGAGGGTCCCGACGCCAGGCGTTCCCCTTGGGAGGGGGTTCTCCCTATTTCCCCGCTGGGAGGCCCCCTGGTGACTCACTCTCTGCATCGGGGGGGGCCTGTTCTTTTGGGACTCCTCCCGGCTACCCCCTGACCGACTGTTCACAAACTCGTCGGCCAGCTGCCCTGCGTGCTGGGGGTTCTCGAGCTTTTTGTCCACCAACCACAGCCTCAGGTCGGAAGGGCACTGTTCATACAGTTGCTCCAGTACAATTAGGTCAAGCAGGTCCTCTTTAGCTCGGGCCCCCGCTGTCCACTTGCGGGCATACCCCTGCATCCGGTTGGCCAGTTGTAGGTAGGTGACCTCAGGCGTTTTACGCTGACTCCGGAACCTTCTCCGGTACATCTCGGGGGTCAGCCCAAACTCACGGAGCAGGGCCTGTTTGAACAGTTCATAGTCCCCTGCCTCCGGCCCTGTCATCCGGCTGTACACCTCCACGGCTTTGGGGTCCAGTAAGGGGGTGAGAAACTGGAGCCTGTCTGCAGGGTCAACCCTGTGCAGCTCACAGGCATTCTCAAAGGCCGTCAGGAAGCTATCTATGTCCTCCCCCTCCTTACGCTGGGCCAGGAAGCACTTATCAAAGTTCCTTGCAGTCTTGGGTCCCCCCTCACTCACCACAGCCGGGGCCCCACTGCTCTTCAGCCTGGCCAGCTCCAGTTCGTGCTGTCTTTGTTTCTCCTTCTCCTGACGCTCCCTCTCCTTCTCCTCCTGCTCATGTTGACGTTGTTTCTCCTTCTCCTCCTGCTCATGTTGACGTTGTTTCTCCTCATGTTGACGTTGTTTTTCATGATCCTCCAGCTCCCTCATTTTCATCTCCCTCTCCCATTCCAGCCGCCTCCGCTCCAGGGATGGGGAGCTCCGCCGGGAGGATCCCCTGCTGGGTGCTGGGGTCAGGGTGCCCTCGGTATTCGCTGGGCTTCCCCCAACCCCTCCCCCAGACATAGGTAGGAAGGGTCTCGGGATGTCCTCGGCAGCAGTCTGACCCCTCCCAGCCCGGTCAGGCCCCAGGGCCCACGCTGCGTCTGCCGGGCGGCTCCCCTCAGGGATAGGGATCGGGTCATCCAAGCGATCCCTCTCCTCCAACTGGGCAATCAGTTGTTCCTTGGTGGACCTCCCGATGCGCAGCCCCCTCTGCCTGCACAGCTCCACCAGGTCACTCTTAAGGCGTTTAGCGTACATCTCCCTGCTGGCCACTCGCAGGCCGGGCAGCTTCCCACGGTTTCCAGGAAAAGCCCTTAGTGTGCCAGTCCTTCTTGAGGTCACCACCTCTTTGCCAGGGTCGAGCTGCAGACTCCTCCGCCCCTGGGACTGCTCGCTGCAATCCCCCGGGGGACCCTGTTACTGCAAAAGTCTTTCTCTCTGGTCACACATTCCCAGGGGTTAACCGCCCCCCGAAACCGTCTCTGAATCTTCAGCACGCCTGGTCCCCGTCAATTCCCCTTCGTTTTACTGTTCCCCAGTCACTTACTGCAGGAAGCGCCGTTCACGGGGTGCAGTAGATCCCACCGCTGCCACCAGTTGTCACGGAGTGTGGGGGAGTCCAGGCCCTGCACCCCTCTTCCTGGGATCCACTGAGACTCTCAGCCAGCCAGTAAAACAGAAGGTTTATTGGACAACAGGAACACAGTCCACAACAGAGCTTGTGGGTACAACCAGGACCCCTCAATCACATCCTTCTGGGGGAGCAGGGAGCTTAGACCCCAGCCCTGGGGTTCCCTGTGTTCCTCCCCCCAGCCTCCAAACTGCCCACTAAACTCACCCCGCAGGTTCCCTGCTTCAGCCTCTGTTCACATTCCTGGGCAGAGGTGTCACCTCCCCCTCCCCCTCCTGGCTCAGGTGACAGGCTCTCAGGTCTCCCATCCCCAGGGCACATTCCCAGGTCAACACTCCCCCCTCCCTGCTGAGTCACATCGTCACACCTCTGCTTCCCCCGGGCGAGCAGAGACTGGGCACCGTGCGTGCTGGCTGTGCACCCCTCTGCCTCCCGCACCAGGAGCTGGGTGCAGGCCTGTATGTCCACTCCACACTGGGCTGGGAGGTGACTCATAGGGGGCATTTCCACCCCTTTTATGCTGCCCAAGCGGCATCAGCCCCCAGTCTCCCCAAACTGCAACTCAATCCCCATGGTGCCGATGCCTCCGGCCTCTCAAGGGGACGCGACCTCCCCACCCCTGTGGTGCATCCCTGGGGGAGCCAGATGCTGCCCCCTCCCTGAGATCCATGCCGTGACCCCTTAAAGGCAGTGAAGTATCCGAGACCTTTCCACCCGGGCAGATGTCCTGGCTCTAACTCAGCCCCCTCTCTTTGGCTTCAGCTGCATACAGGCTTCTACTTCACTTCCTGTCCCAAACTGCGGGGCAGTCTTGTTGTGCAGCTGTCATGCTCCACCCCAGAGGTGGCTGCATTTCCCTGGTGAGGGAAAGGACCCGGTCAGCCCCTCCCCTGAGGTTGGGGAGCCTTGAGTTCTTTTTCTAAAACCACCAATAAAGGGCAAAGCTGCTTCTTATCACACACTGCCACAGCAGCTTCTGCAAGAACAAACATGATGACAGCATCACATGGCCCGGATGTGTGAAAATCTTGGCTAACACCATTAGGCAGACACAAGGGTCTGTCAAAGGAGGCCAGTTGCACCCTTGAGAGCAAGGGGAGGGGTTCCAGTCTGGCCTTGGCCAGGTCACTTGTTGCCTGCAGTCTGTTCACATGGCCCTACACACAGCCTCAGAAACCCAGCTGCAATGGTGATGGGCACCAGTGTAAGAAGCCAGGTGCCCGGATGATGAATCAGAGGTGTCTGTATAGGGGGCGGGGGGGGGGGGGGATTGTATAGTCTGTATGGAGAGGTTTCAGAGCAACAGCCGTGTTAGTCTGTATTCGCAAAAAGAAAAGGAGTACTTGTGGCACCTTAGAGACTAACCAATTTATTTGAGCATGAGCTTTCGTGAGCTACAGCATCCGATGCAGTGAGCTGTAGTTCACGAAAGCTTATGCTCAAATAAATTGGTTAGTTTTTAAGGTGCCACAAGTCCTCCTTTTCTTGTATGGAGATAGGCAGTTCTGGGGAGAGACGGAGTGACATCCAGCTGTTTAACTCTGACTTGCCCCTCTGTGTTCCGCACCTCCACCGCGGCATGGCCCTGTGTCGCGTGCACGGCGCTGGCTGTGGTAATCTGGGTCTGTTGCTCTCTGTGGCTGCCTTTCCTCTGGGGAAAAAACCAGTCTTCAAACAGGCACCGAAAGCAGCAGAAGGGAGGGGCTGGGCCCTGCGTGGACACTCCAGACCTGCTGCGACCAACCTGGCTTTCTGGAGTTCCCAGCCCAGCTGCCCGGGGCCTGAGACTGCCAGAAGGAAGGTGCTGGAAGATCATCCTGCCTGAGGTTAAAGTGTTCTGGCCTCGTGCTCAGGGAGATGGGCTGCAACTCCAGGAACCCGGTGCCTTGTCCTGCCACAACCCCTGGAGCCGGATTGTCAATGGGGAGCTCAATGGGGAGGCGTGGGGGCTCAGCCCATGGGAAAATCCAGCCCTTTCAGTCTCTCTGGGCTCTAGTTCCCCATCTGTAACATGGGGAGAACGGCCCTGCCTTGTCCTGCCACGAGCTCTCCGGGGCTGGGACGGTCTCTCCAGGCCCCTGCTTCTCAACCCATGGCCCGCTGGTGGCCCAATCAGCACACAGCTGCCGTCGACGTGACATCCTCAGGGCCATACAGGCAGGATATTGTGTGGATGCAGCCCACAATGGTAAATCAGTTGAGAAGCACTGATCTGGGCAGCGCCCGGCACAACAGGGCCCCGATCTCGGTCTGGGCAGCGCCCGGCATGATGGGGCCCTGATCTCAGTCGGGGCAGCGCCTGGCACCACGGGGCCCTGATCTTGGCTGGGGTCGGGGCAGCGCCCAGCATGACGGGGCCTGATCTCGGCCAGGGGCTGGGGGTGCTATTGTAATACACCTAACAGTAATTTAACAAGGCAGCCTTGCATGGTGAACGCCGGGTACGCAGAGGCTGGAAGGGGACAGGACGATGGCATCGAACGTGTCGTTTTTTAAAACTGCACAGAAGCCACCAGGAAATCGCGGTTCTGAGCCAAAGAAAACAGACCCAGGGCCTGTTCCTGCCCCCTTGCCCCAGGCAGGATCCGGGGTAACTGCACAGACGAGGGAAGCACAAGCAGACTCTGGCACCAAAGGCCTCCCATAAGCCGTGTGCTCAGACCCAGGCAGGAAGCTGCAATCCGCAGTCACACAGCAGAGGAAGGGCCCAGCACTTTCCGCTCAGCGCACTGGTCTCCCTGAAGCTCCAGGAGCGGCTGCTGGGGGGGGGGGGAGGGGAAGAGGCGGGCGATGCCCCGGAGCTGAGCAAGGGGCGGTGGGGTTGGAGGGAGCATGGATGTACCCACAAGCCTGCCCAGGCTCCAGCAGTAGTCGGCGTGACACAGCACAACCAGGAACAGAAACCAGCAGCCCTGGCCTCCTCCACTGCCAGAACATGTGTGAGAAGCGGGACCAGGCCCCGCAACCAGGCCCGGCTGGCAGCAGGGTGCGATTGCAGGCTTGAGAGATCCCATCTCACTTGTGGGGGGCGATGGGCCAGCGTGTTACACGAGCAGGCCTGGAGGCGGCACGCTGGTTTGTGATTGTAGGGTCTCAGAGAGGACAGGCTGCGGGCAGCAGTGTGTTATTGTAGGGCCTCTTGTGAATGCTACACAGGCGGGTTTGTGATTGTAGGGTCTCCTCCCCCCGGTTTGTTATCATAGGGTCTCCTCACCCACCAGTTGGTTATTGCAGGGTCTCCTAAGCACTGACCTGCCGCTGTTCATTATCAGTATTTTACAGAAGGGTTCCAGAGCATGAATTCTTTAGAAACTTCAACTCCTGCGGATAAGGAACAAGGTCCACCCAAGAGGAACTAGCCCTTGGGAGTGACTGTGGGTGCAGCTCTAGGTGGCATGACTCAGCCCAGCCTCCACCCTGCCCCGGGCAGGCGCTGCCCTCCTGCTCTGCGTGGAAAGCTTGCCCAGCCTGCCCTGGCTGCACGCGTGATGCTCCGTCTGTCTCCCACACACCATGCCTCCTGCACCTGAAACAGGTCTGCCCTTCGGCCTCACGGTGCAGGGGATCATTAACCTCACCCCTGCTGTGAGCTTTGCCTGGGGGGCCTGGTGGGCAGGGCTCCCGCCTGCCTGGCATGGGTAGCATCACAGAGCAGGGAAGCCTAGGGGCTGGGGGACATGTGGGGCAGGGATGCTGTGCAGACTGGCTCAGCCAGCAGTGATGCGGGGGGTGGGTCCTGAGACTAGGCACTCACCCTTCGCATGCCCGGGGGGGCCAGCCCTTATGCTTGGGGTTCGAGCTGCCCTGGCCTGAGCCCCCCCACCCGTGACAGACATGGCCTTTCCCAGCACCCGCGGTACCTGGTGTGACACGGCACCTCAGAGTAGCATCCTGGACCCCACATGTGACGATGTGACTCAGCAGGGAGGGGGGAGTGTTGACCTGGGAATGTGCCCTGGGGATGGGAGACCTGAGAGCCTGTCACCTGAGCCAGGAGGGGGAGGTAACACCTCTGCCCAGGAATGTGGACGGAGGCTGCAGCAGGGAACCTGCTGGGTGGGTTTAGTTTTTCAGGTTGGGGCTGGGGAGAGGAACACAGGGAACCCCAGGGCTAGGGTCTAAGCTCCCTGCTCCCCCAGAAGGACGTGATTGAGGGGTCCTGGTTGTACCCACAAGCTCTGTTTTGGACTGTGTTCCTGTTGTCCAATAAACCTTCTGTTTCACTGGCTGGCTGAGAGTCTCAGTGGATCCCAGGAAGAGGGGTGCAGGGCCTGGACTCCCCCACACTCCGTGACACCACATATCCCCCAGTCTTGTAATGAGGATCTGTGGTGTACTAAGCATGCCTGGTGAGGTGTCATTGAACATTAATAACCAGTTGGATTGTACGTGTTGTCACTGCATGCGAGGGTCTGATGCACTGCTGTGTGTGTTACTGAAATCCCCTGTGAGGCTGGGAACACCCACAGCCAGCCTTTCAGGTACAAGGGAGCAGCCAGACAGCAGTTAATGGCTCATCAACACCCATCAAGGAAGGAATCCACCGTCCTAGAGACTGTGTGCAACGGAGACGCCCGACCAACGGGGACTGACCAACTCCCACCTCACTGCATAGACCTTTCCAGCACGCTGGAGGGAAGTGATGTCATCACTTGGCCTCACTCCCCACACAACTCAACACCTGAAAACATGGCTGGAGGCAAAGACCGAACTGGGGGAGGATGGTCCCAGCCTGTGTATTGAGGATCTGTGACCTGTTTGTACCATCGGTCAGGGTGAGACATGGCTTGAGTCATCTCCTGCTTAGCTTGCAGAACTTGGACTGCAAATTTATTTTTGTTTCTTAAGTAACCCACTCTGATCTCTACGCTTGGTACTTGTAATCACTTGAATCTCTCTCTGTGCAGTTAATAAATCTGCTTTATATTTTACCTACAACAGGGTGTTTTGGTTGAAGAGCTTGGGAAATCTCAGCTCACTTTACAAAGGCTGGTGCGCGTCCTCGCCACATCGAGGGAGGGGCAGACTGGGTAATGAACTTACGCTGGCCAGGCTTCTGACCAGGGCAAGACAGAACAGCTCTGGGGTGCACGGCTGGGGAGGAATTGGCTGGAGCCTTCTGTTGTTGGTTCAAGTGACTGGGAGATCGTTCGTGTACCGCAGCTGGGCGTGTCCCTGCTTGTGGATGGCTGTGTAAATGCAGTGCCTGTCAGAGGCTGGTAACTTGACAACAGCATCACAGGGTAAGAGGGGAGACCCCAGGCTGCTCAATCAGCAGTCACACAGCAGAGTCTCTCTGGGCTCAACACTCCCACAATCCAGGCTGCACCCCGGGGACACCGTCACACCTGGACAAACCCAGCTCCATCCGCGGCAGCCCCAAGGGCCAGACCAGTCCTCGCTCCCGCGCTGGCTGCTCCTGGCCTGCAGCCCCAGCATAGCACACGGGTTGCGTGGCCACGTGCCACATGCAGGGTGAGGCCCCCCGGGGACTGCGCTCCTGCTCGCTTCCTCCCCTCCCCTAGTTTAGGGTAAACCCTTCGGGCAAAAGGGAAACACCCCCCCGGGCTGGCAGCCCCTGCCCGGAACGCTGAGCTCGGGCGCCCTGGCGCCCCAGCCCCACAGAAGGCAGGACAAGCCAGCACCAGGCAGTGCAAGAGCGGCAGCTCTTTAATGGCCGTGCATCGGCAGGATGGGCTGTTTAACAGTCATGCTCCCAGCAAGCAGAAGGCAGCCCCCCCTGCCCCCCCCAAGGGCACGGCCCAGCCTCTCTCCTGTCCACCGGGCAGCGAACAGTCACTTCCAAGCCACTTTGCGGCCCCCAGCTGCATTGTGGGAGGGCAGCGGGAAGCTGCCTCGGTGCCAGTCCCCTTTCCGCATGCGCTCAGTGGGGCCAACTCACTCAACGAGCTAGCCGCCCAAGAGGCCTCCCTGCGGCGGGCGCCGTCCCTCGGGGCTAGGGGAAGTCGCTGTAGGGCAGCCGGAAGGGGTACAGGGCGGTGTAGCGGGAGTCATGCCACAGCAGCTTCTCCTCCAGGAAGGCGAGCGTGTCCAGCGTGAGCACCAGCGTCTCGTGCTTGAGCATACTGTGCACATTGAGACCTGCGAGAGACCCAGGGCGGGGTCAAGGCGTGCCCAGCCCAGCCAGACTCTGGGCGGTGCAGGGTAGCCCAGCACCCCCTGACCACATGGCAGCTCCTGCGATGGTTCCTGACCCCTGCGGACTTCCTCCCCTCTCTGGCTGTGCACATTGTTGTGTGCTGACATACAGTCCCCACTCCCCACCCCAGAGCCAGCTGCATCTCAACACCAGGCCAGGGATCCCTCTATAAACAGCCTCCACGCCCCAGCCCAGAGCCAGCTGCATCTCAGTGGGTGAGGGGATTCTCCCCCCACCCACGCCGGGATGAGAGTCATGGAGGGCTGGTGCTTGCGGTACTGCAGGCGGGGGACGAGGTGAGGGCCAGGAGTACGAACTCCCCTTACAGGGCAGTATGCAGCAGGGAGGGAAGGCACCGCATCCCGCAGGCCAGGGCTCTCGTGAACACCCCCAGCCTGGGCCACTCTGGGAGGCCAGCGTGGTGACTTTGAGGGGCCACCCCCCGCCCCCTCCAGCACTCACCTAGGGCTGGCACCAGGGTGATGGTTTTCAGGCTGGCTGCTGCCTTCATGATGTTCTCTGGCATCTTGTTGCTGGAACAGAGGCAGAGAAGGAATCGTGAGCTCAGCCCCAGGCTGCCCCGGGGACTCCCCCCCCATGCCCGAGACCCTCCTCGAGGCTGCAAGCCAGCCGGGTGCATTGGCACGGGGCAGCAAGGAGACCAGTTCCCACTTCTCTTGGGGAAGGCTGCGAGTGCTAACCCCAGACCCCACCCCTGCAGCGCTCCCAGATCTCTTGACAGCAGGGGGCGCTCTTCCCCAGCGCTCTCCTCTCCCGCCAGGCCCCCAGATCGCGCCCTCTGCTGGGTGTCTGGGATTTACGGTTCTCCTTGGCTGAGGCCAGAGAAGGAGGCGCCGCATCTCCCCCCACCCACTCCCACTCACACGTCGACAATCAGCACGGACTGGCCCCAGTGCCTGTATTGCGCTAGGTCTGCCAGGTACTGGGGGTCACAGGTCGGCATGTCCAGGCCATCCACAATGTGCAGGTTGTCCTGGAAACACAAAACACGCTCGGTACCTTTCAGCTGCTTTACCCCCCTGCCACCATCCCCCGGAACCAGGGTGACCCCCGCATCCCCCCTCCAAGCCAGCTGAGGCCCTTCCCATCCCTGAGCCAGCCAGACCCACCCCCTTCAGCTGGCTAGGAAAGGACCTTCTAGGAAGGGGTCACAATCCCTCAACCTCCTAGTTACCAAGTGACCAGAACGCCTGGCAACAGGGCCCTGCATCTGGCTGAATGAGATCCTGGGGACCCCAGCCCACCCCTCTTCTATCTGTGAGCAAGCCAAGGGATTGTACACACAGCAGGCCAGGGCAAGAGCAGGGGCCAGAACCCAGGAGTCCTGGTTCCCAGTCCCCCTGCCCAATCTAACCCAGTCCCATAGCCAGGGACAGAAGCCAGGAGTCCCAGTTCCTATACCCCCCCAATCTAACCCAGTCCCATAGCCCGGGACAGAACCCAGGAGTCCTGGCACTCCACCCACCCACCCACCCACACACACACTAACAAGCCCAGCGGCCCACGAGGGCCCTGTACACAGACAGTCCCACACGCGCTACCTGCATCAGCTTGGCCGTCAGCGCCACCTTGAGGCCCAAGACCCGCACTTTCATGGGCAGCATGTAGTAGTAGCTGGTGGGGCCCCTGGGGCCATGGATGATGCCGCCTGGAAGGGAGAGGCAGCGGGAGGTCAGGAGGGATCAGTGCCCGGAGGCGGGGGCTAGGAGGCTGCATTCTATATGGCTAGGAGGCCACCTTAGATTCAGGGGCACAACAGGCTCTGCCCTGAGCAGCCCCCCTGCTCCCATACTGCCCTGCACTGACTCCCCATCCAGGGAGCCCGGCCCGGCGCCCCGCCCCCTGCTGAACCCACACGCGCTGCGGCAGCGCCCCCAGGCAGCACCAGTCATGGGCTCCGTGGCCCCGTCTGCGCCCTGGCACACGAACAGGAGCAGGGCCCAGAGTCACGCAGCTTCCAGGGCCCTGTCTCCGTTTGCCCCCTGCCCCTCACCCGGCGTCAGGGTCAGCCCAGCCTCTGCCCAGGTGCGGGCAGAACACACGAGGACTGGGAGCCACTCACCACCGCGCCAGAGAGGGGAGCGGATGCTGCCGTGCCTGGCCCGGCCGCTACCCTTCTGCGCCCAGGGCTTCTTGCCGCCACCGCGCACCTCCGCTCGCGTCTTCACCTTGGCATAGCTCTGAAAGGAGAGTGCGGGTCAGAGCGCCCAGCGGGAGTGAGCACCTCGGACCCGCCTGACCCAACATGCCCCCACTCAATGGGGGAAACTGAGGCACAGGAGAGGGACTCATCCGACGCCACACAGAGACGGGGATTGAACCCAAGAGTCCCGACTCCTAGGCCCCCACCTCTAACCACTAGATCCTGCTCCCTCCCGGTGCTGGGAACAGAACCCAGCTGTCACTGGCCTGTGGGCACTCTCCAGCCCCCTCCTCAGACTGAGAAGCTGTCATTCCTCTCAGGTCCCCACCCCCTGGCTCTGTACACACTCACTATCCTCTTGTAGTTCCTCTGCCAGACTGCGACCGAGTGCAGAATGTCGACCCTGCAGAGGGAAAGCACAGAGAGCAGGGGGTTGGCACAGGCTGGGCTGAGTGAGACAGCAGGCGCTGTGTGTCTGGGGAGCACGCAGCAGGGGGCAGAGCGGCAGCTTAACAAGCAACATCGGGGAGCGAACACCCCAGGGTTTCAGGATTTCTCTCTGCTCTGGGTTGAAATTAGCCCTGGCCAAAGGGACCGGCTCAGCAGCCCTGGGGACAGGATCCCTGTGTTTAAGCTCAAGGCCGGCACTTGGGTGATCCCCTGCGGGGGCCGAGAGCAGTTCTGTCCCCATTGTTCAGTTTGGCTGGCTTTATCTCAGCGCAAAGGTGACTGTGGGGCCCAGGCCAGAAAACAGCTTTGAGACAACACCACCTTCAGATCGGTGCTGACTCGGGGCCGGATCAGAGCCGGCACCCCTAGAGGGGAAAGGCCCCATGTCCCATCCCCTGTCCCCCTGAGCCAGCCAGCCCCCCTCCACCTTGGGGCCAGTTTGGAGCCTGACTTTCCTAAAGTGGAATGATCCTGCCCCATTTCCCCTGTGCTGGGGCTGAATTGGAACTGGTGTCCCCTTAAGTGGAATGGTCCCGTGTCCCATTTGCCCAACCCCCTCCGAGCCAGCCAGGCCCCCAGGTCGTTTGTCCAAAGGTTGACTTTGGTTACAGCAGCAACAGTAACAAAATCCTCTCTCCCTGTGTTGCCACGGCTCATTCGTCCTTAACCCAGACACTCCCCGGGCTGACGACTCGTCTCTGAACCGTACCGGGGCATTACTGCAAAGACATCGGGATGCAGGTCTGCTAGGCCCACATGTCTGTCATCATAGTGCCTCAGGGACTCCACCCAGGCCTGCATGGCTGTGCGGTGAGAGGGGATTGCAAGGCGGCAATCCCGGAGGACAGGGGCGCTGGAGGTCATCGGGGGCGGCTTTTCTAGGGGACACAAACAAAAGAGGTCTGAGCAGCCACTGCAGAGCCCGCATGCTTTGTGCAGCCACAAGCAGATCACAGCAGCCTCTGGCCAGGAATAACTGGCCCATTTTCAGCCCAGGGTACGTGATGGTCACAGTCTGTCCCGGTTAAACTGATCATCCCTGATTGACAACACATAACAAATCACTCTGCTAAGGCAGGTAGCAGAGGCCAGGTGCTCTTCTCCAGCAGAACCACAACCCACTGCATAATTCAACTCCAACAGCCAGCCAGGCACCATCACACACACAGCAAAGCAGACAACAGAGCGCCAGAGCAAAACTGGCTCTCTGGCCACCCTACGCTCGCTGGCCAGAGCTATCAAACACACCCAAGAGCACAGTCTGCCTGCAACAGTGACCAGGCAGCACCTGGATCTAGTGGCGAGGGCACAGGGCAGAGACACAGGAGACCTATTCCCACTGCTGCCCAGCTCGGTGACCAAGGGCAAGTCCCTTCGCCCCTCTGCGCCTCAGTTTCCCCTCTTGCCTTTGTCTGTTTAGACCGGGGCAATCAATAGACGGACTGCAGGCTAAATCTGGACCGCCAGATGCTTCTGAATGGACCCCAAAATCTTTTTATTTACTTATTATCATGATTGTTATGTTTGAATTATTTTATCTGGAGTCTGGACCTTGACTATATCTTGAACAAGAAACGTGGACCGTGACAACAAATAATTGACTACCCCGGTAGACTGTGAGCTCTTTGGGGCAGGGGAACACCTCTCACTCTGAGTCTGTGCAGCGCCCGGCATGTTGTGGGCCCCGACCCTCTGTCAGGGGCCTTTGCGGTGCCCATCACCGCAAGGGCCCTGAACCACAGTCAGGGTCTCCGGGTGCTACTGTAATACAAATAAACAACAGTACAAACCCCCCACCCCCACATCAGAGGATGAGCTGACCTCTAATGGAGGTTTGGAAGACACTTCCCCTGGGGGACGGTTATCCCACTGCTACTTCCTGCAGGGTCCCCCACCCTGCAGCAGCCAGTGCTGTCCACTGTCACACCCAGGAGACTAATCCAGCCGGCACCCCTGGCCTGTTCCAGCCGTCTGGGCCTTGCGCAATCCCTGCACTTCTGCTTCTCATGGCACCTGCGATATCATCTCAAACCCGGCCACCACACAGAGTCCGGGCACAGGAACCGCAGAGGCAGGATTTTAGAACCACGAACGGGACTCACCCGCCTGGGATGCGGCATCCTGCAGACGTGGGGAGGTTGCGGGAGCCTCGGGGCGCCCCGGCTGGCCAGACACGGTGGACAGAGCCTTGGAGAGGAAGGAAAGACAAGGGGAGGGAGGAGTCAAGCACAGAGCAGCGAGGGGAACGGCGCAGCGGTGGCAGTCGCACGTCGCACTGGTGCGGCCCCAGGCACCCTGCTCCAACGCTGCGCCGCCAGGGCCACCCTGGTCCTGGCGAGGGGGAAATCGCGCCCCTCGGCCCCACAGCTGCTGTCCTTGGAGCAGGGGGGGTTGCCTGCCGTATACGCTGCCCCTACAGGAGGGGGCTGCCAGCAGGGCCGGTCCCCGGCCGGCAGGACCGGACCAGCGCAGAGTTTGAACCCCGCGCTGGAGGACTTCGCTACATCGCCGGAGAGGGAGGCTCGGGGCGGGGGGCGCAAAGGGGCAGCCCCCTCCTCCCCGCCCACGGGGCGACGCCCTGCCCTCTGCCCCCCACAGGGCCCCATCACCCCCGAGCGCCCTCTGACCTTTGACCCCGAGAGCCCTCTGCCCCCCACAGGGCCCCATCACCCCCGAGCGCCCTCTGACCTTTGACCCCGAGAGCCCTCTGCCCCCCACAGGGCCCCATCACCCCCGAGCGCCCTCTGACCTCTTCCCTCTGACCCCCACAGGCCCTTTGACCCCGAGAGCCCTCTGCCCCCCACAGGACCCCGTCACCCCTGAGCGCCCTCTGACCTCTGACCCCCACAGGCCCTTTGACCCCGAGAGCCCCCTGCCCCCCACAGGGCCCCATCACCCCCGAGCGCCCTCTGACCTTTGACCCCGAGAGCCCTCTGCCCCCCACAGGGCCCCATCACCCCCGAGCGCCCTCTGACCTCCGCCCTCTGACCCCCACAGGCCCTTTGACCCCGAGAGCCCCCTGCCCCCCACAGGGCCCCATCACCCCCGAGCGCCCTCTGACCTTTGACCCCGAGAGCCCTCTGCCCCCCACAGGGCCCCATCACCCCCGAGCGCCCTCTGACCTCCGCCCTCTGACCCCCACAGGCCCTTTGACCCCGAGAGCCCCCTGCCCCCCACAGGGCCCCATCACCCCCGAGCGCCCTCTGACCTTTGACCCCGAGAGCCCTCTGCCCCCCACAGGGCCCCATCACCCCCGAGCGCCCTCTGACCTCCGCCCTCTGACCCCCACAGGCCCTTTGACCTCTGCCCCGCCCCCTTCGGCCCCCTCACCCGCGCGGCCGCGCCCCGGCCCCAGAGCCGGCTCCCAGCCCGGATCATGGCGCCCCGGCCCCGGCAAGAGGCGCCGCCGGCCCCACGTGAGCGCCCAGGAACGGCGGCGGCGGCGGCGGCGGGGGGTGAGACAGAGCCGCTTCCGGCGCATGCCGATGACGTATAGGGGGCGGGGCGCTCTCTCTGGGCTTCTAGGGGGCGGGGCTGAAGGCACTTCCGGTTGGCGGGAAGGGGGAGCGAAGCGGGGAGGGGAGGTGTTGGGGTAGCGCCCATCACGGGGGGGGAGCGGGGGATGGGGGAGGGGGAGCGAGGGATGGGGGGAGCGAAGGATGGGGGAGGGGGAGAGGATGGGGGAGCGGGGGAGGGGAAGGGGGGAGCGGGGGATGGGGGGAGCTGGGAAGGGAGATGGGAGGAGCGGGGGAGGGGGAGAGGATGGGGGAGCGGGGGAGGGGAAGGGGGATGGGGGAGCGAGGGATGGGGGAGGGGGAGAGGATGGGGGAGCGGGGGAGGGGAAGGGGGATGGGGGAGCGAAGGATGGGGGAGGGGGAGAGGATGGGGGAGCGAGGGAAGGGGGAGCGGGGGAGGGGGAGAGGATGGGGGAGCGGGGGAGGGGAAGGGGGATGGGGGAGCGAAGGATGGGGGAGAGGATGGGGGAGGGGGAGAGGATGGGGGGAGCGGGGGAGGGGAAGGGGATGGCTCTAGACTATTCTCAGTGGTGGCAGAGGACAGGACAAGGAGTAATGGTCTCAAGTTGCAGTGGGGGAGGTTTAGGTTGGATATTAGGAAACACCATTTCACTAAGAGGATGGTGAAACACTGGAATGCGTTACCTAGGGAGGTGGTGCAATCTCCTTCCTTAGAAGTTTTTAAGGTCAGGCTTGACAAAGCGCTGGCTGGGATGATTTAGTTGGGGATCGGTCCTGCTTTGAGCAGGGGGTTGGACTAGATACCTCCTGAGGTCCCTTCCAACCCCATAGTCTATGATTCAATGACCCAGAGCATTTCTCTGGCCACTGCTGCACAGGAATGGCCACCCCAGGTCGCAGGCACAGGGAGAGAACCTGGATTTGTGCAGGAAATGGCCCACCTTGATTATCATGCATATTGTGTAGAGAGTTGTCACTTTGGATGGGCTATCACCAGCAGGAGAGTGAATTTGTGTAGGGAGGTGGAGGGTGAGAAAACCTGGATTTGTGCTGGAAATGGCCCAACTTGATGATCACTTTAGATAAGCTATTACCAGCAGGACAGTGGGGTGGGAGGAGGTATTGTTTCATATTCTCTGTGTGTATATAAAGTCTGCTGCAGTTTCCACGGTATGCATCCGATGAAGTGAGCTGTAGCTCACGAAAGCTCATGCTCAAATAAATTGGTTAGTCTCTAAGGTGCCACAAGTCCTCCTTTTCTTTTTGTCCCAGCTGAGTGCGTCTGAAGAAAAGCTTGTAGGAGCGGAGCAGGAGGATGGGCCAGGAGCCCTGGGTTCAAGTCCTTGGCTGAAGCACTGAGGCTCTGGGGGGGCTCAGCTGCCATCTGTAGAAAGGGGGCCTTGCTTCCTGACTATGGTGAACAACTGTGAAACAATGGGATGGGGGTGGGGGGTAATAGGCACCTGTATAAGAAAAAGCCCCCCCAAAACGGGACTATCCCTATAAAAATGGGACATCTGGTCACCCTATTCCTGACTGCAGGGGGAGTGAGCACAGAGCGTGGGCCGGTGGTGATGGGGCCAGAGCAGCACCTAAGTCAGAGCCACGGGTGAGAAATAGCTCATTAGACCAGACAGTCACTTGGTCATTAATAGAGGCTCTAGGTTGTGGTTTATGTTTTTCTTAGTTTCTCACCGTATGTTTCCAAACCCTGACACTTGCTTTTATCTGAAGCTTTCTCTCAAGCTCTCTTCTGTACATTCACTGTAACCCTAAGTGCCTTGTGCTAAGGGAGAGTCTTGGTCTGAGATGAAACCACACCACTGAACTGGTGTGCCCTGTTTCCAGGGAGGCAGTGGATCCGTGTTCATTGTGGGGGTCCAGACAATGGACTGGACCTTGGGTGTAATGAAGTGGGGTGTGTGAATAGCTCGCCTGACGAGGAAAAGAATTGCCGCCAGCCGGTGGCTGGGGAGAGTTTCCTCTGGTGGGCAGACAGGGCTCCCCCCGCTATGAGCAGGTGGTAGTGATTCCCCCTGGACACCCCAGGTAACCCTAAGCAGTGTCACAGTTCTGCTGGTCTGATTTCCCTGTTCGAGGATAACAATAATAATAATTCATAGCCTGCTCTGATTGCAGCCCAGCTCATCAGAGGGTCTCCGAGCGCCTGACAAAGCAGGTCAGTATCAGTGACAGAACGATGCCACCTCGGAAGGGGTTGAAGCTAAACTGTGGAGGGGCGCTCCTATCCCAGAATAGGTCTCCATGTGCCGGTGTAACTGTGCCGGGCTAATTACCCTGGGATAAACGGTGACACTTCCCTGTGGAGACCAGCCAGGTTTCCAGTAAGCGCCCGCCAGCAGAGGGCCCTCCAGCCATATTATGAACGTCCCGGTGTTCTAGCGGGACCCTGCTGTGCGAGAAGCATCTGAAGTCCTGAAGCCGAGAGAGCCCCTCCGAGCCTGCCTGGTGGTAGAGGAGCACTCGGGGGACTCAGTGCATGTATGCGGGATTGTTACTTGTACACAGCCGGAGCCGGGGGCCCCTGCCGAGGACCAGGCCCTATTATGCCCAGGGCTATCGACGGTCCCTGCCCCAGACGCCTCATAATCTAGGTCATGGCGAGCTGTAACAGGTGGATGAGGCAAACAGGATCCGTGAAGGAAGCTCGGGGTAGCTGTGCAGCAAACCAGCTGCTGTCTGATAAGCAGGTGGTCTCACGTCTAGACGTGTGGGGGGCCGGGGGAGATTATCTGCATCTCCTACTGTAGGGTTCTTCCAGCTTCTTTGGTGTTGGTCGCTGTCAGAGACAAGCCGGGCTAGATGGGCCTGGGGTCAGATCCAGCCTGGCCGTTCCGCATGCTATCGTTAGCTGTTTAGACTCCAGCACGCAGCACACAAGTAGCTACGGAACTCATGGCTGCAGGACACTAAGGCAAATATCTCCAGAGTTCACTGAGACTAAGCTGGCCCTCTAGGGGACCCTTTAGTGCACAAGTGAGGCACACCAGCAGGAGGGTGACACAGACGCTTACACAGTCAGGGCTACCCTTATTCTATGAACAAAGATTCCTAGATTGCAGGGCCCATCCAGTCTGACCCCCGGCACCATGCCAGCCATAGGACGCCCCGAGTTAATGCCTGGTTGAACTAGAGCAGAGCTTTTAAACAAACCTCCAGGCCAGATTGAAAAGCTGCCAGCGCTGGAGAGGCGTCAGCCTCACATCTGTCAATCCGGCTCCTCTCCTCAGCCTGTGAATTGCCTCCAAACAGCTCCTCAATACAAGGAGCATTTTAATCGCGTCCTTCTGCAGCTGACACAAGGCCAAGGATTTTGATGCAGAGTCACGCGGGGCCTGGCCGGACCTGTACCAGAAATGGGGACCTAATCGGTTGACAGCATCTTATTAGAGAATTCCTATTGACACCAGTGTGGTTTCCTCTTCCTCTGTAAACTGCATGAACCCTTACTGTGAACTCTCACTGTCAGATCATTATAATGACCCTGGACTGGACAAAGCCCTGGGGACAGCTCCAGTACATCCACATTGTGGTGATGATTTGTTTAGCGTTTCGATTGCAAAAGTGCTGAGAGGCCAACTGGCTTGGGACAAACTGCCGGGCGCTGCGCAGACCCCGACCGAGACCAGGGCCCCGTCGCGCCGGGCGCTGCCCAGACCCCAACCGAGACCAGGGCCCCGTCATGCCGGGCGCTCCCTGGACCCCGACCGAGATCAGGGCCCCGTCGTGCCGGGCGCTCCCCGGGCCCCGACCGAGACCAGGGCCCTGTCGCACCGCGTGCTGCGCAGACTCCGACCGAGACCAAGGCCCCGTCATGCCAGGCGCTCCCTGGACCCCAACCGAGATCAGGGCCCCGTCGTGCCAGGCGCTGCCCAGACCCCAACCGAGACCAGGGCCCCGTCGTGCCAGGCGCTGCCCAGACCCCAACCGAGACCGGGGCCCATCGTGCCAGGCGCTGCGCAGACGCCAACTGAGTTCAGGGCCTGTCGTGCCAGGCAGGATGCTGCCCAGACATCTAGAAAATGACAGATCTGCCCCAAAGAGCACCAGGTGTATAGGACAAGCCGTAGCCAGAGGATGAGCTAAGTCGGTGGGGGGCAGGGTGAGAAAACGAGGAGGAGGTGTGCCGATCTCGGGATTCACAGTCCTCAGGCGGTGCTGTGACACCCCCCAATGTTCATTGGGTCTGAGGCCAGAGGGACTGTTCTGCTCATCTGGTCTGCCCTCCTGCAGAGCGCCGGCAGCAATCCACCCCCGTGACTCCTGCAGCCAGCCCAGAACCTCTGGCTGAGAGAGAGCCCCTCCTTTAGAAAGGCACCCAGGCTCCATTTAAAGCCTTCGAGTGGTGGGGAACCCACCACAGCCCGGGGTGAGTTACTCCAAGACTTAATGCCTCTCACTCTTAAAATACGCCAGCCAGCTTTGTCTGCAAGATTCCAGGGCTGTCCACAGTCAGAAATCTCTTCGCCAGACGGGCCTGTGACCCCCGTCCTGGAGACGCTAACGAGATGGAGCGTCTTTTGCCTCTCCCTTCAGTCTCCCCACGGAGATTCTTGTCGCTGGTTTGGAGCCCTCTCCACTTTGTCATGTCCCCCTAGAAGTGGGGGGACCTGAGCGGGACGCCGGATCCCAGGGACAGGCTGTGAGGTGCCCAGAGAAGGGCTGGTGCCCGTTGTTAATCCAGGTCCAAGAGAATCTCGGCTCCTCTCCCCAGGGGCCTGCAGTTCAGCCACCTCAGCCGGGAATCGGCCCACGACTGTGAGGGGTAAGAGCGGGATGCTCCCGGCCCCTTCCCAGAGTTGGGCCCAGAGCGAGGTCTCCACCCCGCGTGGCACCCTCCAGCCCGCGGAGCGGGCTGCTGGGCAAGGTTGTTGGCCGGCTGGCTCCCACTCTGATTTCTGTCTGTGACCACGCTGTGCAGCAGAGCACACAGGGGGCTAATTTTAGCTGGTTTGTTTGGAGAAAGCTGAGATTTCACCAGCTGCAGCTTCCCCCCTCTGTCTCCTGTCTGGGCTGGGCTTGCCAGCTGCGGTTACAGCCAGGGCTTTCTTCGGGGCTTTCTAAACTGCCTGGGGGGCCTCTGCGGCCAGGGCAGGGGGCCCACAGAGGGCACCCAGCTGTGGGCAAGACAGGGCCTTGCCAGTGCTATGCCAGCTGATGGACCCATGTGGGCAGCTGGACCGTGGGCTCATGGAGGAAGGGGCAGTGTGGGGCCCAGTGACCCTGCCCTCTCCTGTGCCCTGTGAGGTTTGTCCCCCGGTTCCCACGGAGGCGGAGCTGCCCCAAAAGGGCCCCCGCCGCTGGGGCAAAGGGCGAGGCGGGAGTCTGAGTTCGGCTGCAGTGCGGCTCCCGCCCTTGCCGCGTTCGCTGAGCCCGTGGCGGGGCAAAGAGCCCTGCGCTCTCCGCGCTCGGCTCCGGGTACAGCCGCCCCGCTCTCTGCCCCAGTGACTCCCCCCGGCCGCCTCCTCTGGGACCAGCAGCGCCAAGGCTCCCGTGGGAAAAACCCATCGCCCCCCGCAACACCCGTGACCGTTGGACCAGCACGGAGCGCAAGGGAATCACCCCCCTGCTGAGCCCCCTGCTCCCCACAGCACGGCCCCCCTAGTGCCAGGCTGGGACACTGCGGTCGCACCCCCGCTGAGCCCCCCCCGCTCCCCGCAGCACGGCCCCCCTAGTGCCAGGCTGGGACACTGCGGTCGCACCCCCGCTGAGCCCCCCCCGCTCCCCGCAGCACGGCCCCCCTAGTGCCAGGCTGGGACACTGCGGTCGCACCCCCGCTGAGCCCCCCCCCGCTCCCCGCAGCACGGCCCCCCTAGTGCCAGGCTGGGACACTGCGGTCGCACCCCCGCTGAGCCCCCCCCGCTCCCCACAGCACGGCCCCCCTAGCACCGCGCCGGGGCCCACACTGACTACAAGATGAGGGTGCCCCCTACTGACCCCCGCAGCACCATACCCTGGGTGCCAGGCTAGGACCCCAGGGTCAACATTGCCTGCAAGGGGAGAGCACCCGCAGCTGAGTTCTCCCATTCGAGTGCGGAGCTGGCCCAGCCCCCTGACCGGCCCCCCGCTTGTGGGGCTGCAGAACTCTGGTAATTCCTGCCCCCACCCCCCAGCCCCGCACCATGATTGGCGACCAAACCCGCTGCCCTGCCCCAGAGTCAGGGCGGTTCTCCCCCCACCCCCGCCTCGTCGGGAACCGCTCTGGCTGGGGTGAGATCATTGCGGCGGGGGCTGCAAACAGCTGGGACCACTTCACGTCTGGGTTTGTTGACTTCAGCGCTCGGCGAAGCAGAGAGAAATCCCAAGTGTTGAGGCCCTGGCCGGTGCCAAATGAATTCCATGTGAGCTGGGTAATGGCAGGGGCGAGGGAGCGCTGCAGAACCCGCTTCCCGCGCGGCCTGGCATGCTCCAGCCCCGTCCGCACCGAGAGGCTATCGGGGTGGTGCCGCAAGGATCCCAAAGCGTCGGGCTAAGGAGCCCTACCCCCCCCCCCGAACCGCCCACGTGTGGGACCCGGCCCCATCTCGCTCCGCTCCCTGCACGTGGCTTGGCCTTGGAACCCGGAGCTGGAGGCGGAGGGAAAACGATTTCTGTGCAGCCTGACACAGCTGGTGGTCTGACTGTCATTTCCTGCCCCTAATCCGTTCCTTCTGCTCCTCGCTTAGGGCCCCCCAGCCCTCGGCAGGCTGAAACAGGCGGCTCTTGGGGCCCGGGCCCAGCCCTGTCCGCGTGGCAGGGGCATCAGTCCCCAGCCGGGAATCAGACAAGACAGATCCTGGAGGAGCCCTGACCCCTTTGCTGGGGTCCTGCCCTCCCCAGCGTGGCAGGACCTGATCCCCAGGACAGGCCACGATGCCCCATGCTGCGGCTGCCAGCCGTCCCTCACTTGTACAGTGCCCTGGGAGTGCTGCGCAAGGTCCCGAAGCGCTCGCCGTCTCTGGGCTCCGGACAGGAGGGGGTGGCCCCACGACCCCACATCTAGTCCCAGCCCTGCCCCGCGAGTTCCAAGGCGGCCACCCGGTGCCCTGGACAGTTCATGTGCCCCGGCCGAGGGAGCCAGCCGGGCTTTGGAGGGCAGGACTGAGCTGGTAAAAGGCTGGACTTTTACCCTTCCCCTGGGGCCAATGCCAGGGCCTCCAGCACCAAGATCCACCCCTGGAGCTAAAGCAGCAGCTCCGCTCCTTGCTGCCAGTAGTAGGCTGTTATCTGCTAGTGAACCACATGCTCGGCCGGGGGTTACATTTACCCCCATGACGCCTTCAGCCCCCATGGATCTCTGGGTCACTCGGCTGCGAGCTGGTCTGAGCCCATCCCCGGGGGGCAAACACTGCCATTCTCCCTCTGCCGCCGTCTCCCACGCTCCCAGCATCGGGGCAGGGTTCTGTGGTGCCCGCCGTGGGGCTGGGAGGGGCAGGGGGGAGTGATAGGCAACCTGGAGCCAGCTGCTCTCCACGGCTGGGGAATGTCATCCAGGCCGCGGACGAAGCAGCTCCCAGTTCTCGAGCCAGCTGGACATGCCAGGGAGTCGGTGTGTCGGCCTGGAGCCAGCCCAGGAGTGGGTGACGCGACCCTGGGCTAACACGCCGGCCGTCACGGCCCCGGCCCCGCCCGCCAGGCTGGGTGTGAACGTGCCGGGGGACAGACAGCGACGCGCTGCCAGTGTCTGCTTGTGCGTCTGTCGGAGCCGGGCAGCGCCCCACAGCCCCCCCAATCCCCCGCTGGGACGGGGCCCAGGCTGCCGGCCCCCACCCGCCCCAAGGAGAGGGCGGAAAGAACCGGCGCTGGGTGGGAGGCGTCTGCTTCCAATTAGCCCCACTCCCTCCCTTCTGAGACAGGAACTGAGACACCTGACTGCTCCCCTCGGCCCCCCGCCCGCTCCTCCCCCACCTCCTGCTCCCCATCCCCCTCGGCCCCCCGCCCGCTCCTCCCCCACCTCCTGCTCCCCTCCCCCTTCGGCCCCCCGCTCGCTCCTCCCCCACCTCCTGCTCCCCTCCCCCCTCGGCCCCCCGCCCGCTCCTCCCCCACCTCCTGCTCCCCTCCCCCCTCGGCCCCCCGCCCGCTCCTCCCCCACCTCCTGCTCCCCTCCTACCATGGCCCCCTGCCTGCTCGTCCCCCCCACCTCCTCCTCCCATCCCCTCTCAGCCCCCTGTCATGGGGTCCCCGGGCGATGCTCTGACCTGCTCCCCACGAAGCCAGTCAGGACTCTGGGGAAGTCTCCTCTCGGGGAGCAGCCTGTCTGCAGGACACACAGCTCACCCGGCTCCACCTTCCTGGGTCTGACCTCGGAGCATTCAGCATCCTCTGCCCCTTCATGCGCTTCCCACAGCGAGTCCGCCCAGGCGGGGTCCTGGGGGGGCCAGAGGGTCCTGCACCCCAACTCCGCAGTCAGACGGGACTCTCAGCCAGCCAGTAAAACAGAAGGTTTATTAGACGACAGGGACATGGTCTAACACAGAGCTTGTAGGTGCAGAGAACAGGACCCCTCAGCTGGGTCCATTTTGTGGGGCAGTGAGCCAGACAACCCCGTCTGCCCTTCACTCCTCGTCCCCAGCCAGCCCCAAACTGAAACTCCCTCCAGCCCCCCTCCTCTGAGCTTTGTCCCTTTCCCGGGCCAGGAGGTCACCTGATTCCTTTGTTCTCCAACCCTTTAGCTCTCACCTCGCAGGGGGAAGGGCCCAGGCCATCAGTGGCCAGGAAACAGGGTGTCGGCCATTCTCTGTGTCCAGACCCCTGCACACACCTGCCCTCTAGGGCTCTGCAGCGATCATACACCCTTACCCCACCCCCTAGATACTTAAGAACTGCATAGGGGAAACTGAGGCACCCCCACTCTATTCAGAGGAAACATTAGAACAGTCCCACTTCATCACACTCCCGCCCACTCCTCCCCCCACCTCCTGCTCCCATCCCCCCTTGACCTCCCCATCCGCTCCTCCCCCATCTTCTGCTCCCCTCCCTGCACGGCCCCCCTCCTGCTCCTCCCCTCACCTCCCTGCCCAGTGACCCCAGCCTCAGCCCAGGGCCTTCGCCAGCCGGGGCAGAGAGGCACCCAGGGGCTCCCCCAGGCCTGGGCTCCCCCAGACATCCTGGCAGCCCCAGGGCCCCCTCCCCAGGCTCAATTTCCCCCCAGAGATCCTGGCAGCCCCAGCCCGATCCCCACGGCTCCTCCAGGCTCGACAGCATTGGGTGTGGGTGGTTCCCCAGGTCAGGCCCCCGGCGGCAGGTTCAGCCCCGTGGTCCTGTCCCTGGCAGGATGAGGCCAGTGCTGGCACAGGGGTTAGCCCCCCTCCCGGCCCCTTGTCCCGGTTCCTGGGCCTGCCTGGCAGGGAGGGAGCCGTACCCCAGCCCGGGGAGGAGGCGGCTCCTGGCCGCGCAGGGGGTAAGGCAGGAAGGGGACAAGGCCCCAGCGAGGGAGAGGGGAACACTCCCTACCCAGGCTCATCCCCACACACTCAGCGGCCTCCCCAGGGACTGAGCGTTCCCCAGCCCCCACCCCCTGTCCTGGAGAATCAGGGCCCCAGACACCAGGTCCAAAGTGCCCTGGGTTCACCCCTCCCCCAGCAGCTCGGCCGGTGCCCCTCAATCCTGACCCGCAGCCCCCGTTTCTCTGCTCCCCAAAGTCCCCCTTGGAGCAGACGGCCAGGTATGGGCTGGTTTTGTGATGGGGCCCGGAGCTGGAGGTGACCCCGGATGCCTGGTGGCCTGTCACCAATTCATGAACCCCCTGGGTCCCCCATGAAACGACTGTCCTGGAAACCTCCCTGGCTGCGCCCCGGCCGTGGCCCCGGGGTGGACCGGCGTGTGGGACTGGCCAAGGAGCAGCGTGGGGGGCGCTGCACCAAGCCTGGAGTTCTCGCCCCGGCTGGCGAGGGAGGGCAGGGCAGGGGCACTGGTGTACAATGAATTACTTCCTGCTGCTCGCACAGCAACATCTGGGCTGGCACAGCTGGGGCCGCAGGTTTCCAGCTGTGGTCAGCTGCAAAACCCAACCCCTTCATTATCTCCCCACACTGCTTGAGGAGGGCAACACAGCCCGGGCCACACGCTCCGCGGTGAGATTCCTGCAGGGACCTGCTGTCTGGAGCATCCCTGGGGCTCTGGGGCTTCTCGGCTGGCCCCAGCAGGGGCTCCCTGCAAGATCTGTGACTCATTCTGGTAGTGCCGAGAGGCTCTGAGTGAGACCCCGGGGGAAGCCGTTGTGTCTGGCTCTGCCCAGACCCCGGCCGAGATCAGGGCCCCATCGTGCACAGACCCCGACGAAAGTTCATCCCTGCCTTGTAGAGCTCACAGGCTAACTGAACAAGGGAAGGACGGGGAGCTACAGCCTGGAGGGATGGGGTGTCTCTGGCATCCAGCCCACGCCCCCATGCGTCAGTCGCCCCATCAGGCTGGTAACGAGGGGTGCATAGGGGGGGTCCCAGGATCCCAGCTGCCTCAACTTCCCCCTCTGCACAAAAAATGTCCCTCACCGAGGCGCCCTGCCCTGCGGGAGGCTGCGGAGGGGACTCAGGTCCCAGCTGTTTGCTTCCCTCCAGCTCCTGCTCTGGGGGATGGGGCTGCAGCTCTCAGTGGGGCGCGCTCAGGGCTGTGAGGAATGGAGCCTGTGCTGGCTGTGGATCTGGCCACTCGGGCCTTTGGGGATATGCATTGGGGGACTCTAAAATACAGCCTGGGGGCACCCCGAGGCCCCTCAGCTCAGCTGTGCTCCCGAGTGCCAGACCTCGCCGTGCGTCGGGTTTGCAACCAGGGTCAATAAATCCTGACCCTAAAGCAGCCCCTGCTCCTGGGACTCCAGCCCAAAGGCTCAGGGAGCCAGCGCCTGGATTCCCACCTGTGACCCAGGGGCCAGACCGTCGGGGGCCCCGCCATGGACATTCCAGCCACGCCCAGCACCACTCCACCCCCACCTCTGTCAATATTTGGGTCGTCCAGGCTGGCTCCAGCCTTGGCAGGGCCTGCGTTCTCCTGTGGGGAGGGGGAGTTCTAGCCCCTTGGGGGAAGCCGGCTGGGCCCATGTTATTCTAGGGTTGAGCACTGGGACGCTACACGCAGTGATTTGTTATTGTGGGGTTGTGACGAAGTCGGACTGTTCTTAATGTTTCCTCTGAATAGTGTGGGGGTGCCTCAGTTTCCCCTAGGCAGTTCTTAAGTATCTAGGTGGTGGGATAAGGGTGTATGATCGGTTTCAGAGTAACAGCCTGTCACGGAGTTCCTGGGCGATGCTCTGGAACTGCTCCCCATGAAGTCAGTCAGGACTCTGGGGTAGTCGCCTTTCTGTGAGCAGCCTGTCTTCAGGACACACAGCTCACACAGCTTCCACCTTCCTGGGTCTGACCTCGGAGCATTCAGCATCCTCTGCCTCTCCGTGCGCTTCCCACAGCGAGTCCGCTCAGGCGGTGCTCCTGGGGAAGCCAGAGGGTCCTGCACCCCAACTTCGCAGTCAGACGGGACTCTCAGCCAGCCAGTAAAACAGAAGGTTTATTAGACGACAGGAACATGGTCTAAAACAGAGCTTGCAGGTGCAGAGAACGGGACCCCTCAGCTGGGTCCATTCTGGGGGGCAGTGAGCCAGACAACCACGTCTGCACTTCACTCCATGTCCCAGCCAGCCCCAAACTGAAAAACCCCTCCAGCCCCTCCTCCTCTGGGCTTTGTTCCTTTCCCGGGCCAGGAGGTCACCTGATTCCTTTGTTCTCCAACCCTTCAGCTCTCACCTTGCAGGGGGGAAGGGCCCAGGCCATCAGTTGCCAGGAAACAGGGTGTCGGCCATTCTCTGTGTCCAGACTCCTGCACACACATGCCCTCTAGGGCACTGCAATGATCATACACCCTTACCCCACCACCTAGATACTTAAGAACTGCCTAGGGGAAACTGAGGCACCCCCACACTATTCAGAGGAAACATTAAGAACAGTCCCACTTCGTCACACAGCCGTGTTAGTCTGTATTCACAAAAGGAAAAGGAGGACTTGTGGCATCTTAGAGACTAACCAATTTATTTGAGCATGAGCTTTCGTGAGCTACAGCTCAATTCATCGGATGCATACATGTATGATTGTTGCAGAGCCCTAGAGGGCAGGTGTGTGCAGGGGTCTGGACACAGAGAATGGCCGACACCCTGTTTCCTGGCCACTGATGGCCTGGGCCCTTCCCCCCCGCAAGGTGAGAGCTAAAGGGTTGGAGAACAAAGGAATCAGGTGACCTCCTGGCCCGGGAAAGGGACAAAGCCCAGAGGAGTGGGGGGGTGGGGGGGGGCTGGAGGGAGTTTCAGTTTGGGGCTGGCCAGGACATGGAGTGAAGGGCAGACGGGGTTGTCTGGCTCACTGCCCCCCAAAATGGACCCAGCTTAGGGGTCCTGTTCTCTGCATCTACAAGCTCTGTGTTAGACCATGTTCCTGTCACCTTCTGTTTTACTGGCTGGCTGAGAGTCCCGTCTGACTGCGGAGTTGGGGGGCAGGACCCTCTGGCTGCCCCAGGACCCCGCATGGGCAGACTCGCTGTGGGAAGTGCACGGAGGGGCAGAGGAGGCTGAATGCTCCGAGGTCAGACCCAGGAAGGTGGAAGCTGGGTGAGCTGTGTGTCCTGCAGACAGGCTGCTCCCAGAGAGGAGACTTCCCCAGAGTCCTGCCTGGCTTCATGGGGAGCAGCTCCAGAGCATCGCCCGGGGACGCCGTGACAGGGGTTGCCTCTAAGTGCTGGGGCTGTGCACCCTGAGCCACCCACAGTGCCCCCTGCAACAGCGTGTCCCACCTCCACCACCCATTTCCCCCCTGCCACCTCCTCCCGTCCCCCCAGCCCCCTGCCCGCACCCACAGCCCCACCTCCCCTTCCTCCAGCCACACAACCCCATGCAAACCCCCATCTCTGCACACACTCCCAGCCCTCTGCACTCGCAGGCCCCAGGCAACACCCACACCCTCCATGTATGTCTCCTCCTGTCTGTGCATCGCACCTTCCTGCCTGCTGCTAACCGCACTCACCGCAGCCCTCCTGGCCCGGCCCGGCACAGCACACAGAATCACAGAGTATCAGGGTGGGAAGGGACTTCAGGAGGTATCTAGTCCAACCCCCTGCTCAAAGCAGGACCAATCCCCAGTTTTTGCCCCAGCTCCCTAAATGGCCCCCTCAAGGATTGAACTCACAGCCCTGGGTTGAGCAGGCCAACGCGGCTGCCCTGGTCTGGGAGCTCTCAGCTGTCTGCTGTGGCAGGCACAGGAGGGCCACAGACCTAGTCCCAGCTGGGTCCCACTGCTCCCAGCAGCTAAAGCGCAGCCAGCTCTGAAGAGAAGGGGGTGGGGGGCTGGGAGCCAGGACTCCTGGGTTCTATCTACAGCTCTGGGAGGGAAGAGGGGTGTAGTGGGTTAGAGCAGCGGGGGAGCCAGGCCCCTTCCCCGCCCCATAACAAGGAGAATGCTAGTTACTGCCTGGGGCCCGCGGCCGAAGGACTGCAGCCCGGAAAGCCCTTGGCAGCGCCCACCTTTCCATAAGGGTGGGGGGCGGGGGCGTTACTGCCGAGCCAGCGGCCTCGTCAGACTCCCCGTGACGGGGCTGCTCGGCAGCTGAGTCAGCCTTTCCCGGCCAGCCGGGAGCTCCGGTGCCAGACAAACACCTGACGCCCACGGACTAGAGCAGTGCCTGGGGCAGGATCAAAGCCCCCCACCCCCGGCCGGAAACCGCCCACACAGCAGCCCCCGCTTCCTGGAAAGAGGAACGCAGCAGCTGCCGGGTGGCTGTGCTGGGGCCGGGTCCCCTCCCCCCGCAGGGTTCATGCCCTCCCGGGGCTGATGGAGGCTGCGCGGGTTTTCCCCTGACGCCTGGGAGCCCGCGGCGGGGGGCAGGAGCTGGGCCCCAGCACACGCCCGGGACCTGCGCCCCTGGGTGCGTAACGCCGGCGGGTGGGATCGAACCGCGGAGCTGTGGAGCTTACTGCAGGAGCCTCTGCCCCAGACGCCTCACTCTCTCGCTGCGTGGTCTGGGCCCCACGCGCTGGGCCCGAGCCCCCCCGGCAGGTGTGAGGGTTGCGTGGGCACACGCCAGCCTGCCTGCAGACACCGACGCCCACGCCCACACGCAGGTGTGCCCATGCGTCTGCTGCCGTGCAGACACGCACCCGCCTAGTCACACCTCCCGCTGGGCACGCTCAGCCGCACGCCCAGACACCCGGCTGTCGACACACCGACAGCTGCAGCTGTGTGAACAAATGCACGTGCGAATGCACAAGCTGCATGCGCACACTTACCTGTGTGCCGCGCACACACAAACCCACAGCCCCGTGTGCTCACACGCGCCCACGTGCAGTCTCTCTCTGCCAAGTTACCGATCCCCGAACTGCCCCAGCACAGACGCCGCCCCGGCCCCCTGGCCCTTGCACTTCCCTGAGCTGAGCGGCAGCCCGAGAGACGCGTGAGGGCCCTAGGACGGGCGCCCTGCAGCGCTCGAGGGGTTAACGGCAAAGGAACACACGCAGGTGAACAAGCCACAACATCCAGACTTGGGTGCGGAAAGTTCAGCAGCAAAAGGACCTGCAGGCACCTGAGTGTGGGGCTGAGCTCGGCTCCCCGGGGCTCCTGCTGCAGGCCGGGTGCCCAGCTTGGAGGCTGGCCTGAGTCGGGGGCCACAGGGTGGACTTTGGGGCTGGACGCTGGGCCCGCTGCAGATACACATGCGTGGGAAGGTGCCCGTGCTCTGCGCCCTGGCCACGGGCCCAGTCCCGGGCGCCCAGGCCTCTGTGGGTGTTAGCCAGCGTGGCCTGGCCCCGTCGGGCGCTGCTGAGCCAGCGGCTGGTTAGAGCCGAAGGCCTTCGCAGCCCTGAGGGTGTCCCGGCTCCCCGGGTGACACCGGGCTGCTCATTGGCTCTGGGGGGCACCGACCTGTGTGTATGTGTGTGTCTGTGTGTTAGCTCAGGCTGGCAAGCCGGTGGGCCAGGCGAGAGCCCACAGGCACAGGCCCCGGCTAGCTCCATCACCCTGCCGGGCGGCAGAGGGGCCCGGAGGTAGGGGAATCTCTTTCGAGGGTGGATGTGAGCAGGGACCTACTGTGACGAAGTGGGACTGTTCTTAATGTTTCCTCAGAATACTGTCGGGGTGCCTCAGTTTCCCCTAGGCATTTTCTTAAGTCTCTAGGTGGTGGGATAAGGCAGGGGGTGTAATTGTTGCAGAGCAAAGGGCCAGTTTGAACATAAATGGCCGACACCCTGTTTCCTGGCCACTGACGGCCTGGGCCCTTCCCCCCTGCAAGGTGAGAGCTAAAGGGTTGGAGAACAAAGGAATCCGGTGACCTCCTGGCCCGGGAAAGGAACAAAGCCCAGAGGAGGAGGGGCTGGAGGGAGTTTCAGTTTGTGGCTGGCTGGGACGTGGAGTGAAGTGCAGACGTGGTTGTCTGGCTCACTGCCCCCCAAAATGGACCCAGCTGAGCAGTCCTGTTCTCTGCACCTGCAAGCTCTGTTTTAGACCATGTTCCTGTCGTCTAATAAACCTTCTGTTTTCCTGGCTGGCTGAGAGTCCCGTCTGACTGCGGAGTTGGGGGGCAGGACCCTCTGGCTTCCCCAGGACCCCGCCTGGGCGGACTCGCTGGGGGAAGCGCACGGAGGGGCAGAGGAGGCTGAATGCTCCGAGGTCAGACCCAGGAAGGTGGAAGCCGGGTGAGCTGCGTGTCCTGCAGACAGGCTGCTCCCAGAGAGGAGACTGCCCCAGGGTCCTGCCTGGCTTCATGGGGAGCAGTTCCAGAGCATCGCCCGGGGACTCTGTGACACCTACCCAAGGGTGACCGTGGGACTAAGGCTCCGGCTCACCTGGCTCTCGCTCAGGGCTGTGGCGCTGGGGGGCCGCTGTAGTGAGTGAAGGAAGCCGAGGCAGCTCCTAACGGGGGTGGCTGGGAACGGAAGCCGCCTGCCTAGCGCCGTTCAGGGAAAGAGGAACTCGTGTACATGGTGCAATTAAACGGCTCCCGCCTAGGAACCAGCCCAAGATTGTCACCTGCTCCCCATCCAAACGGAAAGCCCCAAACTGCGGCTCTCGCTGGGTCAGAGGCTCCAACACAGGAGATCTGTGAGCAGCGGGGGAGGAAGCGCTTTCAACCTTGCTGCTGCGTTCACAGGTTGTCAAACCCCATCTGGAGAGAGCCACTTATCCCTTTCTGTTAGGGGAGCACCCTGAGGTCCCGACCAAGACCAGGGCCCCGTCGCGCCGGGCGCTGCCCAGACCCCCCCCGAGACCAGGGCCCCGTCCTGCCGGGCGCTGCCCAGACCCCGACCAAGACCAGGGCCCCGTCGCGCCGGGCGCTGCCCAGACCCCCCCCCGAGACCAGGGCCCCGTCGCGCCGGGCGCTGCCCAGACCCCCCCCCCCCGAGACCAGGGCCCCGTCGCGCCGGGCGCTGCCCAGACCCCCCCCCCCCCGAGACCAGGGCCCCGGCGCGCCGGGCGCTGCCCAGACCCCCCCCCGAGACCAGGGCCCCGGCGCGCCGGGCGCTGCCCAGACCCCCCCCCCCCCGAGACCAGGGCCCCGTCGCGCCGGGCGCTGCCCAGACCCCCCCCCGAGACCAGGGCCCCATCCTGCCGGGCGCTGCCCAGACCCCGACCGAGACCAGGGCCCCGTCGCGCCAGGCGCTGCCCAGACCCCGACCGAGACCAGGGCCCCGTCGCGCCAGGCGCTGCCCAGACTCCCATTGAGATCCAGGCCCCACTGCTCCAGGTGCCGCCGAGACCAGGCGTGAGGCAGCCCCGGACCCAAATTTCTCCTGGTGTGACTAGACGAGGCGTTGTTATCCCCGTTGTACGGAGAGACACAGGGAGTTTGGGGCAGAGCTGGGAATTGAGTCCTGGTCTCCAGAGGCCCAGGCAAGCCCCCCTCCCATCTCCCCCACCCTCTCCCTGCTCTCTGCACTCCCTCGTACCTACCCGTCCCACAGCAACCCAGACACTACTGGGACATGGGCACACAGAGGTGCCTCGCGAGGGGGAAAGCAGCCAGGGCATGGACCCAGATGTCTGTCGCCGGCTCCTGGCAGGAATCCTCTGCCTGGCGGGGAGGGGGGACACAGGCTGGCCCTGGGGAAGTGTTAGGGCAGGTTTCTCCATCCCGCTTGGTGAGGTGCTGACCCTGATGCCAGGCTCCGTCCCCCCATCGTGGGTGGCAATGGGCTCCCGCCCCCCAGGGAAAGGGCTGGGGCTCCGTCTGGCCCATGTCTGGGGCCCTGGGGCCCATAGATGTCCCCTGCTGGCCGCTGGGGCTTCGGCCCAGCAAGGGTGTGGAGCAGCCCAGCAGGAGAGTCATCGGGACCCAGCCGTGCCAGGGACTTTCTGGCTCCCCCTTGGCTGATTGAAGGCACATGTGCTGACCCAGCAGCCGCGACAGCTCCCCCCACCCCTGCCCCGTCTGCCAGACGCCTGGGAAGCCCTGGCTGCGGTTCTAGGCCCCCCTTCGGTTCCACGCCCCCCCTCCCAGGCCAGGGCTGCCAGGGCAGTGAGAGTGCGTGGGTGGGTGGGGATTAACCCTTCCCTGCCACAGCAGACAGACGGACAGACAACAGGGAGGAAAAGAGGCTTTCCTGCAGGAGATGGGCTCCCTATGGCTGAACAGGTCACCTGAGAGCCCCTGCCCTTGGGGGGCTCTGGGCTGGCACCCGGGGGCTCTGCACACCCCGCGGACGCTCACTGGGATCTCTGCGCCTCCCTCCCTGCGATGGGAGTTGCGGGGACTGTGGCAAGTCACAGCTCTGCTGTGAGCCCGGGTGGATAAACCCGCCGGGGAGAGTTACGGGGGAAGGAGGCGGCCCACGGCCCCGGCTGCGCCCCCAGAGTTCCCGTCCCAGCCAGGCTGGGGGCCAAGAGGCTGATATTCAAAACAGAGCCGAGGTTGGCGGCTGATGCGAAGGGGGCTGGGAAGCAAAGCAGGGGCCTGGATAACACCAGCTATGGCAGGCTCAGGCCCACGGACCAGCAGGAGAACAGGAACCGCGGACGCCCCCCGGAGAGTCCCTGGGGGGGAGTGGGGGGGAAGGAGACAGGGGTGGGGGGCGGCTCCGGAGCTGAGCCAGTCTAGGCTTCCTGTGTTCCTAACGAGCAACCCCCGCAGGAACCCTGGGAGCCTCAGGAGAGCCCAGACTGGCGCTTTGGAAGGACGGATCTCAACTCCCAGAGGAAAGGCTCCAACAGGCCGTGGGACGGGCCCAAGGGAGACGCCTGCGCCCCAGTGACTGGGGGGTGGGCAGAGGGCAGACTCATACCCCTGGAGCTCCCATGGGTCCCCCGCCCATGGGAGCTGGGCATGTCCCCGGGGAGCTCACCCTGCCCGTCTCTCTCAGCCCCCAGGGCAGAGTCGGATCCCAGCCCCTGAGTCCCTGAGCTCCCCTTGGTGAGCACGGCTGAGCTCCCTTTCCCGTGGCTGGTTACCCGCCTCCCAGCCCCGGGCACCCGCTAGTCACCCCCACACCGGGGCAGGCTTCGGCGCTAACATTTGCCATGAACAATGCTGCTGATTTCCTCCCACCTGGCCCCTTCGATAGGTGCAACCCCCCCCCGGCCCCGTTATCAGAGCCAGGGCCACGCCACAGGCTGCCAAGCCGGCTCGGTACCCGCTGCTCCCTTGGGTGCCCTGGCAGCGTTCACAGAAAATCCCGCTACGATTTTCCAGCCGAGCAGATGTGGGCGACGGCGTCATGGAGGACGCAGCATTTCGGTGACATGCTGCTTCCCCCGCGACCAAGCCCCCGGAACCCACATCCCCTTTCTGGGTTCAAAGCCAGAGACGCCGAGCGCCTTGGGGCAGCTTGAGCAGCCACCTATGGCCAAGCCTTTCCCCTCCTCCCTTTTCTTCCCCCCACACCAACACCGCACGGCCACGAAGCCCACGCTGGCACCGGCAGGCACCGGATACTGGCCCTGGAGCAGCCATGCTGCCGGCGGCAGGGTTCTGCTGCCCACGGGCACTGCCCATGCTAAGCGGTACGGTCGGTTTTAAATCTCCTGCAGCGCTCGTCCCCCACCCCCTCCCAAACTCTCTGCTCCCTGGCTCCAAAGCTTCAGTATCCCGGGCAGGGAACGTTTATTTCCACTGATTTAGCCACCCCCAGGAAGCATTATTCTTATTTGTACACGTAGCACCAAGATGTCTTGACCGAGACCAGGGCCCCGTCGCGCCGGGTGCTGCCCAGACCCTGACCGAGATCAGGGCCCCGGGGTGCTGCCCAGACCCAGCGAGGCGATCCCTGCCAGGGGAGTTCACAGACTGAACACGCCCCGAGGGACCCAGCACCACCCCTTTAGCAGCCGGGGCGATGCAGTCGGGAGGGACTCGGGGATTTCCCGCCTCCCCAATCCCCTGTGCCGGGGCGGAACCCAGGTATCCGGGCTCCCCCGGCCCCGCTCAGTCAACCAATGAGCCCCTCCGTGGGATGGGGGTCCCGGTCTGGGGGCGGTCCCTGCCCTGGCTCCCAGCTGCCAGGGGAGCGGGACGATGCGGCTCCTCCCCTCCCGCCTGTCCCTGCCGCACGTGTCACAAGCGGCAGAGGAGCTGGAGCCGAGTGGAGCCTGGGATCAGGGCAGGACCCGGGGCCAGTAAGGGACCCGCTGCCCCGGGCGGGATCAGGGCAGGACCCGGGGCCAGTAAGGGACCCGCTGCCCTGGGCTGGGCGGGCACCCCTGCCCTGCTCCCGCCCCCAGCCGCTCTGCTGGGTACTATCCCCTCTGCGGGGGGTGGGTCTGGGTCTGAGACCGGGCTGGGGGCCTGTGGGCGGGATGTACAGCCCCGAGCACCCTGCTCCTGGGCTGGGGCTCCCGGGAAACAAACGGGGCCGGAGCCTGTTCAGAGATCCAGGGTGTGAACTTGGCCCCAGCCCCGCCTCTGCACCAGCCGGGGCACCGCCCTGCCCCGCTGAGAAGCTGCAGCACCCTCCCCAGAAGTGGCTGCCCTTGCGGAGGGGGGGGGCAGAGGTGGGGAGTCCCGTGTCGGGTTGAGGGGCTCAGTGCAGCCCTTGCCGATGAAAAGAGACCCACGAGGCGGTTACAGGGTGGCTGCCTGGTGGGCGCAAAGCCGGGGGTGTGTGGGTGTGTGTGTGAGGGACAATGTGGGTGCCCCCCGGTCCTGTGTGCGCCCGTGTTAAGACGCACATGCGTGTTCCACGCTGAGCTGGCCCTGCATGTCAGAGCTCCGCCAGGCAGGCGGCCCCTCACTGTCGATAGTGGCAGGCAGCTGTCTGGGTTCTGGGGGTACACAGTGGGGTTCAAGGCAGGGCGTATAAACCCTGGCAGAGATCGGGGGGTGTGTGATCTCGTGTGACTCCCCCGCACACACACTCGCGTCGCCTCTGCCACCGGGCCCCGTTAGGCAGGAACTAGGCCCGACACGTGGCCTCAGTTTCCCCCCAGTCAGGGGCTGAGGGGCTCTGCTGCCTGGGACGTGCCTTATTCAGCTGGGGACCCTGAGTCACACCCGTGGGGTGACCCCCTGGGAGCTGCACTGCCCAGATGCCTCGCCAGGCCCATGGGGCCCCAGTCTGTCCCCTGCATTAACAGCTCTGCAGTGGGCGCTCTGCTACAGACCCCTCCCCAGGCTCCGTCCTGCCCCCCCCATCCCTCCCCAGGCTCTGCCTCTGTCCTGCCCCTTCCCACCCCGCCAGGCTCCGTCCTACCCCACCCGACATTTCTCCAGGCTCTGTCCTGCCCCCCCCGGCCCCCCCAGGCTCTGTCCTGACCCCCTGCCCTCTCCAGGCTCCGCCCTGTCCCCCCACCGTCCCTCCCCAGGCTCTGCCTCTGTCCTGCCCCTTCCCACCCATCCCCAGGCTCCGTCCTACCCTCCCCCCTGCCCCGATTCCTCCAGGCTCTGTCTTAGAATCATAGAATCATAGAATATCAGGGTTGGAAGGATCTCTGTATTTCCAGAAGGTCATCTAGTCCAACCCCCTGCTCGAAGCAGGACCAATTCCCAGTTAAATCATCCCAGCCAGGGCTTTGTCAAGCCTGACCTTAAAAACCTCTAAGGAAGGAGATTCTACCACCTCCCTAGGTAACGCATTCCAGTGTTTCACCACCCTCCTAGTGAAAAAGTTTTTCCTAATATCCAACCTAAACCTCCCCCACTGCAACTTGAGACCATTACTCCTCGTTCTGTCATCTGATACCATTGAGAACAGTCTAGATCCATCCTCTTTGGAACCCCCCTTCAGGTAGTTGAAAGCAGCTATCAAATCCCCCCTCATTCTTCTCTTCTGCAGGCTAAACAATCCCAGCTCCCTCAGCCTCTCCTCATAACTCATGTGTTCCAGACCCCTAATCATTTTTGTTGCCCTTTGCTGGACTCTCTCCAATTTATCCACATCCTTCTTGTAGTGTGGGGTCCAAAACTGGACACAGTACTCCAGATGAGGCCTCAACAATGTCGAATAGAGGGGGACGATCACGTCCCTCGATCTGCTCGCTATGCCCCTACTTATACATCCCAAAATGCCATTGGCCTTCTTGGCAACAAGGGCACACTGCTGACTCATATCCAGCTTCTCGTCCACTGTCACCCCAGGTCCTTTTCCGCAGAAAAGACGGTCCCAAGACGGTCTTGCCCTCCCCCTGCCCCTTCCAGGCTCTGTCCTGCCCTCCCCCCCATCCCCACAGGCTCCGTCCTCCTCCCCACATTTCCCCAGGCTCTGTCCTGCCCCCCTGTCCCTCCCCAGGTCCGTTCTCCATCCCAGGTTGGCGCAGTGGCAGCCCAGGTTGTATTTCCAGCTCCTCACTCCCCTCCCCGTCTCTCCTGCCCTGGGCCCAGAGCAGGGGGTCTGAGCTCGCTGTCCTGGCCCCTCTGGCTGCAGGGGGCTACGGGCTGGATCGGGGGCTTTTCCAGTCGCTGCCATGGTGTCACGGCGTCCCCGGGCGATGCTCTGGAACGGCTCCCCACGAAGCCAGGCAGGACTCTGGGGGAGTCTCCTCTCTGGGAGTAGCCTGTCTGCAGGACACACAGCTCCCCCGGCTCCACCTTCCTGGGTCTGACCTCGGAGCATTCAGCCTCCTCTGCCCCCCCTGCGCTTCCCCCAGCGAGTCCGCCTAGGCGGGGTCCTGGGGGGGCCAGACGGTCCTGGCCCCCAGCTCCGCAGTCAGACAGGACTCTCAGTCAGCCCATAAAACAGAAGGTTTATTAGACGACTGGGACATGGTCTAACACAGAGCTTGTAGGTGCAGAGAACAGGACCCCTCAGCTGGGTCCATTTTGGGGGGCAGTGAGCCAGACAACCACGTCTGCCCTTCACTCCACGTCCCAGCCAGCCTCAAACTGAAACTCCCTCCAGCCCCTCCTCCTCCTGGCCCAGCCAGGTTCCCAGGCTCCTGCCTCGGGCGTCCAACATGGCCCAGCCCCCCTGTAGAGACCAGGCCCAATGGGACCATCCAGCCGGGCTGGGGGCGCTGTGGGTGGGTGGGGGGGTCTCTGCACGGGGGCGTCAGTACAGGACAGAACCCGGAACAGCTGGTGCTACTGGGAATAAAGCGGGCCGGGGTGTTGCTGGGGGGCTCAGCCATAGGCTGGGGGGCACGGAAGGGGTTGCCGGGGTGTGGGGGACTAGGGCCATAGTCTGGGGGGGTGCTGCATGTGTTGCTGGGGGGGGTCTTTGGGGCCGAGCAAATTCTCTGCTTGCCCCAAAGCTCCGTATTGGGGCCTCTGTCAGGCCACACCCATCTTGGGGCGCCCAGCACATGGGCTCGGGACCAGGTTCCCAGCCCCTGGGGGCAGGGGGTGCTCTGTGGGCTCTATTTATTTAGGGTTCTCTGCGTCCCGTCTCCCCCGGGGCATGACAGGGCCCCGTGTCCGTGTCCTCAGCAAGGCCTGATGGATGGTCTGAGCAGAAAACCGCCCCCCCCAGCTCCAGGGCTCCCCCTCCCCCTGCTCCAGGGCTCCCCCCACGCCCGCCCCACTGAGGCTTCCCAAGACGGTGAAGTCACCTCCCCCGGCGCCCGCCCCCAGCTGCACAGGAAGCCCCTTCACCGGCTGGGGAACAAGGCTGCCCTTCAGGGCTCGCGGGGGCGGCCGAGGACGGAGGGCAGCCAGCCATTAGCTGCCGTGGGGTGAATGGGACCTGGGGGGCGGGGGGCAGGGCGAAGCTGGTTAACGTGGGAATCGATGCTGCAGCCCGGCCAGCTTGGCCATGGGGCTGTTCACTCGGGGAGACTGGCCCCGATTCAGCCCCATTTGTGTGACGAGTTGGGGGCCCTCAGACCAGGGCCTAGAGATGAAACTGGATGAAATGCCCTTGATCCGGCCCCCTGAGCGACAGCCACAGAGACTGGGCTGCTTGCGGTGGTGGCTGGCCCTGTTCTCTGTCCCCCAGCTTGGACGCCCCCCACCCAGGCTTGCAGGGACCCGTGGGGCTAGGCCAGGGCTGTCTACTTCCAGATGCCCTCTACCGACCTTAGCGCAGGGCTGGTGCACAGCAGCGTTCAGGGGCTGCTCGCACGGGTCTCTGAGCTTGTGAACTGGGCACGGTCCTTCCCTGCTGCCCCTCCCTCAGCCCCCTTCTTTCACCCCACCCATTTGGCCTCCCACACGCCCTCTCAGGGCACACAGCTCCGGGCTGGCCCCTACGGCTGTGGGCCCACCCTTGCTGCCCGTCCGTTCGCTCACGACTGGAGGAAAGCCCGGTGGCCAGAGCTGGGCTCACATGGCCACTCACGGGGGCTGCCTGCCCCGCTGCGTCCCCACGGGGCTCCGACCCAAGCCAGGGCTGGGGGGAAGGGCACCTGTGAGGACAGAGGACAAGCCGAAGGGCTGCTGGGAGCGGGGGCTCCGAGGGCCCAGCTCCCCCCGGGAGCCAGCTCTGGACAGGACGCGGCCGGGCTGGGAGTCGTGCAATGGGCGGGCCGCAGCTGATGGGAGAGATGGGGCATTGCCCCGGCTGGGGCATCGGAGGGCAGAGCCCCAGTTGCCAGCCAGGTCCCGGGCAGAGCCAGGCTGGCCCTGGGCAGCTTGGCTCCAGGCTCCTTCCCCAGCTCCGTCCCCAGTGTGTTTGCCTGCCAGGCTGGAGCGAGCGGGAGCAGCCGCTGCCCCGGGGCAGGCAGAGAAGGGCAGTGGGAGCTGGGCACCAGCACCCGTCCATCCTGGGGCAGCCCGGCAGCTGCGCTGGGGCTGTTCTCCTGTAATTACAGGCCCAGCACACAGGCTGCCTTTGTTGCTTGGGGTTAATTGTCTAATTCTCCTGCCTGGGGGGATGCGGGGGGAGGGAGGAGCATCCGCTGCCCGATCTCCCCGCGCTCCCGGGGATCCCCGTCCGAGGGGCCCTCGATCTGCCCGCCATCGGGGCCTTCACTTTCCAGGGGAGCGCGCTCCCTGCTCGGCTCGTGTCCTGGCCCCCGCTGGCTGGGAGTGTCAGGGGAACTAGATTTGAAATATGAAAATAATCGCCCAAGGAATCCGTGTGTGTGTGTGTGTGTAAGTGGGTGTGTACACGCATGGCTCTGTGTGCATGCTGTGTGTAAGGGGGTGTGCCTCTCGGGGTGTGCATGTTAGCGCCTGGGTGTTCTGCCTGGCAGCGTGAGCAGGCCGGGCTCTGCGTGTGCCCACAGGGGCTGCCGTTACACGGGGGTGCGTTGGCCCCTCGCCCGGTGGGAGGCGTGCGCTCACACTCACCCAGCTCCCCAGGCCGGGCTGCAGGGCCCACTCTGCTGGGGCAGTTTCCTCACCCGTCCTGTCCTATCCCCTCAGCACTCGAATTGTGCAAGAGTGTAACGGCCACCACGACAGTTAGAGCAACGCCCAGCCAGTCGGGGCTCCCCAGGTCGCACACTCGCATGCTCCTACACACTCCTCTCTCACAGACACGGGCCGGCGCGAGCCTCCCTCCCCCCATGCTCACACTCACAGCCTGACACACTTGTGTGCTCCTTGACACGCTTGCATTCTTTCACCCTCTTCCCCCGGTTTCTAGCCCCGCTCACCCCACTGCCTCGGTGACTCACCAGCCCCAAAGCCCGGGGCTGGGACGTGCCTGGATCAGACTCTGGTTCCCGCCGGGCGCCCTGGGTTGGGACACGATTCCCAGGCAGGTGCCCCCAGCGCAGATGGGGCCCAGCCAAGCAGCGCGGCAGGAACCTGGCGGCTCACAACACCTCCCGCCCCACGTGAGTCACTGTAGACACCCAGCTCTGTGCGTGTGTGTGTGACTCTCTGAGTGCGTGTCCATGGCGCTGTGTGTGGGCGCGTGCGACGCATCTGGGCACCAGCTTCCCAGGCTCTGGCCAGCCGCCTGCCATCTCCATCCCCACGGCACCCGGCAGCGTCTCCCATCTCCCCAGGGGTGTCACTCCAGGAGCGCAGCTACCGGGCAGCCCCCTTGCATTCCCCCGGTGCTGGGGCAGATTCCGGGTTAGGACGTCGGAGGGGTCAAAGCAGCCAGAGGGGGACGGGCAGGGCCCTGGTGGTGGTGAAGAACTGAAGGCTCGGTGCTGGCTCTGGCCTGGGAGGAGAACCGGGTCAGATCGGATCGCTGGCCGGGGGCTTCTCTGCCTGGGAGAAAATCGATTGTTATGGGAATTGTACATTTGGTTTGTGTGTTGGGAAAGGGGGCACTGTGGGGGGAGGGGGCACGTGGGGGGCACATGGGGGATAGGGAGCACCATGTGTGTGTCGTGGGGGTGGGAATATAAGGGTATATGTAGCTGGGTGGGCCTGGAGCAGCATCCTTGGCTCCCCCACCCCCCCGACGAGTCTCAGCCTTGCAGGTCATGTTGTTTCTGGTCCTACAGCTTGGATTTGTAACTGAACAGCTGCCAGAGCGTGGGTGTATGGGGGGCAGGGCTGGGCTAGCAGGGGCCTGCGAGTCAGAAGAGAGGGGCCCTGGCAGAGCTGGGGAGAGGCCAGGGCTGGGCTGGCAGGGGGCTGCGGGTCGGGAGTGAGGGGCACCAGCAGAGCTGGGGTGGGGGGAGCTCACTTGATACCTGCCTGTCACTGCGAAACCTTCGCCGCCCCAAGCCCGTGATCCCCGTGGGCGGGGAGGCCGCTGGCTGTGACTTTGCAGCTAAGCTGCTCCCAAGCCCCTTCCTGCCGCGCCCGGCTCCGGAGAAGCCGAGTCCCCAGAGAAGGGCACTGGACCCGTTCGGAGCGTTCTGCGGAGCCAGCCCGTGGCCCCGAGAGGCCTGGGGGGGAGGCTCTTGTCTGGGCCAAGATGTTTCCTTCCCTGCCATGGAAACCCCGAGCGAGGGCAGGGCCCTGCCTGGCAGCGCCGGCTCCCTGCTCTGGCCTGGCCTGCAGCTGCAGAGGGGCCTCGCTGGCTGCCCCGGCAGGTCCCTGGGGTTCTGTGGGGGCCCCGGCTCCGGATAACGGCCCGAGCTGGGCTGGGCCCAGCCAGCTAGGACAGGCCACTTCCCTTCTTAACTGCCCGTCTCTGAGTCTGGCTGCTGCTGGCGATGCTGGGAGCCCAGAGACACCGGTGATGGGCTAGGATGCCCCCAGGTGCCATGGGGAGGGCTCTTGCAGCTTGGGGGGGCAGGTAATTCCCCCCCAGGTTTGTGCTTATCTCTGAGAACAGGGCGCTGGTGGATAAACCAGACAGCTGCCTCTGTCCCATCACCGGCATGCACCCATTGTGTGGGGGGGAGCTGTGTCATTTGCACACTTATGCAGACACACCCACATGTGCACACCATGCATACCCTCAGACATGCACACTCACATGCACACACGTGCCACTGGGCTCGTGAGCGCTCATGTGCTCACACACGTGTCACACACGTGTCACACGAGGCTGCTCTGGCGGGGCTGGCTGGGAGCTGAGCAGCATTTTCCTGAGCTGTGGCCGGGGGGGGATTTTTAGGCAGACCACGACGTGCTGCCCCTGCCCCCTGCCCCACGTTACCGCCTTGGCCTTCCCCTGGTTACGCCGGTTTAACCCTCCAGCATTTGCTTGGCGCTGGGCTCAGCTCGGGCAGCATCCTGGCTCCCGGCTGCTGCTGGCTTCCCAGAGACCGAAAGACCCACCCACGCCTTGGACCCGCTGGCCTGCCCGGCTTGTGCCCACTGCCAGGGGTCCCTGGCTCTTGGCTGAGCTGTGGCTCCGTGAAACACCAGGGCCTGGGGGTGTCTGCCCCAGAGAGCTTGGCCGGGGGGTGCTCACCCCAGCCCCATGCTCAGCACCCGGAGAGCCAAGACTGGATTTGTGCTGGAAATGGCCCAACTTGATTATCATACACATTGTAAGAAGAGGGATCACTTTAGATAAGCTATTACCAGCAGGAGAGTGGGGTGGGAGGAGGTATTGTTTCATGGTCTCTGTGTATATAATGTCTTCTGCAGTTTCCACGGTATGCATCCGATGAAGTGAGCTGTAGCTCACGAAAGCTTATGCTCAAATAAATTGGTCAGTCTCTAAGGTGCCACAAGTACTCCTTTTCTTTTTGCGGATACAGACTAACACGGCTGTTACTCTGAAACCTGACATTATAGTCATTTGGGTACCCAGGTCCCCCCCTTAGCACAGACTGCGCCGGGCGCCTGATCCTGCCCCACGGCCTAGCTGGCTCAGCACCGCCCTCCCCCCAGTCTATTTAAACCTTGCGTGAAGTTCGTTAAGTGAGCCGCTCGTCCGGAACGGATCCAATTTGTGCCGTGGCTGCGTGGCTGCCCGCAGGGCTGGTGACGCCTGCCTGGGCCGGGAACAAGGGCTCCCCTGTGCGTGAGAGCCCCACGCTATGGGCAGGGCTGGGCCAGCGTGACCCCTTTGCTGCGTCTCCAGCAGCTGCCTCGCGCAGCCTGGCCTGGCCTTGGGCCCGAGCACTCGGGTTTAAGGCTAAAGCAGACCAAAGATAGCCCCTAAAGCCGCGTGGGCCGGGCACGCAGGGGGGCTGCACCGAGACACCAGGCCGGCCCCACATAAGCTCCGGTGCTCCCTGGGTGCGGGCTGCACACGGCTGAGGACTCGGAGGAGCCTCCATGTCTGGGAAATACCCCCCCTCCCCAGCCCCCATATCCAGCAACCACCTGGAGACCTGAGGGGCTGGCTCCTGGGCCATCTCGCATCCCACTGAAGCTGGGGAAGGGGACTGGGGTCCCTGCCCCACTGCATGCACTGGAGGGGGGCTACTTAGCCCTGCCCTGACTGCACCCCCACAGCCTGTCCCCTGTGTGTGCTCACTTGCTCCCTTGTGTCTCACCCTAATGCAGAGCTGCTCTGTGTCTGTCCTGGCCAAGGCCTCTGCCCCCAGGGTTCCCACTGTGCCTGGCGCTCGGGGGCAGGAGACATCCCTGGCGCTTGCCAAAGGGGTGCTGGGTAAATGCGCTGGCTCTGTTCTGGGCACTGCCCTTCACTCCTGCCTAGAGCAGAGGCGGGGTGGCACCAGGGTTAGCGCCCTTGCCTGGGACCTGAGCGAGCTCCTCCCCCTGCCTCACGGGATCTCCCAGCTGCCCAGTGGGGCGAACAGCCTCAGTACAGGGGGACGGATGGATGGATGGGAAAGGGCAGCTCTGGATTATTACAGCCGGGCCCCTGGCGCAAGGTGCTGCATGTATCTCTGTGATGAGTAGACGGTCCCGGGCTGTTCACAGCACACAGAGAAAGGAGAGATCTCCATGCTCAGGCTGGGAGGTTGCAGCGTAACACAACTTTAGTGCTTTGAATTCAGAACAAGGACGCGCGAGAACCCAGGCCAGAGAGAGAAAAAACAGGCTGCTCCACGCCCCCACCTAGCTGTAGGCAGCCTGACTGCTCCACAGCCCCGTAGCCTGCAAGGAGGGCCAGCAACCCCACTCTCCCCCCAAAAAAGCGATAGCGGGTAATTGCAGCACGGTCCAGGGTGGCACCCTAGGTCCCTGCCCTGGAGAACCTGCAATTGGCTGCTGAAGGCAGGATACTGGCACCAGGCATCTAGATCCTGCCAGGTGCACACAAGTACGGCTGCCAACAGCACGCCGGTGCCATGGCACCTTTCGCACCAGGGCAGCGGGGAATCACCCCACAGCCCCAGCCTCTCTCATTGGGGGGTCCCCCGGTGTCGCTGCATCCCTGACCACATCCCCTCCCCCTGCCGGGCACCTGGCCAGTCTGTCATTGCCTCCAAGGGAGAATTTGCCTCTGTATTTCCTGTGAGGCTCCTCTCTCCATCCCCCTTCTGACAGCTGGGCAGCAGGGTCCGGGGTTGTGTGCTCCCCCACACGTCCTGGCCCGGGGAAGGTTGGCCCCTGGGGGAGAGGGGCCCCTGGGAGGGGGAAGGGCAGGGTCACTGGAGAAAGGGGGGATGCTGGTGTCCTGGGGGGGAGGAGTGGTCCTGGTGGGTGCGGAGGGGTCCTTCCCAGAGCTGCCAGGGTTTTGCATACTATGCAAATCATGGAATGAGGCTGTTTGTATATATTTGGGTAATTTAAGCTGCGGGCGGGGGGGTTGGGGGGGGGACAACACTGGAGCATGTTGGTGGTGTGGGGAGGGGGGCAGACCAGGAATGTTGGGGGGCTACTGGGGATTGGGTGCTGGGGACCCTAGTACAGCAGGGGAACCTGGGTGGCAGGTTAGGTGGGTGCAGGTGTTTCTGGGGGGTCACAGTGTGTCTGAGGGGTTGGCTAGAGCTGGAGAGTATGGGGCCCCAGGAGGGGGTCGGTGGGTGCTGGGGTGTCTGGGGGGGTCGGTGGGTGCAGGAGGGGGTCGGTGGGTGCTGGGGTGTCTGGGGGGTCGGTGGGTGCAGGAGGGGTTGGGGTGCTGGGGTGTCTGGGGGGTCGGTGGGTGCAGGAGAGGTTGGGGTGCTGGGGTGTCTGGGGGGGTCGGTGGGTGCAGGAGGGGTTGGGGTGCTGGAGTGTCTGGGGGGTCGGTGGGTGCAGGAGAGGTTGGGGTGCTGGGGTGTCTGGGGGGTCGGTGGGTGCAGGAGAGTTTGAGGTGCTGGGGTGTCTGGGGGGTCGGTGGGTGCAGGAGGGGTTGGGGTGCTGGAGTGTCTGGGGGGTCGGTGGGTGCAGGAGAGGTTGGGGTGCTGGGGGGTCTGGGGGGTCGGTGGGTGCAGGAGGGGTTGGGGTGCTGGGGTGTCTGGGGGGTCGGTGGGTGCAGGAGAGGTTGGGGTGCTGGGGTGTCTGGGGGGTCGGTGGGTGCAGGAGGGGTTGGGGTGCTGGGGTGTCTGGGGGGTCGGTGGGTGCAGGAGGGGTTGGGGTGCTGGGGTGTCTGGGGGGGTCGGTGGGTGCAGGAGGGGTTGGGGTGTCTGGGGGGTCGGTGGGTGCTGGAAGGGGGTCGGTGGGTGCAGGAGGGGTCGGGAGGTGCTGGAAGGGGGGCGCTGGGGTCCTTGGGGGGCAGCCTGGCGTAGCTGGTTGCAGGGCTGCGGAGAGATCCTGGGCCGATCTCGGCCGGCCCGATTTTGGCAGCCCCGCCCCGCCCCGCCCGACGAGCGGCCGAGCCCCGCGCAGGGCAGGGCAGGGCAGGGCAGGGTTCGCCCCGCTGCGCGCACCGGGGGCCGGGGCCGGGGCCGGAGCCGGGCGCGGAGCCGGGTGCCCCGAGGCCCGGCCGGGCGGGGGGTGCTGGGGGGCCGGGCCAGGCTCGGCTCCTCCCGCCGGGGGCGCAGCCACAGCCCGCGGGAACGGGGGTGACGAATCGCTCCGGCTGCGCCTTGGCCACGTCTCCGCGGCGCGGCCGGCGGGAGGGACCCGGGCTGGAGCCGGAGCCGGAGCCGGAGCCGGGCGCCCCAGCGTGAGTAGCCGGGCGGGGAGCGGCCGGAGCCGGGCGCGCTCCGGGGCTGGGGGTCCGCGGCGGGGCGGGGCGCGCTGCCGGGGGGCCTGTGGGGCTGGACCCGCAGCAGCCGCCCCGGGCTCCGCCTGCCCCCTCCGGGGAACCCCTGTCGGAGACCCGCTCCGGAGGGGACATGGCTCCCCAGGCTGGGGGGCGGGCTGGCTGGCTCGGAGGGGAATGGGGTGGGGACGCCCCAGGCTGGGGGGGCCTTTCCCCCCAGCAGGATCTGGAGAATCGTAGCCCAAAGTTGTACCCGTCTAGCCATTTGCTTGGCGCTGGGCGAAGCAACTTTGCAGGGTCTCAACCCCTGGTTCCTCTGGGGCAGTTGCCCACAACCCCCCCCCCCCCATTTTCCCGTGGCCATTCCTGCAGCAGGGAGGCTGGGGACTGAACAGCCCCCTCCTTCCCCCCCCCCCCCGTGTATTTCCAGGTCAGGGGGTGGGACTGTACCAGTTTTCCCAAACCCACAGGGCCCATGGGCCTTACTGCTGGTCAGGGGGCTGCCAACATCCCCCATCAACACCTGGCAGGAGCTCCCATCACTGAAGCCACACCCGCCATCCCCATGTCATGCCAACCCCCGGTGGGGCAGGGCTCTGGGGAGGCTGAGAACACAGGTGAGCCCCTCCTGGTCCAGCAGCTAGGCTCCCCCTCCACCCCCTGCCCTTCTCCTGGAAGTGCCCCCTCTTGGCCTCAGCCCCCCCCCCCAAGCAGAGCCCTCTCCCCACCGGGACCCGGAGCAGGCCGAGGCCTTGGGGAAGGAACTGGAGCTGCAACCCTTAGAGGAGGAGCTGCTCACAGGCCAGTCCTGGGGCTCCCACCAGGCTCCTTCCCAGGGAGTGCCATTGTACCCCCAGGGCTGCCCCGGCAGAGCTGCTCGCAGGGCACTGGGGTCCGGCATGGAGAGCCCCCTCCATGCGGACCTCGGTGCAGGGGGAATGGCTGGGCTGGTGCCTTATGCCGGGGGGCAGGAGAACTGGCAGAGAGGAATCTGAAACCTTGACTGGCTCAGGGGAGTGGGGGCAGTGAGTCTGTGGCAGAGACAGGAAAAGAACCCAGGAGCCCTGGCTTCCAGCCCCCTCTGCTCTAACCACTCGACCTCCCTCCTTCATGGTTCAGCTTTAGCACAGGGCATTGGAAAGTGCAGCTGTAGTGTTACCTGGTTCAGGGTTTGGTTCTGAGTCATCTCTGTCCTGCGGTAGACCAGGCCATGCAACCCCCCGCCCCCCCCGAGCCATATCCTGCCCGTGGGGGCGAAGTGCTTCTCAGCATCCGCTGCAGCCCAGACTGAGATTGATGGTGCCTGTTGATAGCGGGGGGTTTCTGGTGCTGTGCAGCCGGGTTCCGGGCATAGAAACTCTGGGAAACACGTGTTGCTTCTGGGGCCCCCACTGTGCCAGGTCTGGCTGAACCGGAGGAGCTAAAGGGGACGGGGGTAAACCGGCGAGACTTTCTGGGTCCCACCTGCTGGGCTGTTGAGGAGGATGAAAGTCTTGGGGAAGGAGAACGTCCAATTGGAGCAGTGGGACATGATCCCTAGGTGGGAGGTGGTGGTGTCCTCTCGCACCAAGGACACCCCTCTGGCAAGCCATGGAGATAGTTTATGTGCAGAGCTGGGGAGGAGCCAGTGGTCGTGGTACACGTAGGGGTCAGTGACCTAGGGAAGGCCAGGAGAGAGGTCCTGGAGGCCTTTTGGGAAAGGAGGAGCCTAAACAGGCAGGATGGGTTCCACCTAAACCGAAACCGAACCAGATTGGTGGCCTGGAAAATGAAAAAGGTTGTGGAGGAGTTTTTAAGCGAAGCTGGGGGAGAGCCGATGGGCGCAGAGGAGCACACGGTTGGGACAGAGCCATCCCATAGGGGAGGGTTTCTTGAAGGGGATTCTCTATTTCCTAGTACCGAGGAGAGGATAGAAGTTGATGAAGTGCAGGTAAGGAGGAGAAGAGAAACAGTCAAATGAAAACGAGTCCCAGTCGGTTACATCCCGTGAAGGCAGATGCCTTTAGTTAGACTTCTAGCACTTGTACACAAGCGTCTATCAAATGTGTCAATATTCCGGCATCACAGACTCTCGGTGGAACAATGATAATCAGTGGGACATGGGAACACCAGGGTGCCAATAGATAGGAATGACAGAGCAGGCTTATTGTCTAGTTGGCAGCCGCTATCAAGCGGAGTGCCCCAGGGGTCGGTCCTGGGGTTGGTTTTGTTCAACATCTTTATTAATGATCTGGAGGATGGGATGGATTGCACCCTCAGCAAGTTCACGGATGACACTAAGCTGGTGGGAGAGGTAGATACGCTGGAGGGTAGGGATAGGGTCCAGAGTGACCTAGGGAAATTAGAGGATTGGGCCAAAAGAAATCTGAGGAGGTTCAACAAGGACAAGTGCGGAGTCCTGCACTTAGGACGGAAGAATCCCATGCACCGCTACAGGCTGGGGACCGACCAGCTAAGCGGCAGTTCTGCGGAAAAGGACCTAGGGGTGACAGTGGACGAGAAGCTGGATATGAGTCAGCAGTGTGCCCTCGTTGCCAAGAAGGCTAACGGCATATTGGGCTGTATTAGTAGGGGCATTGCCAGCAGATCGAGGGACGTGATCGTTCCCCTCTATTCGACATTGGTGAGGCCGCATCTGGAGTATTGCATCCAGTTTTAGGCCCCCACCACACAAGGGATGTGGACAAATTAGAGTGAGTCCAGCGGAGGGCAATGAAAATGACTATGGGCTGGGGAGCATGACTTACGAGGAGAGGCTGAGGGAACTGGGCTTGTTTAGCCTGCAGAAGAGAAGAATGAGGGGGGATTTGATAGCAGCCTCCAACTACCTGAAGGGGGGTTCCAAAGAGGATGGCTCTAGACTGTTCTCAGTGGTACCAGATGACAGAACGAGGAGTAATGGTCTCAAGTTGCAGTGGGGGAGGTTTAGGTTGGATATTAGGAAAAATTTTTTCACGAGGAGGGTGGTGAAGCACTGGAATGCGTTACCTAGGGAGGTGGTGGAATCTCCTTCCTTAGAGGTTTTTAAGCTCAGGCTTGACAAAGCCCTGGCTGGGATGATTTAGTTGGGGTTGGTCATGCTTTGAGCAGGGGGTTGCACTAGATGACCTCCTGAGGTCCCTTCCAACCCTAATCTTCTGTGATTCTCTGTGTGGCTCTATATGTGAGCGAAAGCATACAGTCAAATATAGTAAAAATCTTAAATGAATCTAACGGTACCATAGAAAATTGCCTGCTTGAATAATAAGAGTCTAGCAGCAGGAATGTACTTCTGACCCCCGACCAGCATGGCCACGGTGATTGTGAAACAGCAGGGAGAGCAGAGAGGCTACAGAAATAGAAAACTCAGTAATAATGAGGGATTGCAACTATCCCCATATGGACTGGGAACGTCACCTCAGGATGGGATACAGAGATAAAATTTCTAGACCCCATTAATGGCTGCTTCTTGGAGGGGCAATTCTTGTTTTAGTCTTAAGTGGCGAACAGGATCTGGTCCAAGAGGTGAACGTAGCTGAACGGCTCAGTCATAGCAGCCATGATGAATTAAATTTAACATCCTTGCAGTGGGGGAAATACCAAAACAACCCACTGAAGTAGCATTTGACTTCAAAAAGGGGAACTACACATATTTGAAGACACCTGTTAAAAGGAACAGTCCCAAGAGTGAAATGCCTGCAAGCTGCATGGAAACGTCTGAAAATCACCATAATAGAGGCTCAAATGAGCGAGATACAGCCCAAATAAATGCCACCGTGGCTAAACAGCAGAGTAAGAGAGGTGGTTCGAGGTAAAGAGGTGCCCTTTAAAAAGGGGAAGTCAAATCCTACCGAGGAAAATAGAAAGGAGCGTGGCCTCGGGCCCGTCAGCGAGTGCCCAGCTACAATCAGCCAGGCCAAAAAAGAATTTGAAGAGCAACTAGCAAAAGACACAGAAACTGACAGCAAATTTTTTTAAGTGCATCATCAGCAGGAAGCCGCCAAACAGTCAGTGGGGCCCCTGGACGACCGAGGTGCTGAAGGAGCCCTCGAGGAAGCCAGGGCTGTTGCAGAGAAGCGACATGAATTCTTTGCATGGGTCTTCACTGCAGAGGATGTAAGGGAGACTCTCACATCTCAGCCATTCTGGATCTGAGGACCTGGCCCAGACTGAGGTGTCAGTAGAGGAGGTTTTGAAACAACTTGATACGTTAAATAGTAATAAGTCACCAGGACCAGATGCATTCGCCCAGGAGTTCTGAGGGAACTCCAGTGTGAAACTGCCGAGCTACTAACAATGGTGTGTCACCTCTGGCTTAAATCCGCCTCTGGACCAGGTGCCTGGAGGGGAGCTAATGTGATGCGGATTTGTAAAAAAAGGCTCCGGGGCAATCCTGGCAATTCCAGGCTGGTAAGTCTGACTTCGGTACCAAGCCAATTGGTTGAAACTACAGCAAAGAACCAAATTATGAGGCATAGAGATGAACTCGGTATGTTGGGAAAGAGTTAAGACAGGAAGTCAGGCCTTACCAATCTATTAGAGTTCTTGGAGGGGGTCAACAAATGCGGACAAGGGGGATCCAGTGGATACAGTGTACTTAGATTTTCAGAAAGCCTTTGACAAGGTCCCTCACCAAAGGCTCATAAGCAAAGTCAGCTGTCACGGGATAAGAGGGAAGGCCCTCTCATGGATCAGTAACTGGTTAAAAGACAGGAAACAAAGAGTAGGAATAAGTGGTCAGTTTTCACGGTGGAGAGAGGTAAATAGTGGTGTCCCCCAGGGGTCTGTACTGGGACCAGGGCTGTTCAACATATTCATAAATGATCTGGAAAAAGGAGTAAACAGTGAGTTGGCAAAGTTTGCAGATGATACAAAATTACTCAAGATAGTTAAGTCCAAAGCAGACTGTGAAGAACTACAAAAGGGATCTCACAAAACGGGGTGACTGGTAGATGAGATTCAGGCCTGATAAAAACAACGAGGGGTCCTTGTGGCACCTTAGAGACTAACGAATTTATTTGGGCATAAGCTTTCATGAGCTATAACCCACTTGATCAGATGCATGGAGTGGAACATACAGTAGGCAGGTATAAATACACAGCACATGAAAAGATGGAAGTTGCCTTACCAAGTGGGGGGTCAGTTCTAATGAGGCCAATTCAATTAGGGTGCATGTGACCTATTTCCAACAGTTGACAAGAAGGGGTGAATATCAACAGAGGGAAGATTACTTTTTGTAGTGCTAACAAGGCGAATTCAATCATGGAATTGAATTGCACTTGAAAAAGTAATTTTCCCTCTGACTGGGACTATTCAGCTTGGAACAGAGAGAACTAAGGGGGGATCTGAGAGAGGTCTATAAAATTATGAATGGGGTGGAGAAAGTGAAGAAGGAAGTGTTGTTTACCCTTCTCGTAACAAAAGAACCAGGAGTCACCCAATGAAATTAATAATCAGCAGGTTTAAAACAAACAAAATGAAGTATTTCTTCACACAATGCAGTCAACCTGTGGAACTCACTGCCAGGGGATGTTGTGAAGGCCAAAAGTATAACTGGGTTCAAAAAAGTATTAACTACATTCCTGGAGGAAAGGTCCATCAATGGCTTTTAGCCAGGATGGACAGGGATGCAACTCCATGCTCTGGGTGTCCCTAGCTTCTGTTTGCCAAAAGCCGGGACTGGATGACATGGGATGGGATACTCTATAATTGCTCTGTTCTGTTCATTCCCTCTGGGGCACCTGGCACCGGCACTGCCCAGAGACAGGACACTGGGCTAGATGGACCATTGCTCTGACCCAATCTCGCTGTTTTTATGGGCTCTGCCCAGACCCCAGCCGAGATCTGGGCCCCATTGTGCCGGGTGTGCACAGACCCACAGGGAGAGACGACCCCCTGCCCTGAAGAGCTCACACTCTAAGTAGATGGGAGGAGGGGAAGAGGTCCAGAGAGGGGCAGGGACCCCCCCAAGGTCAATAGCGGATCTGGGACTAGAACCCAGGTGTCCTGACTCTCAGCCCATCCCCCCTCCCCTGCCAGATGGAAAGGCTCCTCCCCTCACTGGGGTCACCAGCCCAGCTCTGGTGCAGGGGATGTGATGCTGGTTGACCCCAGCTGAGAGCCTGGCCCCTTACTGAAAGGGAGCAGCGGGGCGTCACTGTGACGGGGGGGGGCAGCTCTACCATGGCCCCCCCTCCCCACTCGTGCATGGCTGCTGCAGCTGCCTGGGGCTGGCAGGAGGCGGGGCTGAGTGTAGGGAGTGCAGAGCTGGCTGCCAGATGTGTGCTGGACGGGGCGTCCCTGCTCAGGGGGACGGCACCCGCCCTGGGACAGGAAGCTCCGGTAGCAAAGGCAAACAGGCGTCCCCCGGGGGCGACGGGACAGTCGTTCCGGTCCCAGCCGAATGCCTGGCCTCAGTGCCGGGATGGCAGTGCCGCTTGCGGGAAGATGCACCATGGCTGGGGGGAGAATGTGCCTGGTCCCTCGCGAGCCAGCCGGGCCACTGCCCGGCAGTCGGAGAACTGGGAGGGGTGAGGGTGAAACGAAGGTGGAATGCACTGTACGTGGGGGAAGGAAACTCATGCTACCCAGTGGGCTGTTAACCTGCAGGACTCACCTCCGCAGGGTGACGTTCCTTGGGCGAGGGACTCCGTGAGTTTGGACAGGTGAGGTGTTCCCTGTGCCCTCCGCCCCCTTTCCGCGGCTGGCGCCCAGCTGGGGCGTGGAGCTGTCGGCAGCGCAGGACGGATGGACGGAGGAGGGAGATGGAAAGAGATTGGGGGAGACGGACGGGGAGGAGGCGGCATGCCGGAGGGCAGGATGGCTGGCTGGCTGGAGGACAGCCAGCGGGGGGTCAGTCCCTCCCCTGTTCTTGCTCTTACTGCGCCGCTCATTGTCTCGGAGCCGCTTTGCCCCCCACCCCAGTCAGCGCTGACGCCGTCTCTGCCTTTGCCTCCAGGTGCACCCGCCCCCAGTGACGATGCCACGGCCTGCGCCCCGTGACGCCGAGCTCCGGGGCCGGGCCGCGCTGTGACCGGGGCGGCCCACGGGCAGCCATGGGGAGCATCTACAAGGATTACTTCAACCCGCTGAAGATCCGGGAGCATTACAACTACACCAAGGGGCTGACCGAGAGCCAGCTGACCCCGGGGCGCCACCCCGTCTCCGTCGCCATTGTCGTCCTGTGCTGCCTGATCGTGCTGGAGAACCTGCTCGTGCTGCTCTCCGTCTACCGCAACAAGAAGTTCCACTCGGCCATGTTCATCTTCATCGGCAACTTGGCCTTCTCCGACCTGCTGGCCGGCCTGGCCTTCATGGCCAACGTCCTGCTCTCGGGGCGCTACACCTTCTTGCTGACGCCGGTCCAGTGGTTCGTGCGGGAGGGCACGGCCTTTGCCACCCTGGCGGCCTCGGTCCTCAGCCTGTTGGCTATCGCCATTGAGCGGCACGTGGCCATCACCAAGGTGAAGCTGTACGGCAGCGACAAGAACTGCCGCATGGTGCTGCTGATCGGGGCCTGCTGGGTGATCTCGGTGGCCATCGGGGGCCTGCCCATCATGGGCTGGAACTGCATGGGGCAGCTGGAGGACTGCTCCACCGTCCTGCCCCTCTACTCCAAGCGCTACATCCTCTTCGTGGTCACCGTCTTCACCGCCATCCTGCTCTCCATCGTGGTGCTGTACGGCCACATCTACTGCATCGTCCACTCCAGCCACGCCGAGATCGCCGGCACGCAGACCCTGGCCCTGCTCAAGACAGTCACCATTGTGCTGGGGGCCTTCATCATCTGCTGGCTGCCAGCCTTCATCATCCTCCTGCTGGACACCTCGTGCGCCATCAAGGCTTGCCCCGTCCTCTACAAGGCGGACTATTTCTTCAGCTTCGCCGCCCTCAACTCGGCCATCAACCCCGTGATCTACACGCTGCGCAGCAAGGACATGCGCAAGGAGTTCCTGCGGGTTCTCTGCTGCTGGGGCGGGGCAGGGCGCGGCAAGCCGGCCAAGCGCTGCATGGTGCCACTCCGCAGCTCCAGCTCCCTGGAGCACGGCACCCAGAAGCAAGAGCTGCCCATCCTGCGGGAATGCACCACCTCGGTGTGAGGCGCTGCAGAGCCGGCTGATCGGTACGACGGGAGCCGGCCTGGAGCCGGCCGTCCCACGGGCCGTGGGAGGCTGCAGAGCGTGGCTCTGCCGGGGCAAGGGGGGCGGGGACTCTCCGGTTACTGGCAATCTGGTTCGCGTGATGCCGTCTTCCTGAGCGCCACCCACTCCTGCCGGGATCCCGCTTGCTCCCAGCACGGCCTCACCCAAGCCGCACGCCCACGCTCACCCGGCGCGCGCCCGGGGGCTGGGCGGAGGCTGCCTGGGTCCACGCCCGCTGGCCCAGGGGCCTTTCCGGCGGCTGCCCTGCCCTGCTGGGAGCTCAGCTCCGCCCTGGTCTGCCTGTGGGGTGGAACTGTCACCTGCCCTGCTGGGGAGGAAGCCCTGGGGCGGGAGGAGGGGTTTGCTGCCCTGAGCCCGGCGTGGTGGGGGGGGGTCTGTGCACAGTCAGGACCAAAGCCTCACTGCACATATTTTCCCTGGCCAGCTGGCAGCATCGGGGCACCAGGTACCCCCGGCATGGCGCCCAGCCCTGTGTGGCGAGCAGTCGCTGTCATGGGCAGGATGAACTGGGGTCCTGCTGCAGCGCTGTCCCCGATGCTCCTCTCCCCCCTGGGACGTGCAATTGAAACCCGTTGGGGCGGCCTCGCCCGCCGACCTGGGGGTGGGATGGGCTCTTGCAGGGGCCAGGAGCGCTGCTGGGCTGTCCATCGGCCCCTCCCCATCTGTGTCTCCCCCTCCCTGCAATCTGTGGGCCTTTCCGTCCCTGGCTGCCTCTCTGTCCCTCCGTCCAGCCCAGACCTCGCTTCGACAACAGGGTCTGTTTGCTGGTTGTCTTCAGGTCTGTGTAGCTGTCTGTCCGTCCCTACAGTACCTAGCCGTCCGCCTGCCTGTCTGTCTGGGGTCCCCTAGGGCCCCGCTCGCCGCAGCCTCAGAGCCCCCAGCTGCAGTCGGACCAGGCTGGGTGGGGAGCGGGGCAAGAACCCTCCAGGGCCCACGCCTGGTTAGAGCGAGTGTGTAGAGTGTGTGTGTGTGTGTGTCTGTCTGTGTTGTGTGGGTGGGGGGGGTGTGTGCGTGTGGTGGGGGGGTGTAGCTCTCACGTGCCCCCCGCTAGGCCTGGCCCAGGTCTCTGCTCCGCCTGGCTCTGGCAGCCCAGGGGCACAGACCTCTCCTGGCTTGGGGCTTCGCTGGGTGCCCTCGGCGGGGGCCGCTGGGCGGGCGGGCAGGCAGGCATATCCCCGGCCTGACTGGGAGAATGAATCACGGCCCGATGTGCAGCAACGTGCCCGTGAGGCGCGGGGGTGTGGGGTTGTTTTGTGAATGAGAATGGAAGGCGGGCGTGGGAACGTCAGCCCTACCCAGCACGTGGGGCGGGGGGGGGTTAAGGTTTTTAAAATAACCCGCTGCCCCCGCCCTGTCCCGGGCACAACCTGCGCCCCCGGCCCCCTCCGGACGTGGTGCCGGCAGGGACCTGGCCAGTGGGTCTGGGGTGTGCGTCCTTGTGTCCCGGCGTGTCCCCAGGGCTGCTGGAACCGTTTGTGCAGTGGGGGGCTGAGAGCCAGTGAAGTGATCGAAACCGCTGCAAGCCAGGGGTTGCAGGGCTCCCCCCCCATTCCAGCACCTCTGCCTTCCGCTTTCACACCTGTCTGTCCGCTTCTCCGGCCTCGGGGTGCTCTGGCCGAGGGGGAGGCCCAGTGTCACGTGAGTGCGGGGTCGGGACCTGGTTCTTTAGTGCGCACGCAGCGCCGTTGGGGTGGGGGGCAGGGAGGACGCACCCCGTCCCTGGCAAACACTACAGGAGCCCCCAGGTCTGGGCCGCGCGAGCCACCTCTGGACAAATGGCCCTTGGCACCAATGGGATTAAAAGTTTGCTTCTGTAGTGGCCACTTGTCCGTGTGATTCCTCCTCCCACCCCGGCCACGTCATTGCCCCCTGCGCCTGCTGCCCACACGCGCTGTGGGGTCCGGTGCTCTGAACCCACCCCCGGGCCGTGAGAGCAGCACCCTGGGGTGGGGAGTGTTCATGGGGATCAAGGAGAGGTGTCGCATTGTAGAACCAGGACCCAAAGGGTGGGGGGAAGGAGGCCCCGGGGGGAGGGGGGTCCTGGGGCAGACGGTCGGGGGCAGGGATTGGTTCTGGGGGCAGCAGGGTGTTGGGGGGAGTCCATGGTATTGGGGGGGCAGGGCCCGGGGATGAGTGGGAGGTTGGCTGGCAGGGGCCGCCCATGGCGCGGGGGAATCGGGAACCTGTGGTCAGGCCACTTCCCCTCCCACTTTGTTTCGGGGCTGACAGATGCTGTTCTGCTTTCCATGGGATCTAGTCTCAACCCCCCAGGCTGCTGCAGCGAGTTGGGGGGACAGGCTGGGCCCCAAATCCCCTCATGTCAGAAGCCAGGGCTGGGCTAGCAGGGGCTGCGGGTCAGGAGTGAGGGGCACCGGCAGAGCTGCGGGGGGGTGGGGGGGCAGGGCTGGGCTAGCAGGGGCTGCAGGGCTGGGCTAGCAGGGGCTGCGGGTCGGGAGTGAGGGGCACCGGCAGAGCTGCGGGGGGGTGGGGGGCAGGGCTGGGCTAGCAGGGGCTGCAGGGCTGGGCTAGCAGGGGCTGCGGGTCGGGAGTGAGGGGCACTGGCAGAGCTGCGGGGGGGTGGGGGGGCAGGGCTGGGCTAGCAGGGGCTGCGGGTCGGGAGTGAGGGGCACCGGCAGAGCTGCGGGGGGAGCCCAGGGCTGGGAGAGCAGGGGCTGCAGGTCGGGGCTGGGGGGCTCGTGTTAAGTTGCCCCTTTGGCCGCAGTGAGTTTCCAAATAGCGCCCGTGGCTGGAGCCGGCTGAGCCCCTGTCGCTCTGGGTTTCCCGGGGCTCCGGGCAGGGCAGGTTTTCCAGGCCCGGGGCCGGCTCAGCACTTGGCCTGCTCTGGCCTGTCCCGCTCTCATGGCTCCTTTCGCTGCGCCGACTGGTGGGAGGGGTGGCTGCGTTGCTGGGGCCGTGACCGGGCCGGCTGGGGCTGCTGGCTCCGAGTCCATCCTCTGCTTTCTCAGAACAGGACGTTTCAGACGGAGCATCGCTTCCTGTTGATGCCTCGGGGACCCGCTGGGCAAGGAGCGAGGCAGGGGGAGGTGCAGCTGGGCCGATGGACTCAGCGTCTGCACCCGCTTCCCGGGGCTCTGCATGGCCCCCGGCCCCCTCTGCTCCAGGAACGGCAGCCCGGGCTTCCCCGGCTGGCCCTGCCCCAGAGCTGCTCTCCTCACCCCCGAGTCGCTCCCTCTGCCCTGGGAAAACACCTCCACCCATCCTGTAGCGCTAGCAGGAGGCTGGGGGCGCCTGGCCAGAGAGGAAAGGGGTATGGGCAGGGCTGGGGGCCCTAGCTGGAGAGGGAGGGGGGCATGGGACAGGGCTCGGGGTGTTAGCGAGGCCAGCCGGGCTCAGCAATTGCTGATGTCTTACGTCGTCTTCTCTCTATGAACAGCCCCCTGCCCCCCTCCCTGGGCCCACGTCGGCTCCTGCCAGGAATTGTGCGGAGCTCCGTGTTTTCCACGCCCCGGGAAGGCTCCGTGGAGCAGCTGGGGCAGGGGAAGGCAGGATTCGCGCTGCTGGCTCCACCCTCACTCCTGCTGGGGCGAAGCAGGATTCAAGCCCCTGGGGGTCTCATGCTCCCCCTGCCCCCCCCAAGTCCATCAGCGCCTGATTTACCCAAGACAGGGCTCAGGGAGACGGTGCCTATGGGGCTGGGGTTGTGACCTGGAGGGAGGGACCCCGGGAGCTGCTGGCCAGGAACGGGGGCTCGCAGGACTGGGTGGGGGGAAAGCCAGCGGCTCAGATCCCCGGACACCCCTAGCGTGGCGCAAAGAATCAGCCCCTCAAGCCTCCTGGCCTCACTTGCAAGCATCTCTCTGGGGAAGGGGAGTCTCCGGCCCCTGTTGCTGGCAGCCCCGGGATGGATTTGGCCCAGGGTGCGAGATGCTGGCACCCTGTCTGGGGGAGGGGGGTGTATGGGAGATGGGGCCGGGGCCCCGGGACCGAGGGTCTTTGCTGTCAGTGACAGGAGCCGGGCCCCGGGACCGAGGGAAGGTATCTGCAGGGCTTTACCCGGCCCTGGTGTGTCGGCTGCATTAGAGCCCCCGGGGCTGGTGGGTTCCTCCGGCACTGGGGTGGGGGGTGTCACCCTGCTCAGGGCGTCTCTAACCCCCGCCCCCACTCCTAATGCTGCCCTGGCAAGGGGGTCCGGCGTTGCCTCTGCTCGCAGCCAGGCTGCGCCCCCTTGCCCTCAGGACTCTGCTCCCCACCGAAGCCCAGGGCCCTCGCAGCCCGTGGCGGGGTGGGGGGTCAGTTGGAGCCATCAGGGGCCTGGTGCCAGCAGTTCAGAGCCGGGTGCAGCTTGTCCCCGGCCAGGCCACTGGCCGTGGTTCACACCCTGGCTTCGCACAAGGGACTGGTGGGGGGGCATTTCCATGGGTGCTGTGCACCAGACGGGCCGGGTAGCAGGGAGCCGGGCCCCCAGGGCAGAGGGTCTTTGCTGTCAGCTGGGTCTGCAGGGGCTGGGGGGCTCTGGGGCTGGAGCTGCGACTTCTCCTGCTGCTTTCGTTTCCTCCCAGACTCGCTCCCCAGCCATGGCGTGGCCCAGGGCCCCATGTGCCGAGTGACAGAAACAAGTGGAAAACCCCCCCCCACCACCACCAGCCGGTCTCCGGTTCTGGGTGAGCATTGGCGGCTCCAGCCCCAGGCAGCAGGACAGTTGGACCTTGCCAGGTAGCAAGGGGGTGACAGCCTGGCTTGGGGCTGGCCCTTGGGGGTGGGGGGCAAGCAGGCAGGCAGGTGCCAGCCTGGCTGGGAGTGGCCCTTGGGGGTGGGGCAGAGCCAGGGGAAAAGCAGAGGCTCAGGGAAGCCGCGGACGTGCGTCCTTGCTCCATCTGCCTGCTTTCCCGGGGCTGGGGGACAGCACTGCCTGGAGCCCTGCGAGGAGGCGCTGGCCCTGCCCGTGGCCCTGGGAATGGCTTTCAGTGGGGTTGGGGTCTCGGCTGCTCTCAGCGTCCTGACGCTGAACTTTAAATAGCCGCAGGCAGGGCCCTGCTTCCCCTGGCAGGGTCCCCAGCAGCTGCCGGCCTTCGGTGGGGGGCCCAGGCGGGTCTGGCTCCAGACCCGCCTGGGCCCTGCCTGCTCCAGCCTGGGGACGGCCGGGGACGCCGCCCCCGCGTGGGCGTTCGAGCGGCGTTGCCAGCGTGCCCAGCACCCGAGGCCGCTTCTGCCGGCAAATGTGGCCCGTTAGCCCCGGCCACCCTCCTCAGTCTGGTCAGCAGCTGAACCCTGCTGGCAAAAGGCTGGTTCCCCTCCTCGGTTAGAGCCAAGCGTGTGCCAGCCGCCGTCAGGGAAAGGCCGGAGGGTTTTGTCGTTGTGTGAAAGCAGCCCAAGGGTGAGATCAGGGCCACGTCATGGCGGGCGCTGCACAGACCCCACCCGTGGCCAGGCCCCCGCGGGGCCGGGCGCTGCCCAACACACAGGGCGAGATGCTCCCTGTTCCAAAGACCTCCCAGTGTGAATGAAGAAAGGGTGCAGGGGAAAGAAAGGGTGCAGTGTGAATGAAGAAAGGGTGCAGAGAGGGACAGGGCCGTGGCAGAGCTCTGACTAGAGAACCAGGTGTCCTGACTCCACCCCAGGGCCCTCCCCACTAGCCCATGCCTCCGGTCGGGAAAGGGCTGTTCCAGCGGGTGGGGTCAGCCCCTGCCAGCGCAGCCTGGTGCTGACTCACAGCAGCGGAGACCCTGGCCCCGCGAGCGTTTCCCTCCGGGGGGTGGCAGGACGCGGACCCCCTCGGGGGGGGGTCCCCTGCAGCAAGAGGGAAGCACGCTGAGTGCCTTGGTCACACGGAGTGCAACCCGCCGATGCTACTGAGCCAGCATCCTTCCTGTCTGTGCTGGGGATATTGCGGTGATCCTGATCAGCGTGGGCGGGGGGCGGGGAGCGATCCCTGCCGGGGGCATTAATAACACGCAGAACACGCTTCCCCCGGCTCCTCGCCCTTGGGGAGCTGAAATCCTGGCTCTGGCCCAAGTGTCCCTGAGCTCACGAGGGTTCAGCAAAGCACCAAGGCCCAGGGGCTGCGAAAACCTGGGGTCCGTGTCACGGCAGGAGCTGGGCACTTCGGCAGCTGGGAGCTGTTCTAAAATGGCCCCTCCCTGGGGGGCTCTGCCCTGGGCCCCATTTCCCGGGGTTCAGTTCCCACACGCTCACTCGCCCCAGCGACAGCAAATGGCTCAGCCAGAGAGGAGGTGACAGCGCGGTCCCCACGCTGTGGCAGGAGCCTGCAGCGTGGTGCATTTCCTGTTTTCTGCATGGCTGACTGATCTGGGTCCCTCTTTTCTGGGCCTGTGCAGTGCCTCACATCTCACAGCTGGGCCGCGGCAGGGCCACCCGGGAGCCAGCGCCTGGCGAGACAGACAGTGAAACTCACTGGAGGGCCTGCACTCCCGCTATGAGTCGACGCGTGGGCCCGGGGCAGTCTGCTGCGTGGGGTTTGGGTATGACTCCAGCGGTTAAAGAATTCTCTTTTTAAAACCTGCTATGAACAGTTAATAAAGCTTTTAAGCTGCACGCCAGAGGATCTGCTGGTCTGAACTCTCCTCGACCCATTTACACCAGACCTGGAGCCTCACCGCCGGTCCGGCTCTCGGCCCTTCCCTGTCCTTGCCCGGGGCTGCCGGGTGATTTGGATTTTTTGTTTTATTCAACCCCGAGTCAAACACAAACTGGGCTCGTTCCACTAGAAGAGGGAACAGCCTGGTGTCTGCCTGGGACACGGAGCGTCTCCTTCACTGCCCTGTCTGTCCAGCCCCCAGAGCAGGGGCTCACGGTCACGGCTGTGAGGGCTGCATTCCAGCTCTGGCTGCGGGGCAGGGCATACGCTGAACTTCCATCATCCTCCCTCGCTGCTGCTGGGTTCTGACAGGGAGAACAGACAAGGACGCTTTCAGGCCAGGGTTAGCAGAGGACCTGAGGGGTTCCTTGATTTTCGGTCTCTAGTTCTCTCGGGGCCACCTTTACTCAGGTTTTTCTGCACCTCACACTGCAGAGCACCCCCCGTCCCAGGGCCTCAATGCAGGTGCCTAACTCACCTAAGTTCTTTGTAAACCCCACCAGGCGCCTAGCTGCATCTTCAGGCACCTGCTCCCCTTTGCACATCTAGCCCTCTGGCCCCTTCGTGAGCCCCCCTTCCCTCCCCCGGGACGTGCAGAAAGTGCAGTTCGGGGACAGCCAGGCAGGCGTCGTTATTCCTGCCCAGTTTGATCCTCCAGCCCGTGGGGCAGGGCTCTCTCCCAGCCCCTGAAATCAGGGCTGCAGGGTGCGTGGGCCCAGCAGAACAGCCTTCATCCCCACACCCCGCAACCACATCCGGGAGGGTCCCCAGAAGGAGTGCAAAGCAATTCCTCCCGCCCACACCCCCGCCAGCTCCTGCTGGGCCGGAGAGGGAAGTGGTCGGGGCCTCTTGCTCTGTCAAAGTGCAGCTGGCTGGAGTCTGGACTCGTTTAATAGCGGGAGGCCTTCGCAATGCACCCCTCCCCCCCAGTGTCTTAATTTAAACAGCCGTCACCCCACCCCCCCACCCCTGCTGCAGTCAGCACACAGCTCCAGGAAATTAAAAACCACTCCGCATTCCAGCTCTTGCCACTCATCTCCTGCGCCTGGTCAATGTCCTGAACCTCCCCCCAGAGCGCAGGGCGGGTTTGGGGTGCGCAGCTGGTGGTGCCCGGGTCTCGGAAGGGCGTGGAAATCAGGCCCTGTGAGGGCGAAGTGGGTTGGGAGCCTGGAAAAGGAGTCACCCCAAAGCGCCAGGAACTTGGAAACACAGATCTCGAATCTGCAGGCCAGACTCCCCGGGAGGCCACCGGGCAGACGGTCCTGGCTGCTTTCCTTACTTGAGACTGGCTTTTTGAGCTAATGGGAGAGAAGCAGCTGAATGGAAGGCCAAGCTGTGATGGCGGGGGCTGGGGAAGGGACCAGCTGTTGGAAGAGCAGATGGGACCATGGGCAGGGAACGAGAACCAGGGCATGGAGGAGGGGGTTTGCAAACCCTGGGTTCTGGCTTCTCACTCTCTTCCTCTGCGTTCCTGGATCCGGCCAGGACAAGGCATGGAGCTCCCAGAATAGCCTGAGAAAGGCTATTCTTGGGGCTTGGGCCCGGCACCCCAGGGAAGCAGGAAGTTCTGGGACTCCTGTGGGAAAGGTTGTTCTAATGAGACCTCTTGCTCCAAATCGGAACCCACAGGGTCAAATTCATCCCAGATCCAGCTCCAGAGTGTGACAGACCTGGGGCTGAGTCACCCTGGGAGGAGGTGGCTCTGAACCACCTTTGTGCTCCCTGTGTCCTGACACCACACCGGGGCCTGGTGTCAGAGCAGCCTTGGGGCTGCTCTAACTTACACTCGGCCCTGGGGAGCAGACAATGACCAGGTCCCCCCACCATCACACTTCATAGCCCCTTTGTGCAATCCGCCGTGGGCTTACAGCATGTGTAGACACATTGCAGCATAGACAAACCGCGGGGAAGGAGTGATGCTCCCTGCGCCCTGGCCAGCTCGGGAGAAGTACGTTGTCCCTGATGTGGACACTGGCCTGTGGGATTGTTCTGAAATCCTGCTGCTCTGACGCACCCCTTGACTTACTGCCTCCCACTGCTGCCTTTTCGGATCCTCCCCCAGTTCCCCAGTCATTCCATCCCTCGCGCCCACATGCAGATTCTGACTGGAAATTACTCATGGCCCTTGCGAGCAGCTGCAGACACGAGTGGTGTGTGTGTGATGCCAGGGTCACGAGGCTGGCTGTGGAAAGTTGGGCAGGCAGGGCCCTTGGGAAGGCTGCTAGCCCAGCCCCCAGCGCTGAGGCAGGGCCAAGTTACACCTAGCCCAGCCCTTGCCAGGCATTTGGCCACCTGCTCTTAAACCCACTGGTGACGGGGATCCCACAACCGCCCCGGGGAGCCTGGCCCACAGCGTCACCACCCTGAGCGTTGGATCATTTCCCCGGATCTCTAACGAACCCTCCCCGGCTGCAGACGGAGCCCCGGACTCCTTGTCCTGCCCCAGTGGCCCTGGAGAACAGACCCTCTCCCTGCCCCAGCCCTGCGCGTGTGAGGCCAGTTCTCAGGGCCCCCCCAGGTTTCTCCTCTCCGGACCGAACAGGCCCGGGGTTTGTAACGTTCCTCGCATGCGGGTTGGCCGAACCTTCGCTCAGTCCGGCCGCTCTCCTCCGGGCGCTCTCCAGCGTGTGTTAGAATCACAACACATTGAGATACAAGGCCAGAGCCAACAGCCGTAACGTCACCTACCCAAACGACACACCCACACAGACAGCATCCTCATACCCAGCAACTCACAACCGCTTCATAGACCCCGCCCTGGACCTCCTTTGTACAAGATTTGGTGCAACTACAGGACCTTGGTTGCAACAATGATCTATACGGTCCCAGTTCATGTCAATAACGTCACACCCTTCCCACGTGCAGGACTCTGCACTGGTCTTTATTGAATTTCAGCTTGTTGATCTCAGACCAATTCTCCAGTTTGTCACGGTCGTTTTGAATCCCAAACCTGCCTCCCGAGTGCTCCCAGCCCCTCCCACCCGGGTGTCATCCGCCCATTTCTAAGCGCGCTCTGCACTCTGCGTCGTTAATGAACATATTGGACAGTCCCAGACCCAGGACTGACCCGTGCAGGCCCCTGCTGGATACATCCCCCTGTTTGACAGGGCCCTGTTGAGAACTGCTCCTTGAGAACGTCACACGGGACAGTGTCAGATCCAGATTGTTCCCGTCTGCTGCTCCCCGCTGTCTGCTAGGCCAGGAACCCTGCCCACGGCTAGACCCACTCCCCTCCGTAGTGCAGCCATGTCACGCCAGGGCCAGCCGCACCCTGTGGAGTCCCCGGCAAGCGACTGGCCATGTGGTAAGACAGCGAGGCCTCTGATTAACCCTCCGAGAGCGGAGCGTGGCCCTTTGAGCTCGCTGGGCTAAGATCACTCGCTCCCTGGACTCCGGGGGCAGAGCGAGCACTGCGATGAGGGAGAAGAGCTGCTCCCCTCAAAGCGTAACGGGCCGTGTCTGCGGCCAGCCTGGGCTCTGGTCGGTAATAACCCCCTGAAGTCAACGGGGCGGTTTGTGGGGCAGAGGAGGGCGGCTGGCCGAAGAAGGGCCCTGCACTGAGACCTGGCCACTTCTGGGGTGGAGCACGGCCACTGAAGAGCGCGCCGTGCTGCAGTGGGGGAGGCGGTGACATTTTGCCTGGAGATGCTTGGGCAAAACCTTGACTCTTGAGCAAAAAAACCAAAGCAGGAGCTTGGTTCGAAGGCGTCTCCCAGAGGCCCAGGCATGCTCCAGGGCGTGACCCAGCCTCTAGCTATCCGGGGTCAGGAGGGAACCTCTCCAAGAGGCAGCTTATCCCATGGCTGCCTCCTGCAGGGCTTCACGCCCCTGCCTCGGAAGCAGCCGGTGCTGCCCCTGCCAGCGATGGGACGCGGGGCTAGATGGGCCCGGACGGTCCCGCCCTTGGAGCGCCCGGTGTCGGCATGCGCATGGCTCTCCCCTCGAGAAGGATGAAAACTTGAGCCCCAGAGACACCCCCCCCGCCCCCCCGCGGAGCAGCCGCTGACGGCAACATGGAGCCACAGCCCCCAGGGCGGCCCCGGCACGGTCCCTGCAGGGCGCCCACATCTGGGGCCCTAAGGACGGGGATGGGGCGCGAGCCCCCAGCCGCGGGAACTCAGGCGCTAGTGAACGCAGAGCGCCACCTGCTGGATGCCAGGGAGCACGGCGCCAGGGCCCGTCCCTCGTGCAAACCTCATGCTGGCACAAGGATGCGCCCACCCCTCATACACCCCAGGCCCATGCCCCCCCCCCCCCCGGCAGGTTTGTCGGGGGGGGACGACGGACGTTACTTGCTCTCCCTAGTGGCATCGCGCGTCGCCCCCCTCCATCTGTTCGCCGCGATGCCCCCAGCCTTCGGGAATTGCGGAGGATCGTGGACAACGAATGTCTCCCCCTCCACCGGGACCATCACAACAGCCCTCGCCACCGCCAGGAGCCGCAGGAGCCCTTCCGGACACGGGCGTTTCACCTTCCACCCGGCGGATGCTGGGAAAGCCAAGTGGCGTTCACAAGAAGTTGCAAATCAACCCCTCGTGAAAGGCCCCACGCACAGGATCCCCGGGTTCCATCTCCCACTAATCTCGGCCCTGAACCGCAGCCGCGCGAGCCGTGCCGGATGCGGACGCTTGCTGCACGGAGACAACATCGGAGACTCCCCAGTGTGCAGCTGCGGCCGCGGAGCACAGAGTGACTCAGCGCCGGGGTCACAAATACGCAGGAGGCGTCCCAGGGCTTCTCTCCGCGGCTCCAGACGCGGGTCCCTGGCTGCGCAACCCCAGGGCAAGATTAGCTGCTGCTCCCCGCTACGTCCGCCACACGAAGAAGAAGGAGAAGAAGAGGAAGGAGGGTCTGGGCCTCCGTTTCTCCGGGCTTCCAGTCCTACAGCCCGTCCCGGGGTTCAGGTAGCTTGGGGTCTTTCCCAGCTCCAGACGGGTCCAGGTCAGGTCTCTCTGGTTCCCCGCCTCCACCATGGCTGGGGTGCAGGGCTGCCACCTCTGAGGCGCAAAAGAAACAGGACATCCAGGATGGTCCTGGGGCCATAAAATTGTCCAGCCCGCTGTGTGCATTGAGCACCCGGGCAGATTCCTCAACAAAGGGACGCTGCTGGGGAAACCTGGCCGGGTGGCAGCTCCTGGTGGCACAGCCCCTGCGTAGCGGAGCCAGGGCCTTTCCTTCACCCCAGGTTCAAGCCCAGAAATGCTCTCGCTGTGAAGAGGCAGATCCCCGCTCTCAGCATCCTGCTCTGCTCCTGGGGCACTTCGTACAGCCCTCAGCCTCTCCCCAGCTCCACACCAGCCTCCGCCATCCTAGCCCAGGACTCTGTGGTCACAACACCCCCACCCAGCACCTCCTGCCCCCACCCGCTGCACCTTATGGATCTGATCTGGGGCTCATGGGTCCCCTCTTAGTCAGCTGTGCTGGGGTGACACCTGCCACCAGTCCCTCCTGGGACATCAGACCCCCTCCGGAAAGGACTGAGCAGGGCCGTGGGTCTGCGCCCCAGGAACTGGCCTCTAGGGCTTTGTCCAGAGAGAGCCACGTGTAACCATGGCTGCGAAATGTGGCTGTGTTGGAGCCGGGGGCTGTTATCTTTGCCTGTGCGGACAGGAAAAGAAAAATGTTCAAATACATCTGGCCTGACCCTCAGCTACCCCATTCCTGGTCTTCGGGCAGGGCTGCGGGGGCTGTGAGGCCCTGCCTTAGTGTTAGTTAGAGCAGCCACAGGGCTGCTCTAACACACGCTCTGCCCCCGTGGCCCTTGGGAGGCAGAGAATGGCCACAGAACAGTGGGCTCGGGCCATGCCCCTCATTCAGCCCCTACACCAGGGGCTGGGAGCAGGCCCTTTCTGCCAGCTTCACACCGGCCATGCAGGGGGACCCTTACGGGGTGGTTTGGCCATGCTGAGGCCCCTGTTACGCGGCTGGAGTAGCCTGAAGGGGCCTGAGTGTTGCTACGAGCAGGGGCCATGCCAGGTAACCCTGGGAGGGTTGTGCCCCCGTAACATGGTTCTTGTGCCAAGCTAGTGCCCTGAGGGTGACCTCCGTCCTGGGCAGGCCCCCATAGCCCTCCTGACGGCAGGAGGCCTAGGCATCACGTCCGGCCCAGCTTAGGCCTCAGAACGAAGCCGACTGAGCCCTTCGTTTTCCCTGCAGCCGGCCCAGGTCGTGACGCTCGCCTCCCCGCTGCGCGATGCGTCCGTCAGGGTGCGCCCTGGTCTAAACACAGCAGGTGTCCCAGGAATGCCTCTGCCCTGCCACCAGAGCCAGCCTCTGCCCTAGCTCCGAGGGGCGGGCCGGGGCTGGGGGCTTGTGTCTGCAGCTGGCTCCTGCCCTTGGCGGGCACTGCCTGGGGGGGAACGGGGAGGATGTGCTGGATACAATTGGCCCCTGCTGGGCCTGCGGCCGGTGAAAGCAGCCCGGCTGCTGGCTTTGCCCGCCTAGGGGCGCGCCTGGGATTTGGCACCCGCGGCTTGTGTGTCCTGTGATGGAGCTTGTGCTGGGGGACACCGAGGGCTCAGCCCCAGCCCCAGGGTTCGGGGAATTCCACCCCGGCCCCAGAAACCTGCCATCAGTTCGCAGCTTGTGGGAGTGAGTGTGGGCGACCACGAGTCTATCTAAGGGACTTGTATGTGTGTGCGCGTCTGGCGGTGCGTGGGTGAGTGTCACTCTGTGTCACGGTGTGCGCGCGTGTCTGGCGGTGCGTGTGTGTGTCCGTGTGCGAGCGTCACTCTGTGTCCCGGTGTGCGCGTGTGTCTGGCAGCGCGTGTGCGAGCGTCACTCTGTGTCACGGTGTGTGCGCGTGTCTGGCGGTGCGCGTGTGCGTCCGTGTGTGAGTATCACTCTGTGTCACGGTGTGTGGACGCATGCCCGTGTGTCTGGCGGCGCGTGTGCGAGCGTCACTCTGTGTCCCGGTGTGCGCGGGTGTCTGGCGGTGTGTGTCTGGCGGTGTGTGTCTGGCGGTGCGTGTGCGAGCGTCACTCTGTGTCACGGTGTGCGCGGGTGTCTGGCGGTGCGTGTCTGGCAGTGCGTGTGCGAGCGTCACTCTGTGTCCCGGTGGGTGCGGGTGTCTGGCGGTGCGTGTGTCACGGAGTCCCTGGGCGATGCTCTGGAACTGCTCCCCATGAAGCCAGTCAGGACTCTGGGGCAGTCGCCTTTCTGTGAGCAGCCTGTCTGCAGGACACACAGCTCACACAGCTTCCACCTTCCTGGGTCTGACCTCGGAGCATTCAGCATCCTCTGCCCCTCCGTGCGCTTCCTCCAGCGAGTCCGCTCAGGCGGGGCTCCTGGGGAAGCCAGAGGGTCCTGCACCCCAACTCCGCAGTCAGACGTGACTCTCAGCCAGCCAGTAAAACAGAAGGTTTATTAGACGACAGGAACATGGTCTAAAACAGAGCTTGCAGGCGCAGAGAACGGGACCCCTCAGCTGGGTCCATTTTGGGGGGCAGTGAGCCAGACAACCACGTCTGCACTTCACTCCATGTCCCAGCCAGCCCCAAACTGAAAAACCCTCCAGCCCCTCCTCCTCTGGGCTTTGTTCCTTTCCCGGGCCAGTAGGTCACCTGATTCCTTTGTTCTCCAACCCTTCAGCTCTCACCTTGCAGGGGGGGAAGGGCCCAGGCCATCAGTTGCCAGGAAACAGGGTGTCGGCCATTCTCTGTGTCCAGACTCCTGCACACACATGCCCTCTAGGGCACTGCAATGATCATACACCCTTACCCCACCACCTAGATACTTAAGAACTGCCTAGGGGAAACTGAGGCACCCCCACACTATTCAGAGGAAACATTAAGAACAGTCCCACTTCGTCACATCTCTCCCCCCTTCGAGATCGAACTGAGCGGGGTCACTTTAGCCGGTGACCTGGGGAAGTTCGAAGCCACCAACGTTCCCATGGATGCCCCAGCATCTCTCCCATTCCTTGGTAGGAGTTACACCAGGCCCTTCCAGTTTCACGCCCTCCCTTAGATCAGGGGTGGTCGATAGCACTCGCAGGCCGCATGTGGGAAGGTTTATGCAGCCCATGCCCTTTGGCCACCCCAAGAATGTCTCCCCATTGACCATCACCTTCTACTCCCACTGGAGGTCCGGGGGGCCTGGCCCCAGGAAACTCCACACAGACATATAGGTTGGGGTCAGGAGTGGGAGCCTGTCCACATCCCCAACCACCTGGCTGACGGAGTCTATGGCCTTGGGACCCAGCAAGGGAGCTAGACACCGGGGCTTTTCCGCAGGGTCCCCTTGGTTCAAATCGCCAGCCTGCTCAAAGGCAGTGAGGTGGGCATCCACACCCCCCCCCTCCTTAACCAGGGGCAGCAATTTAGTCTCGAGGTTCCCTGCGGAACTGGCCCCCCGGGATCTATCCCCACTCACCCCGGGGAGGTCCCCTAGGCCTCTCCGCCCCACCACCGCCAGTTCATGCTGCTGCTGCTTCTGCAGCTCTTTCTCGGGCTCTCGCTGTCTCCCACGGTCCTCTTGCTCTCTCAGACTCAGCTGCAATCCCGTCCGTCTTGATCCCCCGATGGGGAACCCGATCATGAAGACCCTCGTCTGGTCGGGGACAGGAGTCTTGGCGATGCCTGGCTCCCGCTTCAGCTGCTCCCAGATCCTGCTATAGCCCCAGTTGGGGTCAGGAATCTGTTCCTTAGAGCGGTCATCCTCCTCCAGCTGCACGATTAACTCTGCTTTGGTGAACTTTCCAATGCTCAACCCTCTCTTTCTGCACAGGGTTACAATGTCCTTCTTAAGGAGACGGTGACAGGCCATCACTCCGCTCCTCCCAAGTTGTTGTGGACTCACAGGCCCGTGTGTTCTCAGCTCCCCACGGTTTCCAGGGAGAACCCCTAGTGTGCCAGCCCTTCTCGAAGTCACCACCTCTTTGCCAGGGTCGAGCTGCAGACTCCTCTGCCCCTGGGACCGCTCGCTGCAATCCCCGGGGGACCCTGTTACTACAAAAGTCCTTCTCTCTGGTCACACACTTCCAAGAGTTAACCGCCCCCTGAAACCGTCTCTCTCTGAATCTTCAGCACGCCTGGTCCCCGTCAATCCCCCTTCGTTTTACTGCTCCCCAGTCACTTACTGCAGGAAGCGCCGTCCACGGGGTGCAGTAGATCCCACCGCTGCCACCAGTTGTCACGGAGTCCCTGGGCGATGCTCTCGAACTGCTCCCCATGAAGCCAGTCAGGACTCTGGGGCAGTCGCCTTTCTGTGAGCAGCCTGTCTGCAGGACACACAGCTCACACAGCTTCCACCTTCCTGGGTCTGACCTCGGAGCATTCAGCATCCTCTGCCCCTCCGTGCGCTTCCCCCAGCGAGTCCGCTCAGGCGGGGCTCCTGGGGAAGCCAGAGGGTCCTGCACCCCAACTCCGCAGTCAGACGTGACTCTCAGCCAGCCAGTAAAACAGAAGGTTTATTAGACGACAGGAACATGGTCTAAAACAGAGCTTGCAGGCGCAGAGAACGGGACCCCTCAGCTGGGTCCATTTTGGGGGGCAGTGAGCCAGACAACCACGTCTGCACTTCACTCCATGTCCCAGCCAGCCCCAAACTGAAAAACCCTCCAGCCCCTCCTCCTCTGGGCTTTGTTCCTTTCCCGGGCCAGTAGGTCACCTGATTCCTTTGTTCTCCAACCCTTCAGCTCTCACCTTGCAGGGGGGGAAGGGCCCAGGCCATCAGTTGCCAGGAAACAGGGTGTCAGCCATTCTCTGTGTCCAGACTCCTGCACACACATGCCCTCTAGGGCACTGCAATGATCATACACCCTTACCCCACCACCTAGATACTTAAGAACTGCCTAGGGGAAACTGAGGCACCCCCACACTATTCAGAGGAAACATTAAGAACAGTCCCACTTCGTCACAAATGATCATACACCCTTACTCCACCCCCTAGATACTTAAGAACTGCCTAGGGGAAACTGAGGCACCCCCACACTATTCAGAGGAAACATTAAGAACAGTCCCACTTTGTCACATCTCTCCCCCCTTCGAGATCGAACTGAGAGGGGTCACTTTAGCCGGTGACCTGGGGAAGTTCGAAGCCACCAACGTTCCCATGGATGCCCCAGCATCTCTCCCATTCCTTGGTAGGAGTTACACCAGGCCCTTCCAGTTCACGCCCTCCCTTAGGTCAGGGGTGGTCGATAGCACTCGCAGGCCGCATGTGGGAAGGTTTATGCAGCCCATGCCCTTTGGCCACCCCAAGAATGTCTCCCCATTGACCATCACCTTCTGCTCCCACTGGAGGTCCGAGGGGCCTGGCCCCAGGAAACTCCACACAGACATATAGGTTGGGGTCAGGAGTGGGAGCCCGTCCACATCCCCAACCATCTGGCTGACGGAGTCTATGGCCTTGGGGCCCAGCAAGGGAGCTAGACACCGGGGCTTTTCCGCAGAGTCCCCTTGGTTCAAATCTCCAGCCTGCTCAAAGGCAGTGAGGTGGGCATCCACACCCCCCCCCTTAACCAGGGGCAGCAATTTAGTCTCGAGGTTCCCTGCGGAACTGGCCCCCCGGGATCTATCCCCACTCACCCTGGGGAGGTCCCCTAGGCCTCTCCGCTCCCCCACCGCCAGTTCATGCTGCTGCTGCTTCTGCAGCTCTTTCTCGGGCTCTCGCTGTCTCCCACAGTCCTCTTGCTCTCTCAGACTCAGCTCCAATCCCGTCCATCTCGATCCCCCGATGGGGAACCCGATCGTGAAGACCCTCGTCTGGTCGGGGACAGGAGTCTTGGCGATGCCTGGCTCCCGCTTCAGCTGCTCCCAGATCCTGCTATAGCCCCAGTTGGGGTCAGGAATCTGTTCCTTAGAGCAGTCATCCTCCTCCAGCTGCACGATTAACTCTGCTTTGGTGAACTTTCCAACGCTCAACCCTCTCTGTTTGCACAGGGTTACAATGTCCTTCTTAAGGAGACGGTGACAGGCCATCACTCCGCTCCTCCCAAGTTGTTGTGGACTCACAGGCCTGTGTGCTCTCAGCTCCCCACGGTTTCCAGGGAGAACCCCTAGTGTGCCAGCCCTTCTCGAGGTCACCACCTCTTTGCCAGGGTCGAGCTGCAGACTCCTCCGCCCCTTGGACTGCTCGCTGCAATCCCCAGGGGAACCCTGTTACTGCACAGTCCTTCTCGCTGGTCACACACTCCCAGGGGTTAACCGCCCCCCGAAACCGCTCCTCTCTGAGCCTTCAGCAGGCCTGGTCCTCGGCAATCCCCCTTCGTGTTACTGCTCCCCAGTCACTTACTGCAGGAAGCACCATCCACGGGGTGCAGTACATCCCACCGCTGCCACCAGTCCAGTTGTCACGGAGTCCCCGGGCGATGCTCTGGAACTGCTCCCCATGAAGCCAGTCAGGACTCTGGGGCAGTCGCCTTTCTGTGAGCAGCCTGTCTGCAGGACACGCAGCTCACACAGCTTCCACCTTCCTGGGTCTGACCTCGGAGCATTCAGCATCCTCTGCCCCTCCGTGCGCTTCCCACAGCGAGTCCGCTCAGGCGGGGTCCTGGGGAAGCCAGAGGGTCCTGCCCCCCAACTCCGCAGTCAGACGTGATTCTCACCCAGCCAGTAAAACAGAAGGTTTATTAGACGACAGGAACATGGTCTAAAACAGAGCTTGCAGGTGCAGAGAACGGGACCCCTCAGCTGGGTCCATTTTGGGGGGCAGTGAGCCAGACACCCCATCTGCCCTTCACTCCATGTCCCAGCCAGCCCCAAACTGAAAACCCCCTCCAGCCCCTCCTCCTCTGGGCTTTGTTCCTTTCCCGGGCCAGGTGGTCACCTGATTCCTTTGTTCTCCAACCCTTCAGCTCTCACCTTGCAGTGGGGGGAAGGGCCCAGGCCATCAGTTGCCAGGAAACAGGGTGTTGGCCATTCTCTGTGTCCAGACTCCTGCACACACCTGCCCTCTAGGGCTCTGCAATGATCATACACCCTTACTCCACCCCCTAGATACTTAAGAACTGCCTAGGGGAAACTGAGGCACCCCCACACTATTCAGAGGAAACATTAAGAACAGTCCCACTTTGTCACATCTCTCCCCCCTTCGAGATCGAACTGAGAGGGGTCACTTTAGCCGGTGACCTGGGGAAGTTCGAAGCCACCAACGTTCCCATGGATGCCCCAGCATCTCTCCCATTCCTTGGTAGGAGTTACACCAGGCCCTTCCAGTTCACGCCCTCCCTTAGGTCAGGGGTGGTCGATAGCACTCGCAGGCCGCATGTGGGAAGGTTTATGCAGCCCATGCCCTTTGGCCACCCCAAGAATGTCTCCCCATTGACCATCACCTTCTGCTCCCACTGGAGGTCCGAGGGGCCTGGCCCCAGGAAACTCCACACAGACATATAGGTTGGGGTCAGGAGTGGGAGCCCGTCCACATCCCCAACCATCTGGCTGACGGAGTCTATGGCCTTGGGGCCCAGCAAGGGAGCTAGAAACCGGGGCTTTTCCGCAGAGTCCCCTTGGTTCAAATCTCCAGCCTGCTCAAAGGCAGTGAGGTGGGCATCCACACCCCCCCCCTTAACCAGGGGCAGCAATTTAGTCTCGAGGTTCCCTGCGGAACTGGCCCCCCCGGGATCTATCCCCACTCACCCTGGGGAGGTCCCCTAGGCCTCTCCGCTCCCCCACCGCCAGTTCATGCTGCTGCTGCTTCTGCAGCTCTTTCTCGGGCTCTCGCTGTCTCCCACAGTCCTCTTGCTCTCTCAGACTCAGCTCCAATCCCGTCCGTCTCGATCCCCCGATGGGGAACCCGATCGTGAAGACCCTCGTCTGGTCGGGGACAGGAGTCTTGGCGATGCCTGGCTCCCGCTTCAGCTGCTCCCAGATCCTGCTATAGCCCCAGTTGGGGTCAGGAATCTGTTCCTTAGAGCAGTCATCCTCCTCCAGCTGCACGATTAACTCTGCTTTGGTGAACTTTCCAACGCTCAACCCTCTCTGTTTGCACAGGGTTACAATGTCCTTCTTAAGGAGACGGTGACAGGCCATCACTCCGCTCCTCCCAAGTTGTTGTGGACTCACAGGCCTGTGTGCTCTCAGCTCCCCACGGTTTCCAGGGAGAACCCCTAGTGTGCCAGCCCTTCTCGAGGTCACCACCTCTTTGCCAGGGTCGAGCTGCAGACTCCTCCGCCCCTTGGACTGCTCGCTGCAATCCCCAGGGGAACCCTGTTACTGCACAGTCCTTCTCGCTGGTCACACACTCCCAGGGGTTAACCGCCCCCCGAAACCGCTCCTCTCTGAGCCTTCAGCAGGCCTGGTCCTCGGCAATCCCCCTTCGTGTTACTGCTCCCCAGTCACTTACTGCAGGAAGCACCATCCACGGGGTGCAGTACATCCCACCGCTGCCACCAGTCCAGTTGTCACGGAGTCCCTGGGCGATGCTCTGGAACTGCTCCCCATGAAGCCAGTCAGGACTCTGGGGCAGTCGCCTTTCTGTGAGCAGCCTGTCTGCAGGACACACAGCTCACACAGCTTCCACCTTCCTGGGTCTGACCTCGGAGCATTCAGCATCCTCTGCCCCTCCGTGCGCTTCCCACAGCGAGTCCGCTCAGGCGGGGTCCTGGGGAAGCCAGAGGGTCCTGCCCCCCAACTCCGCAGTCAGACGTGATTCTCACCCAGCCAGTAAAACAGAAGGTTTATTAGACGACAGGAACATGGTCTAAAACAGAGCTTGCAGGTGCAGAGAACGGGACCCCTCAGCTGGGTCCATTTTGGGGGGCAGTGAGCCAGACACCCCATCTGCCCTTCACTCCATGTCCCAGCCAGCCCCAAACTGAAAACCCCCTCCAGCCCCTCCTCCTCTGGGCTTTGTTCCTTTCCCGGGCCAGGTGGTCACCTGATTCCTTTGTTCTCCAACCCTTCAGCTCTCACCTTGCAGGGGGGGGAAGGGCCCAGGCCATCAGTTGCCAGGAAACAGGGTGTTGGCCATTCTCTGTGTCCAGACTCCTGCACACACCTGCCCTCTAGGGCTCTGCAATGATCATACACCCTTACTCCACCCCCTAGATACTTAAGAACTGCCTAGGGGAAACTGAGGCACCCCCACACTATTCAGAGGAAACATTAAGAACAGTCCCACTTCGTCACAGCGTGTCTGGCGGTGCGTGTGCGAGCGTCACTCTGTGTCACGGTGTGCGCGGGTGTCTGGCGGTGCGTGTCTGGCGGTGCGTGTGCGAGCGTCACTCTGTGTCCCGGCGGGTGTGGGTGTCTGGCGGTGTGTGTCTGGCGGTGCGTGTGCGAGCGTCACTCTGTGTCCCGGTGGGTGCGGGTGTCTGGCGGTGTGTGTCTGGCGGTGCGTGTGTGAGCGTCACTCTGTGTCACGGTGTGCGCGGGTGTCTGGCGGTGCGTGTCTGGCGGTGCGTGTGCGAGCGTCACTCTGTGTCACGGTGGGTGCGGGTGTCTGGCGGTGTGTGTCTGGCGGTGCGTGTGCGAGCGTCACTCTGTGTCCCGGTGGGTGCGGGTGTCTGGCGGGGCGTGTGCGAGCGTCACTCTGTGTCACGGTGGGTGCGGGTGTCTGGTGGTGTGTGTGTGGCGGTGCGTGTGCGAGCGTCACTCTGTGTCACGGTGTGCGTGGGTGTCTGGCGGTGCGTGTGCGAGCGTCACTCTGTGTCACGGTGTGCGCGGGTGTCTGGCGGTGCGTGTCTGGCGGTGCGTGTGCGAGCGTCACTCTGTGTCCCGGCGGGTGCGGGTGCGGGGGGTGCTGACGCCCAGGGGCAGGGCCATGGTGCAGCCCGGGATCGGGCGCCATCTCCCATCCCGGCCCGGGGGGCGGGAGCCTGGTTCCAGAGGTGGCACCCGCCCTGGCCCCTGCCAGGCCCCTCGAGGTGTCGCCAGCCGGGATCCCACCGACGCCGCGGCCCCGCCGGTCTGGGTGTCATTTACCCCCACCCTCCTGTTGCCGAGCAACGGCCTGGGGCCCTGGGAGACTGGTACCACCCCCCCATCCGCGTGGTACGCCCCAAAGGCCTTCCTCTACTATCCCCTTGATGGTATATCCCAGCTCCCCCTCTGCCTCAGTTTACATGGCACATTCCCTCCCCCCCGTAAAGGATGGTACATCCCAACTGTCACCCCTCCGCCCTAAGTGCACTTGGTACCCCCCACTCTCTCAGGTGTGGTACGTCCCGTTTCCCCGCAATATGGTACATCCCGTGTCACACACTTCCCTTCCGCGCATCGCTCTTCCCGCCCCCCGCCCATTATGGAAATTAGGGCGTCCCCTCCCTTTGCCCCCCTTCCCGGGGAGCACGTGTGCCATCCGGGTTCCTGTGGTGCCCCCCATCCCACCTCCAGGATGGTACATCCCGCCACTCACTTCCACCCCCTGCCCTGGGCGAACATGGTACATCCCACCCGCTCTGTCTCCGGGACCCGCCTGCCGAACCCCGGCTCCCCTCCCTCATGGTTTGTCCCACCCCCCCCCCATAGATGGTACCGCCCCCCCGCAAGTGGTACCTCCCAGCCCCGGTCGGATGGTATGTCCCTGCCCCCGTAAATGGTACCGCCCGCCCCCCTCCCGGATGGTTTGTCCCGCCCCCTCCCCCCCTCCCTCCCCCCGTGGCTGGTTTCCGCGCGAAATCGTCTCCCGGCCCCTGGCTCCCGCCCGCCGCCCCCGATGCCGGCCCGGGCCGCCCCGCTGCCCCCCGCCCCGCTGCCCGCCGAGCTGCGCAGGCGGTGAGTGCCGGCCCCGCCTCCGGTCCGCGTCCGGTCCGAGCCGCCCCCGTCCGGTCCGAGCCACCTCCGCGCCCCCCCCCCGGTCCGAGCCTCCGCGCCCCCGTCCGGTCCGCGCCCGGTCCGAGCCGCCCCCGTCCGGTCCGAGCCACCTCCGCGCCCCCCCCCCGGTCCGAGCCTCCGCGCCCCCGTCCGGTCCGCGCCCGGTCCGAGCCGCGCCCCCCCCCGGTCCGAGCCTCCGCGCCCCCGTCCGGTCCGCGCCCGGTCCGAGCCACCCCCCCCCTCCGCGCCCCCCCCCCGGTCCGAGCCTCCGCGCCCCCGTCCGGTCCGAGACACCCCCCGCGCGCCCCCGTCCATTCCCCCGGTCCCCGTCCGGTCCGAGACACCCCCCCCCGTGCGCCCCCTGTCCGGTCCCCGTCCGGTCAGAGACACACAACCCCCCCCATGCGCCCCCGGTCCGCGCCCCCGGTCCGGTCCAAGGCACCCCCCCGCGTCCCCGTCCGGTCCGAGCTGCCCCCTGTCCGGTCCCCGTCCAGTCCGAGACACCCTGGTCTGCCCCCCCTGTCTGCCCCCCGTCCGGTCCGAGCCGACCCCTGTCCGGTCCCTGTCCGGTCCGAGCCACACACTGTGGGGACCAGACTCCAATGGGGGACCCCCGCACCCACCCCGGTCCGAGACACCTCGCGCCCCCGACTGGTCTCCGTCCGGTCCGAGAGACACACACACCCCCCCGCGCCCCTGTCCGGTCCGAGCCACCCCCCCATGCGCTCCCCGTCTGGTCCGAGCCACCCCCACCCCGCGCGGTCCCCCGGTCCAAGCCCCCGTCCGGTCCGAGCCCCCTGCACCCCTGGTCTGGTACCCCCGGTCTGAGCTGGTCCCCCCCCATCCGGTCCAAGGCCCCCTGGACCCCCATACAGTCCCCGTCTGGTCCGAGGTCCCACATCTGGTCCGAGACCCCCCATCCGCACCCGCCATCCTGTCCGCCCGGTCCGTGACCCCACCACGCACCCCCTATCTGGTCCGAGACACCCCCGTCCGGTCCCCCCGGTCCTAGACACCCCCCCCAGTGCCCCTGTCCGGTCCCCCCCGTCCGAGACACCCCCTGCACCCCCCGTCCGGTCCTCCCCCAGTCTAAGTGCCCCCCGGTCCGAGACCCCTCTCCTCCGGTCCCCACCCGTGCGGCCACCCTAGTCAGGTTCTCCCCCACAGACCCCCCACATTGAGGTCTGATTCCCCCCTCAAGAGGGCAGTGGCCCCCTACAGACCGTTGCTGTGGGGAGGCTATTGGGGGGCTGGGGGTTCCCCCATTGGAGTCTGGTCCCCACAAACTTAGGCCACCCCTTGGGCTAGTGCATGGGGTGAGCCCTGCTGAGCTTTGCCCCCTGCGGCTGACAGACCCCGGGTTGGGGGGCTGGGTGTGTTTGCCCCCAGGGGCTGAGCCCCGGCCTGGGAGGTGGGAGCGGAGGCGGGGAGGGAAGCATGTGTCTCCCCCGAATGGGATCCCCAATCACGTGGGGTGGCACGTCCCCCTGGGCTACGTCAGGGGGTCTTAGGAGTTATTTTATCTGGCCCTGCCTCCCCGCACCTTGTCCTGTGCTCGGGGCCCCCTGTCCTGCTGGGAGCCCCAGAGCCTATAACGGTGGATCCAGGAAATGGGAGGGGGGGTTAGACCCCATCCCGTTTTCCCCACCCCTGTATGGCACCAGGCTGCTTTGTCTTTCTCCTTCCCAGCACCGCGTCCCCTGCACACGCAGCTGTTTAGGACAGGAAGTGAAGGAGAGCCCAGCATCCGATCAGAACATGGGGGGCATGTGGTTGGGGGGCAGCAGGCAGCTGCCTGTGCTGTGCAGGAGGCCAGGGTAGGTGATCCTCCAGCTGCCCATGGACACCCGTCCTTCTGCAAACGACGTGCCACGGGCCGGGCAGGACCGCCCTGCCCTCCATTACGGCGCCTCTGGGCTGCCTGGGGCTCCCCGCTGCTCTGGCCAGGCCAATCTGCTCCCAAAGGAAATGTACCCTCCTGCCCGTCTGCAATTAACCTTCCTCGTTATTACCACCCTCACCCCTTAGGCAACTGCCTTTGTCTTGGCACTACCCTGATTCAGCAGGGGGCGGATCTGATATATGGGGCAGCCCTTTGGCGCCAGGAACCTGTTTCCTGTTAGCTGTTCGGCCTGACGGGGCAGAAGTCTGCTGGCTCTAGTGTATCCAAGGCCCTATAAAGCTCTTTTTATTTTCCCCAGGCCATTAGGGGAGAGGAGAGGGAACCAAAGAAAGTCCAGAAAACGCTCCCGCTCCCTCTCTGCACCCCCACCAAACAAGTAGGCATGGGGCTGAGTGGTTTAGAATTGCAGGTTGTTACTTCCTGAGATCAGAGACTCTGTTTTCCCCTTTGGGAGGGTCTGCCCGTGTGCAGGATATTAACTGCCCAGGCGGGTGTGTTCTGCTCTGGATCTGGGGTCAGACTGGACGCTCGTTCATTAAAATAAATGACTTCTCTTGATGCTGGTCAGATCCGCTGTGCTTCTCCTAGGCCCCTTAAATCTGCTTCCCTTTGTCACTCTCTGGGGCCCCAATCCTGCTGTCCAATCCACCCCTGCTTGTGTGCGGCTCTGGTTGCAGAATGGAGGGTGTGTGGCGGGGGTACAATATTCTAGTTAGCAAACCAGGCCAGGGATGTGCAATTAACATCAGCGGTGGCTGCAGAAGAGGGAATCTGTTTCCTTCTTAATTTTGCGTCGAGCTGCTTGCGGCCCGACCTCCTGTCTGGAAGAACGTAACTCTCCTGTTTTCCTCTGCAGCGAGCAGTAGCAGGGCCTGTGGCGGCGATTGTGTGTAGCACGTGGCGTGTGTGCACTTCCTGTGAGAATTTAACCCAGGTCCCTCACTGCTATTGTCCGTTCCGCTCGGCTTCTGTCTCCCCCCTTGTTCTTGCGGTGCCTCGTGCTTAGTAGAAGAGGAGACGGTTCAGAGGACTGCGTATGCTGGTCTTGTTGCTTCGCCAGCAGGCCACAAAGCGATCCAGGTGCACTCGGTGAATTGTGGGGGGGCTGCGCTGGCCCAGTTGTGACTCTTGGGTTAAAGGTTTGCTGCCCAGAGCAAACTGAGCCCACTGAGCATGTCTGTGCAACCCTGAGAACAACCTTCCCTATCAATAGTGGGAGCAATTTTCCGAAGTATCTGGGAAGGGAGCAGAAATGTTGGAGTCAGACCCTTAACTAAAAAGATGGATCACAGGCAGCCTGAAGCTACTTTCCTCTGTTTAGCTACGGTGCCATTGGTCCATCCTCCCCCCTCCCCTTAAAATACTGGTTAACGAAGCAAAGGGAATCGGGACTAGTTGCCTACAGTTAAGAGAAGCTGCAGGAAGAATGCGTAGTGAGGCTTTGCGGGGTGTGTGTGGGGGAAATGAATGGCTTTGATTCCTGGTACTGCTGCTTAGCCTGGCGCTTTCAAAGCCCCTGTGCTTATGAGGCCTTTCGTTTGCATTCTGCTGCGGGGGGGGGGCTGGGGCGCCTTAGTGGGAGCAACAGCCAGCTGGCTTTCTTAGCAACTCAAACCATGGAGCGGGCACTGAGAGAAACTGACAGGCACGCAGTTACTCATGGTCTAGTAACAGTCCCTGTAACTTAAAGAAAACCCTGCCATACAATGCGCCGTGGGTGGGGCGCTGAAGCTGAAACAGTATCCTGAGGGCGCTGGATTGCGAGTCATCCAGAGCTTGCTGTAGGTGCACATGAGGTGAAGTTAGGGAGACAGGCTAGCTGCAGTGTCAGTAAATGCAGGATGGGCTTGAGTGGTGGGACCCCGCCACACGACGTGCCCAGAACGGGGAATAAACGCCCCATGTCTGCGTCTACGGGGTCTTGTCGCTGAGCAGTAGTGTTCTGTAGGACGCGGGCCAGCCCTAGGTAACCAGGGAGTGGCTCTTGGCGGCGGTGCTCTGGGACGCTTCCAAGGGGCGAGATTGTTCCTCAACGGGGTTGGGGAATTATGCCATTCCCTGGTGTAGCTGCCCCTGTCCAGTCGTGTTCTTGCATGTGTATGTGACAGAAGCAATCCAAAGTTCGGGGAGGTTTGCGCGTCCTTCTGCAAGGCCTGTTTGTGCATGTGGAGGGAATGCTGGGGCACTGCTGAATTGCGGCTCCTCTCCTGGAAATGGTCTTTCCTTTGTTTTTGCTAATGGCTCCTGATAAGCCTCTCCCCTGTCTGGGCAGAGACCTGGTGTCTCCATTTCATTTCATTTGAACTCTGTGTGCGCCTGTAATGAGTCATTGACCTTAGTAATTAACTCTTAATTGATGAAAGGACAGCCAAGGGCATTGCTTGGCAACTGATGCCCGGGCAGCAGCTAGAGTCGAAACAGGAGAGTTGGGGTTGAAATACACATTGTGCTGAGCCGTCCATTTGAAGGTTGCGAAGAACTGGCTGGGCCAGGGACCGGAGGCTGTTTCTGGCGACTCTGGTGCGAAGGAATGTCCTGTAGGGTCAGTTGGTGGCTGGTGAGTGTATGGCCAAAGTCATCGCTGTTCTCCCTCCTCTAGAAAGTCACCATTGTTCCGGAAATCCGTGTCTTGTCACGGGCTCCATGCATCGTATTGAGAGAGACCCCTCTCTGCTCTGAAGCACTAAAAGGATTTCTTCTATCCCCAGCTTGGCTCTGGCTCAGACGGAGAGCTTTCCCGAAGGGCCAGACGCTATCCTGCGTCTGTTCTGCTCTGTCCAGGCCCGTATCTGAGCCTCATCGCCACAGCGTCCACACAGCCAGGCTTGCCGAGGCAGGAGGAAGCACTCCGACGGGGTCTCCTGAGTGTGTTCTCTTCTAGAGCATGGCCAAGGGATTTCTGATCCTTTGCCCTTAGCTGTTGGGTTTTGTGCAGTCCTTGGCAAGAGCTGCGATAAGGCGAGGCCTTGGCAGCGAGTCACGGCATGGTCAGGGACGCAGCGATGTTGTCAGAGCATTGGGACAGCTATGTAAATAGTGAGATATCCATGCAGACCTGGAGCCGAAGCATGGCCCTCCGGTGCAGCATTCCCAGAGCGTTAGAAGAGTATCTCGGTGACAGATGCATATACCTTGTCCGTCGTGGGGCCTCACTCGCTGGATGGAAGTCTTGTGGCAGCCTTTGCTGCTTAGAACCAGGTCTGCCACATCTCATAAAGGAGAGGGTGATGAGACACCCCTTGCGTTGGAGATTAGCGAGCATCCCGGGAGGCCAAGCCCCTTTCCCTTGCCTTTGTGTGGGCAGCTGAAGGGACCTTTCTATTTGTTGCTTGAGCTGGGATTTTCCCAGAAGCCAAGGGAAGTTAGGCATTGCAATCCCAGCCCTAGAATTTACTATCGCTCTTTGTTTTGCAGGGGAAAAGTTTGAAAAGCGGCTTAGACTCTCTAAGTTGTTCCGAGCCCTAACAGCTTTCCAAGAGATGCTGGCTCCCAAGGGCTCTGAAGTCACGTACCCGCAAGCCGGTATCTGTTGAGCTTGCACTTCCAGTGTCACCATCCACTATGCCAGAGACCTTTCCCATCCCTTTCCTGCAGTGGGAGGCCATAGAAACTGTACTCCTTCCCCTGTTTCTAGTTGGGGACGCAAAGGAGATGTCCCAATGGTTACCTTGTTGCGTTGCAAGTGGGGAAAGAAACTATAACAAGTCACAATTCTCTTGCAGGCTCCAAGACTTGGAGAAGGAGGAAGATGGGCTGAGTGAGAAGGTAAGGTTCTCTTTCGATTCTTGGTGCACTACCCATTTCTGCTGATCAACGCGTTTCCAAAGAGGCACCCACACTTTTATGGACTGTCTTGAATTGTAACTTTCATGAAAGGGGCTTTTGGTACTGCGCACACATGGCTTTTATTCTGGTGCTGCTCCCCAGTGCCCTTCTGTACAACAGTACTCCTGCTCTGCAGCCACGCAGTGGGTATTTCATAAGGTGTTTCTGTCCTCCTGAATTTGCCTGTGTATCTTAGTCAGGCCTGCCAAGCAGTGTTAATTTGCAGAAGTGACTTCAGTGGAGTTTAGCTGATTTCTCAGCTGTATCCTGCATACTTGGCCCAAGAGTCATGTCCTCCCTGAAGTCTGGCTTAAAAGTGTGATTCATTGGTGTGGCATGGCAGCTTCTGGGGCCTCAGCTGCATTGTCTGTTTGTATTACAGAAGGTCCCAGAGGCGCAACTGAGGTCAGGCCCTTTGTGCCTGGTGCTGCACAGACATAGTGAGAGAGGGTCCCTGCCCTGGGTCGCAACAAGGGTTTGGCTAGTCAGGCCTAGCGGTCAGGGCTGGTTCCGGAGACCAGGGGCCTATGTCAAGGGTCAGACCCGGGGCTGGCGCCTAAGAGTGCTAGCCGGAGTTCAGGACTGGGGTCAGGGTCCGAGTACTGATGCCAGCGGGTGGCAAGGAAGCCAGAGATGGAGGAGAAAAGTCAGGGTCCGAGTTCAAGTACCAAAACCTGGGGGCAAAGGTGACGTTAGAGTCCAAGTACCAAAGCCAGGGCTCGGGACCGGAGTCCCAAGTTCAGTAGTGGAAGCCGAGGGTCCCGCTCGTTGCACGGCTGCTTCCTGGAACTCCCCCGGACCAATCGGTACTGCAAGGGAAGCTGTCAGTCTGGTCTTCCGAGGCGGTATTTCCTGTAGTCTTCATCTCCGCAAGGTCCATGTGGTCATGTCCACAAGCAGATGGTGGCTGCCAGGTGGTGACATGGAGGCACTGGCCTTCCTGCATCCCGCAGACCTGGGTTCTAGTCCCATCCCTGCAGAGCCTCGCACCTTGAAGAGCTCAGTCTAAGTAGACAAGGGCTGGGAGGGGAAGAGACTTGCCCAATGGCACCCAGCAGGTCAGTGGCAGGGCTAGGAAGAGAACCCAGGTGTCCTGAGTCCCAGGCCCATGCCCTCCCAGCTGGGTCGTACTGCTCACCCTGCCCTCGTACTGAAAATCAGCGTGATAAATGCCCCATTGCTGGGGGGCTGGCTCTGGAGTCCAACTTAATAAGGAGCTAGGAAAACTTGGTGAGAAGGGAAGCCGCCGATTGCCCCACCGGAGCAGAGCGGTGAACGCTGCAGACTTGTTTCAGTAAGAGCCTCTCTCGCTCATCCGCTCCCGGCTCCTCAGATACATGCTCCTGCAGTGAGGTCATAGCCTGTATTTATTCTATCAGTCCGTTTCCATAGAAACTGCTGTCATGTCACAAACTGGGCTTCGTGACTTCACTACAGAGCTGGGTAAGAGGAGGCTGGAAACTCGGCCTGCACCATTAATCCTGGGGATGCGCCACAGTGGCAAAAAGCTTGTAGGGGGCGGGAGGGTTCCCAGGAGGCTCAGATGAGGGTCGACATGCCCCAGGGCAGGGTGGATTTCGCAAAGGCGTGGCTGAGCAGAGAATATGCTGCCCACAGGTTGCGTCTGGAGGCTGCATTGGTAATGATCCCTGCATTAGGGATATTGCAGCTGTAAACCCCTGAGCAAGAGTAAATATTATTGGGATAACCAGGTGTTCTGGAAGGGCCATAAACGCTGCTGCTCAGAGCGTAGGTTTGGACCTCTTAACTACTGGGGTCAGGAGGGGAACCCCCCCCCCCCTTACTGTCTCTCCCAGGGCTTCATGCACCGGTCTTCTGGCACAGCTGGTGCTGGCCTCTGCTCTGGCCCAGCCTAGCAACTCCTCTGGCAATATTGCTATGAAACACCAAGGCTGCTCTCCGCTATTGTAGTGAAGGAGGGTGTCCCTGCATACGGCAGTAAGGCAGCCCAGTTCTCAGTAATAGGCTGGCTCTTTCTCCTCCACCATGAGCTTCAGGTCGCAGAAGCTGCGTGTGCCCAGAAGGAAAGGCATGGGAGCAACCGGTGTCTGTGCGGCTGGGGGAACTGGCCGCAAGCTGGTTGCTTGTAGCACACGCTCCTGCTCCTTGTCCCCTCAGGAGTGCGTGAAGGAGAAGCTGAGTCTGGTCCATGGCTTCCTACAAGCAGATGCACAGAATCAGCTGAGTGACCTCGAGACCAAGCTGCACAGAGAGGAGCTGTCGGAGGTGGGGCATTGAACACAGCTTCTCTTCCTTCCATGTGTGTGCGTGCGTACACGCACCCCTGCCTGCCTGCATACATGGGAAGGAGGGACCAAGACATAGGCGCTCAAGGTTCCTGCCTGGGGGCCCTGGCTTCTGTAGTCAAGTGATGGCTCAGAATCTCTGATTTTATTTAAAAAAAAAAAAAATAAGGTAGATAAACCTGAAAATATGAACCGAGTATAACAGATGTCTGTCTGAGTCTGCAGGCAGCCTGAAACAGCCAATAGCTACAAGGAGTGTGAATTGCCCCATTCATCTTAACTCTGAAGCCTGCTGCCACCCAAGCAGGGGCAGGACCGCGGCCTGTGGCCAGGGTGGGGTATGTGTTGGATTCAGCCCTTGGAGGGCCAAAGGGTAACTGGGGAGCTTTGTGGTAGTCCTGTGTTGTAACTGTGCCTTGCTCCTGTAGGAGGGGTACCTGGCCAGGGTGAAAGCCTTGCTCAGCAAAGAGCTGTCCGTGGAGAATGGGGACGCCTCAGCGCTCGGCCAGAAATCCAACGGGTGCTCTGAGAATGGCGCCTACGGCAGTGACGAGGACTCAGAGAGAGCTGGCCACGAGGGGGAAGAGGACAGCGCTATGGAGACGGAGGAAGCTGTGGCATCCTCCTCATCATCGGCAACCATGTCAAAAACCCGCAAAGCCAGGAGGAGCAAATCCAACGGCGAGAACAAAAGTAATGAGCTGGCATTGTGCTGCCCTAGCAACCGAGACAGGGTCTGCGGGTTCTGCCCCTCGAGCCTCGCTTCGCAGTGGAGTTCCCTTGCTGATTCAGGGCAGCCTTACTGAATCCTTTCTAGACCCTCAGCTGAGATGGGGCTGCCCCTCACCCAACGCTCCTCAGTGCTTCACCTGAGTACGACTGGCTCACCACTTCCCTTGGGGAGGCTTAGGGGGAATGGCTTGGCTAGCAAACTCCCCTTTGTGGCTGCCTGGGCGGGATGGCCAGCTAGTTTGCATGCTCGCCGCGCCCCTTGGGAGCTCTTCCTTGGGCTCATGTAAAAGCCTGCTTGGCTGTAGGCACCTCTCAGTGTAGAAGTGGGTACAAATTTCTCCTTGGCATCCAATAGCAACCTCACCCCACTTGCTGTACCCTGCTGCAATGCAGAGGGTCAGACTCCTGGGGGCAAGAGACATGCTGCCCTGTAATGTTTGGTTTCATAACCTCCTGGTCTTGCTCTGTTCACTCCTAAAGCAAATAAAAAATAAGCAGAAATCTCTGTTGCGCAGGAGCTTTGGAAGCAAACTGCTCCAATTAAATGTTGGGTGGTATATTGCCAGAGCTCTTTAGCACAGCAGAGGCGCTTATCCCTGCCAGTTAAAGAATGGGAGGCGGGCAGGAGCTGTGCTCCGGTTTGATGTGTCGGAAGGAATGTGGCATAGCCTCATTTCTCCACTTGGGCACAGGGGAGTGCTCGAGCACATGGCGCAGGAACGGCTGGTGGCAGACGTTGATGGCCAAATTCTCAGCTGTGCTGAGGCCCTTCTGTGCGGCTCTGGCTTCAGAGCAGGTGGAAGCAGACCTCTAGTATCCCCCCTGCGCACAGGGTCCTCCCTGGTTGGTGTGGAGCTGGTATCTGTCCAGTTCCCAGAGGTGGGGGCTGGTCGGGGGCATGGCTGGAGTGCACAGCCCTGTGGCTATTCTCTCCGTCCCCGGGGCCCGTGGGACGCAAAGGGTGAGCTAGAACAGCCTCGAGGTGGGGAGTGACCCAGATCTGCTGCTGCCCCATAGGCTGGTATGGAGTAAAGGAAAATCGGGCCCTCAGGGTCGTTGGTGAGCGTGCTTGAGTGACGCAGGGCCTGGGCTTTTCTCGAGCTATGAATGACAACGGTTCTTCTCCCTGCAAAGTAATGATTGCTCTTTTTCTTCGGACAGAATCCCCAGCCAGCTCAAGAGTTACCCGGAGCTCTGGCAGGCAACCAACCATCCTCGCCCTGTTTTCCAAAGGGTCAGTACATCCTGCAGCTCCTGGTTGTGCAATCCTGGTGCAGCTGGACTTTCACAAGCGATTTTTGTTGGTTTTGAGATGTATATGTGTTTTTTTAATCTCTTAACAGTTCATTGGCGTCCTCCCTCTTCTTCGTTATTCTCTTTGCATGGTGGCTCATTGAGTAGTTGGTACGAGTTCTTGTGAAAGATTCCCAGTGGGCTAACAAGGTGGATCCTAATATTTGCAGGTCCATGACAATCTAACAGCCTCTAATTTGCACATCCTGTAACCAGCAGGGGAATGACCTGAAGCTCAGAAAGGGACACCTCACCCAACAGATTCTCAAGATATCTTAGCACAGTGGGGTCCCAGTCCTCGATGGGCACGTCTCTAATACACCCAGTGTGCAGTGCCTGGCACCCCAGGGTCCTGGTCCATGGCTGGGGTGACGGTAATATCAGCTGATAAATGTTTCATTTTGATAGACTAAGTTACGTTTATTAGGGTGAGAAGGAAGCTGATGTTCTCCCTATGAAGGTCAGAGGTGTGGTGTGGGCTAGTGGGTAGGTCTCCGGGCTGGGACTTGGCAGAACTGGCTTATGTCCTGGCTCTTCCACTGGCCTGCCTTGTGACTTTGTCAAAGTCACCTCCCCTCTCTGCCTCTTTCCCCTCCTACCCATTGTCTGTGTAGATTGTTGAGTGTGTTTGGGCAGGAATTGTCTCATGTATTTGTGTAGAGCTTGGGCCAGTGCGGCCCCGATTTTAGATGCTACTAAAATGCAAACAGTTAAGAAAACCAAGGTGTAGTGGATCAGAACAGCTTAGCTGTAGCTTGTTCCACGATCAGTTTTGTAACAGCAGCTGCTGCTATTGGCAGTGCCTAGACAGCCCATTAAAGCTCCTTTCACAAACTTTAGGCAGACTGTGCTGTTTGGGTCTATTTTGCCATGGTCTTCTCTGAAAAGCAATTTGCTCCTTTCAAAGAATTGATCTTTCTGTTGGTTTTCACCTTTAAAATCCAACAGATCCAACAAACGCAAATCGGATGAGGTGAACGGAGAAGTGAAGCAGGAAACGAATCCAGAAAAGGAGGAAGAAGAGCTAGAAGAGAGGGTACGTCTGGTGCATGTTTGAAAACAAATTCTTAAACAGACATCTCATTAGGCTGTCAAGGAAGAATAGTCAGGCATATTATTTCTGCTGCGACTCCCATTTCCTTAGTTTGTAAAGCTGATGGGCTCTTACATGCATTTCTTTCTTTTACCTCTACTTCAAGGAGCAAGATGAAAAGAGAATTAAAATTGAAACCAAAGAAGGGTAAGAGCAGCTAAAATTTCTTTAATCGGGTGTTAGAATGTTCTGGCTTGTGTGTGCATGGACTAGATGACCTCTCGAGGTCCCTTCCAGTGCTACGATCTGTGTATGTGCGTGTGTGTTTCTCTTTGCAGAAGTTTGTCACGGGGTCTGTTGTGGCAAAAGACCAAACAAAAAAATCAAAAAGATTTCTCGCTGAGTTTTCGTGTTCGTGTTGGACTTCATCACCCTAAACGTGGGGAGGCAGAGAAAATGCTAAAGACATGGAAGCAATTTAGTGTCTGAAAGAAAAAATGTTACTCTGGTAGTTTACTAATTTATAAAGCGTCTGAAAATAGAGATGAGTGATTGGGTCTGGCTCCGTGAATCCCTTTTTTGTGCTTCCAGCTGTGAAGTGTTGCTGTGAAAGGGCCTCATGGGGACCGTTTTCAGCAATGCCCAGGTGTCCTGTTAAGCAGGAAACTTCGGGCTTGTCTGTATGCAAAAGTTGTATTTCTTTGTGCCTCAGTTTCCCTGTCTACATACTGATGATGATGAGATTGAGCTGTTTAGTAAAGTGCTTTGAGATCTGCGGATGCAAAGCACTCAAGAAGAGCGAGGGATTATTATTATTTAACTCTACGGGTATAGTTAAAGCGGTACAGCAGCCCCCTCCCCAAGCGTGAATGCGGTATTCTGGCATAGCTTTCCTTGTACGGGGATTGTTTACACTGGTGTAAAGGCTTGCCTGCACTTGGAAACCAGCCGGAACATCTCTCTGTGTGGATGGTTTTATTCCAGAATAAGAGTGCCTTTTTCCGGTTTAATCTGCTTTCAAAGTGGGCTAAGTGGAACCAGAAAAAGGGCTTCTTCTGCTTCCTGGGCCGAGGGCTGGCATGCTGGAATCTGTGAGCGGATGGTGTGTGAGGAGTTCAGTGCTTTCCTGTAGCACAAAACCGCTTCAGCTAGAACGGCACATTTTGTTTTGTGGGGCATCGGCAATGAAACGTTTGCGTGTATTCAGGTCTCTCAAACAGCTGAGAGCACTAGGTGTGCGGGTGGTGGAATAGCCTCGATTGGCTTTTTTGCCCTATACCTTCATTCCTTGTCTTGATGTATTTTGTGCCCAGGTCTGAGATAAAAGAGGAAGCTACGCAGGTTAAAACTGCACCGCCTGCTAAAGTAAGTGGTTTTCCCTGTTCTTCTCAGCACTTGGGCCCTGTCCGAGCACTGCTGACAGCTTTTCGACTGCCCGGAGTGGCAGCGAGTCCAGAAAAAATACTCCCTAGCGCACATGTCACTCACGGCTCCGCGTGATCTTTAAATGCAGCATTTACAGCACAAACAAAACGTACCAAGAGGGCATGTGTGTGTTGTCGGTGCAGCGAGCCCTTCCTCATGCCACGCCTGGCCAGGTCAGAGAAGTTGCTAAACACCTGGTCCTAGACACCGTGTGAGGCGCTGGGGACTGTTTTACTGCTCCAGATTCCTGGTAGATACAGGACTGGCCGTCAGCATGGGAACATATAGTGATTCTTACGGAGGGCTGAGGCTGGTAAATGGCAGAACTGTTAATGGGGAAAGCTCCTGATGTCTTGTGGTGTTTCCCTTGCAGACCACTCCTCCCAAGTGTGTTGACTGCAGACAGTACCTGGACGATCCCGATCTCAAGTTCTTCCAGGGGGATCCCGACAATGCGGTAAGCAGCTCGTCGCTTGGGTTTAGAAACGTGGCCATGCCGCTGGGCGTGCGGGTCCAACGTGCCCCTCTCTCTTTCTCAGCTGGAGGAGCCGGAGATGCTGACGGATGAGCGCTTGTCCATTTTCGATGCCAACGAAGACGGCTTTGAAAGTTACGAGGATTTGCCCCAGCACAAAGTGACCTCCTTCAGGTAAAGGCTTCTTGTGCTGTTGCACCATCCGTAGTTTGGCAGTGCTGCATTTGTAACCCCTGGGGCAAATCAGACCCCTGGGGAGGGGGCAGCGTGCGCTCTCTTCTGCACAGCGTGGAGAGGCTTTGTTCTGCCCTGAGCACTACTCTGGACGGTGAGACTGCTTCCCCGGGCATGTAGCCTGGAGCTTGGTTCACGGGCGTGCAGTTCCTGCTTGGTCAAGGGAAGCGTGTTCGACACAGGATGTGTAAATGCAGAGCTGTTTGCAGGGAGCCCTGGGTGCTGGTTTAGGCTGAATATTAAGTGTAACATCCTTGAGGTGTTGAACAGCGAGCAATCGGGAAACCTCCTTTCTCTTCTCTCACACAGCGTCTACGACAAAAAGGGTCACTTGTGCCCGTTTGACACCGGCCTCATAGAGAGGAATATAGAACTGTACTTCAGTGGTGCTGTGAAACCAATATACGACGACAACCCTTGTCTAGATGGTAAGTGTCTTTCGGCGCAGAGCTGGGGGCAGACACCGGCCTGCCTGGCACCCTGGGACTTTCTCAGTCTGTGTCCTGAGGATCAGTCCAAAGGCCTTTGTGCTGTCAGTGGAATCCTGGCAGAGCGAGGAACAACCTTTCCTCTCAGGTGACGTTGCTCGCGCTGGGTTACTGCCGTGGAGGACGTTGCTCGGTTATGCTTGGGGTGGGGTCCACATGGCAGGGCTGATTCTGAACAGAAGTTCAACAGCCTGTTAATGGCAAGTGTTTTAAAAGCAGCTGTCCTCTGATCCTCTGATCTGGGCCAGTAACTCAGTGTGAGGGCCTGGTTCCCCAGGGATCTGCAGTGGGTGCAGTACGCTCCCACGGTGAGCCGGTCGCACTTCTCACCCACTCTGCTCTGGTGCCAAGGGCTGCATGGTGTGCGGCAATGGAGAATCTGGCCTCTGGGCAGCAAAATCCGAACCCTTGTGGTGTGTTCCTGGGTGGGGATGGGTGGGTGTATGTGTGTGAGAGAGAGAGAGAAAGAAACATCCTTGCTCTTCCCCGCTCAGGTGGTGTCCGAGCCAAGAAACTGGGTCCCATAAACGCTTGGTGGATCACTGGGTTTGATGGAGGAGAAAGAGCCTTGATTGGCTTCACTACAGGTAGATTCGCAAACTGGGGGTTGTCAGGGGGCTTCTCCCTTGCGGGGCTGGTGAGATCCCTGTGTTCTGAGGGTTAAAGACTCGAGTACCCATGAGGGTACGAAGCTGTGGGGTGGGGAGTGGGAGCCAAGGCACTCGATAACCACCGAAGCGGGTTGCTGCAAATTAATTGCTGATGCTGGGGGGTCCCTCCTGTTACGCGAGCCACGCAATGCTGATTTTACTCTGGGCTTGTCCATACGCAGCGGCCCCAGTGTAACTTGAGAGGGGTTTTTAACTCTTGCCAAAGATCATGTGGATGCTCCCGATTAGGAACAGGGTGATGCTAAACAGAGCTAAGCCACTCTTGAATTGAAGTGTGCATAGATGCTTGCGGGACTGACAGGACTCTGCTCCTGAGAGTCCTTTACACTTTTCCCGTCGCACGTTCCTTAGCTTATTTGGGCCTTTCAGCTGTTTGCTAACCTGTTCCGTAAAGCCCCTGCGGTCACTGTCTCTGGCAATCTCTCTCTGCTTCAGCCTTTGCGGATTACATTCTCATGGATCCCAGCGAGGAATACGCTCCCACCTTTGCGTTAATGCAGGAGAAGATCTACATGAGTAAAATCGTTGTGGAATTCCTCCAGAACAATCCCGATGTCAGCTATGAGGACTTGCTGAACAAGATCGAGGTGAGACATGGCGTGCCCGTCCTCTGACTCGCAGGGTCTTACCGTTAGGTTCCCAGCCCCCGGGGCACTGCGGACAGGAGCCGAGGGGTCACGGCCGTGTAAATGGCAGGGTGCGCTTGGCGAAGTGACAGAAAGATTCCAGGATGTGTCCTGCTATGGGAACTGCTGGACTAGTTGACTCTGAACTCTTGGGCCTTTGACACTGTCTGTCCTAGGGTGTGTCCATCTGCTCCTCCCCCTTGAACGGGGTGTGGCTGAGAGGCGAGGAGATCGACTTTTATTCTACTTGTGGTTTGTCTCTCTTTACTAACCCCTCTGGCGCGTGGCGCTCTGCCTCCGGTTCTTACCCTCTGCTCCACCGTACGGTGAGGGTGAATGCCGCTTGTCCGCACAGCTCTCCTCCAAGGCCTCGGCCGTGCTCAGGCCTAGTCTGAGAGCTGATGTGACCTGTAGTGTTGCACTAGCCCCACTGCATGAGGGTGACACTGGGCCTCGCGGAGAGAGTGAGAGGCCTCCCTTTTCAGTCGCTATTGGCGAGTTTGGGGGTCCGCCCTGAGTGGCCTGCGCCCCTGCGTCTGAGAACCAGGGACCCGAGGCGCTGGCTACCTGTGAAAACGTCCGTGCCGTTGCGCGTAGAGCTGCAGTGCTCTCGGGTACTGTATGTGGGGATGTCCCATGACCCTCCGCTGCGTCTCTCCAGACAACGGTGCCGCCCGCTGGGCTGAACTTCAACCGCTTCACGGAGGACTCTCTGCTGCGGCATGCCCAGTTTGTGGTGGAGCAGGTGGAGAGCTACGACGAGGCCGGAGACAGCGACGAGCCGCCCGTCCTCATCACGCCCTGCATGAGAGACCTGATTAAACTCGCGGGGGTCACCCTGGGGAAGAGGTAGGCGGGTGGGAGCACAGCGAGGCGTCCTCCAGCTGCTGCCACCCTTGGCCCATGCATCTCAGGCCCATGGCCCATGCATCTCAGGCCTTGCCTCGGCCCAGCGCTATTCCACTTTGAATTCACGCCCTCCCTTGTTCCGGGGTAACTTCCCTGTCTCTAGACAGACCCTCAGGGATCTATATGCCTGCGCGGGGTGAGTTGCCGTAAGGGGCTTGGTTAGAAATGAGAAATGCTCCTGAACTCAGCTTCCTAAGCCAGTCTAGTCTGGTGCAGAGAATATTCCCTCTGCGTTGCTGTTTAGGGAGCCAGGGCGGTCTGGTGGTTAAAACAGTGGGCCGGGACCCAGGAGTCCTGGTGTCCATTCCCAGCCCTGCCCCCAGCCCCCCGTGCAACCTCGAGTGAGTCCCTGCATCTCTGGGCCTCAGTTCCCCATGCGATCCTTCTGTCATCGGTCTGGATTGTGCGGACCCTCTCTTATGAGTGCGTTTTCAGTGCCTGTTAGGGGCTTTTACTGCCAAGCCAACAGTTACAACACGGTTTATCACGAGATGCTGTAGCATGTATTGTGCCGGCTTGCTGCAGCTGGCAGAAGTGTGCGGGAGTGTGTGTGTGAGGAGAGTGGTCAGTGGCGTTGCACGTAGCCAGAATTTTTCTGTCCCGGTCTGTGGCGGGAGGGGGTAATGCCACCAGTGTGGGACCCTGCTGCAGAGGATAGTGTCTGAGCTGCTCTCCGTTCCAGGCGAGCCGCGAGGAGACAGGCCATTCGGCATCCCACCAAGATAGACAAGGACAAAGGGCCCACCAAGGCCACCACAACCAAGCTGGTGTACCTGATCTTCGACACCTTCTTCTCGGAGCAGATCGAGAAGAACGAGAGAGAGGAAGACAAGGAGAACACCATGAAGCGCCGGCGTTGCGGCGTGTGTGAGGTAACCAGCAGGTTGGGCCAGAGCTGAGCTGTGTCTGACCCCTGGCTTTGGGGCTCTAGATGCTGGGAATCAGTCTTGTCTAGCTCTGGGGAGAGTGCTGGGGAATGGGCAAGGCTGGCTGGCTTCCCTCTGCCCCTTGAGCTGTGTGGCTGGCTGGAAGTGGTGTCCCGAGGGGAAAGGCTTAGCGGGGTGAAGTTCCCCTTTCTGGGGGCAAAGCGTCCATTTCCCTGCAGCCTGAGAAATGGCAGCATGCTAAGGGCGAGAATTGTCTGGGGAAAGGAAGGAAGCTGTGCTGTGTCAGGGCAGGCTCTGCTGCACTTTCAGGGTGGCCAAGCAATTTTCCTTCAGGCCTGGTTCTGCCGGAGGCCCCTTTGGCACCTCCTAAGCCAGACAGGGCTGCTCCGTGGCAGGAGGATGCTAAGGAGCAACATGTGGCTCTCCCTCTTGGCTCCAAAGCCTCTTCTAGTCAATGTGAGTCTTTCCACGGGTTTTGCTCATGCCCACAGTCTCCTGTTGGCTGTGGTCAGGAGCAAGCCCTGACGGAGCTGAGCTCCTGCTTCCTCTTGAGAGCGCCACGTCCTCGGGGACAAGTTACTCCTACGGCTCCTCCACCGTTCACAGGCACTCAGCCTTCTCCTTTCTCTCCTCCTCCTGCAGGTTTGTCAGCAGCCCGAGTGTGGGAAGTGCAAAGCCTGCCAGAACATGATCAAGTTTGGCGGTAGTGGCCGGAGCAAACAGGCCTGCCTGCAGAGGAGGTAACTGTCCCAGAAGGTGGTTCTGAGCGCCTGAGGGCAGTGCAGAGCCCAGGGGTATGGGTGCTTGGGGCCAAGCAGGGGGTTCCTCTACTCCTGGGGGCAGTGGACTTGACTGTGCAGGGAGTCAGCAGTCTCCTGGCAGGAAAGAATCAAGAGCTGATACTACCCGGGATTGGAATGACCAGACAGGATCAGAGGAGGGGCCCGTCTGGTCTGGTCTCCTGTCTCCAGCAGGGCCAGCACCGGCTGTGTCAGACAATAGTGCAAGATCCCCTGCAGCAGACAGCGATGGGATAACCTGCCCCTGGGGGAAATTCCCTCCCGACCCCCAGTCACTAGAGTTCAGCTCATGCCCTGAATCACTAGAGTTTATGGCCCTTCCAAAATGCTCGGTAGTTTGAGAGCTTTCCCGGTGTAAGTCTGGATACTCGTTAGCCATTCAAATGTGCTCTCATTACATTGAACCCGCTGTGCTCTGTGTCGATGTGACGAAGGGATGTAATACGCACGCTAATCTCGGTGACAGGTCCTTTCTGTATCAAGCCAGACCAGACCCAGATAGTGATGTGTATGTAAAACCGGAACAGAAGGGAGTGAAATTCCCTCCTCTCCCACTTCAGAACTGGCAGTGGACTGAGTGGGGCAGGGAGGGGACAATCTGCCCGTCTCCAAAGGGGGTGAGCGTGGAGGACGCAGCAGACTTGCTTCGGCAGCGTGTCACAGTGCGGGCTGGGCTGGAGCTGGGAATAATGGTCGGAGTCTCGGGGTGCGGGGGTGGAATCTGGGGCTGCAGCAGCATCTCCGACGGGAGACGGTGGAAGCCCCGGTGTTGGGATGGGCTGGACAAAGCACTGGGGAGCCTGTTGAAGGAGCCGACCCTGCCCTGGCGAGCCGTGAGGACCGAGTGTGTGGCCCAAGAAGGCCCTGTCAGTCACCAGGTGCACGGACTGTCACTCCCACCCTAGGTGCCCCAATCTGGCCGTCCGAGAAGCAGATGAAGACGAGGAGGTGGACGATAACATTCCCGAAATGCCGTCACCTAAAAAAATGCTACAGGGAAGGAAGAAGAAGCAGAATAAAAGCAGGATTTCCTGGGTGGGCGAGCCAATCAAGGTAGGGCTGGAGGAGACGTCTCACTGGCAATGCATGTTTCCACCCCAGTAACAGGGCTCGTTGTCTGGCATCGATGTCGTGAGCAGATCTCCCCAGCCGGTGTACCCTAGGCTTGTGGGAAACTGCAGGGTTCTCGCTGGTGCCCCATTGCTGGGCCTTTAACTCAGCACTGACAAACAGCCCTCACTTTCCTGCTTTCCTTGATCCACGTGGATCTGCTGCCCTGTGTGTTTGCGCAGCTAACGCCACTTGCATGCTGCTTAGGGAAGGTGCAGAGAGAGCCGACGTGCAGGTCTAATGCCTTTTCTCTGTGACGAGCGCGAGAGCGTTTGCGATGTACGGGCCGCCTGGGGGAATTGTGGCTTTTTAGCTGCACCTCTTTTGTCCACACTAGTATGTTTGTTTTGCCAGCACACTGTACTGGGAGCAGATTTGAGTGGGAGTTTGTGGGCCTGTCAAGGTTAACCCTAAATCTGAACCTTTCCTTGTCTCTGCGAGGCTCAAGGCCTTTAAAACCTAGCGTCACGCAGGAAGTGTCGAGTCCCTGTTGTTTGCAGGCTGGGGTGGTGGCTTGCGTGATGGTTGGGCTGTAGCCAAGGAGTAGCTACAATGCGGGGGCCAGAACCCCCTGTCTCTGGGAACAGATGAGGCTCAGGGTTCACGGCTTCTCCAGCCCCACCAGCCAGGAGCTCTGCTGCGGTCATAGCGGGGATGCTCAGTGAGGCTGCCTAGAGCGGAAGGCTAATGAAAGCCCTCCACCTCCCTCAAACGGGCATGCGATGGCTGCCCTCATGGCCAGCACACCAGGGACTGAGCCAGGGACCTCTATAGCTAAAAGCAGGAGCTGCTGGAGCCAGAGCGCTAAGGCTCCTTAGCTGGGGCTGTCCACTCATAGGCTCTGTGGGAGGGCATGGAGAGGGACCCGTAGCACGCTCACCCGTGGGTTCCAGGCGCTGTCCAGCAGGGAGTGGGAGGGTCTCTAGCTACGTGCCACGAGAGAAATGAGAAAACACTGGGTAATGGGGTTTCTGCCGGTTTTAATAACCAGCCTTTGTCCGCAGCGCGACGGGAAGAAGGACTATTATCAGAAGGTGTGCATTGATTCCGAGACCCTGGAGGTGGGGGACTGCGTGTCCGTCAGCCCCGACGAGCCCTCCAAGCCTCTGTACCTAGCCAGGTTTGTGGCGGTCCGGGGATGAACGCGCAGTGTGTGCCGGAAGGGGCCGGTGCGTGTCCTGCAGCAATCACACAGGGGCGTTTCCTGCATTGATTTTGGGGGGTCCCTGTCTGAGTGGGGCTGTGTTTCTGCTGTAACTGATTTGTGCGATGGTGGGTCCTAGAGGCCCCAGCCTAGAACAGGGTCCCCTTGTGCTGGCAGCTGCATGTATGGACATGTGGTAAGAGACCTGCCCCGAGGAGCTCGGTCTAAATACACGGGACAGACAGGTGGGAGGGGAAACCCAGGCTCTGATAAGGGAGGTGACTTGCCCACGGTCATCCAGCAGGGCAGTGGCAGAGTTGGGAAAAGAACCCAGGTCTCCGGAGTCCCAGTCCAGAGCTCTCCCCTGAACCTTCTCTGCCTGGGGTCTTGTTAGCCCCGGCCTGCTCAGGGTGAAGCTTTTGTAGTCCGTCCAGCGATTAGGAAAGCTTCTTTCCCTTGGAAGCCTGGGGGTGGTGCTAAAACATAAGCCCTTCCCTTGCAGAGTCACTGCGCTGTGGGAAGACAGCAGTGGGCAAATGTTCCATGCCCACTGGTTCTGCCAGGGCATCGACACTGTCCTGGGAAAGACCTCGGACTCATTGGAGCTCTTCCTGGTGGACGAGTGCGAAGACATGCAGCTGTCCTACATCCACGGCAAAGTGAACGTCGTCTACAAGGCTCCCTCGGAGAACTGGGCCTTGGAGGTGGGTGGTGCCGTCCTCTTGGCGGGCCTCCTGTGGGAAAGCTAGCCTAGCGGGAGAGCTCTGCGTGGATCGGTACCGAATGTAGGCAAGCAGGGCCTAGTTTGTTTATCTTGGGGCATCTGCAAGTGGCAAATGCTTCAAGTGCACTGCTGGTCATTGAGCTAGTGTCCCCTTGTATAATTCCTGCTTGGAGAAAACAGCTGTCTGATGAAACTGACTAGATTGCTTGTGTCCTAGTGGCTCTCAGTGGCCCCAGATGAGGTCAGGGCCCCGTTGCAGGAGGTGCTGTATGCCCAGCCAGTGAGAGATGGTCCCTCTTCTGAGGAGCTTGCAGTGTAAACAGATGAGAGAGATGAAGGGTAGGAGGGGAAACAGAGGCACAGAGAGAGGAAGTGCCTTGCCGAATGGCACGCAGCAGGGAATAGAACCCAGGCGTCCTGGCTCCTCTCGTTCTCGGAATTCTACACAGGCTCCGTTTGTGTAACTTCCTTCAGAGAAGTTTGCAAGGGGAAAGGTTCTTCCCTTCTCCCACGTGTGATGCTACTTTTGGTTGTTAAGTATCCTGGGTATGTCACAAGGTTCTGTCTGGCGGCGGGATCCGGCCAGCTGCTCGACCCCTGCCTGCGGGGCCCCTACAGTTTGTCTTTCCCCACAGGGGGGGCTGGACATGGAGATTAAGATGGTGGAAGACGATGGCAGAACCTATTTCTACCAAATGTGGTATGATCAAGAGTATGCCAGGTTCGAGTCTCCTCCAAAGACCCAGCCCTCGGAAGACAACAAGTACAAGTGAGTGCGTGAGGCTGACTGGCTGGCAGGAGCTTCTAGCTGGGCTGGAGCAAAAGGCTCCATCTTCTCTCTGGAGATGGGTTTAGATTCACCTGAGCTCTGGTTTATCTGTACTCGGTTTATTGCCCAGCTCAAGGCAGGCAGATTTTGCTCATGGAGAGTAGCTTCAAAAGAACTGGGGTGAACTGGCTGGTTCCTGTTTTCTCTGCTCAGCTCAGCGGTCTGGGGGACTGTGCTAACAGTAACTTGGAGTTTATTGGAAGAATGTTGTGGGCTAATACACAGGGAAAGAATGATTTTATCTAGTAGTATTTTCAACTTCTCTCTTGGCTCAAATAGGAGTGCTGATTAAATCACTCTCCCTCTCCCCCTCCCCGCCACCCCCCAACAACTCTCCCCCACAGCAGTTTGTTTAAGCCCGTGGGGGATATGTGTGAAAACCAGCAGGTGTGGTGCTTGTTTTGCAGGGATCAGGCCCCCATTGTGTTAGGTGCTGTGTATACAACAGAGGCAGCCCCTGCCCCCAAGAGCTTGGAGGCCAAACAAATGGCAATTTACAGCAGATGGGCCCATGCAACCTCTGCTCGTGGTCCAGCCGCCTTTTGCATCCAGCTCCAAGCTCTCTCCTTTCCCCACAGGTTCTGTATGAGCTGTGCTCGCTTGGATGAGGTGAGGCAGAAGGAAATACTCAAAGTCATGGAGCCTCAAGAAGAGGTGGACGGGAAGATGTTTTACGGCCTGGCGACAAAGAACGGAGTGCAGTACAGGATAGGAGATGGCGTCTTCCTGCTGCCAGAGGCTTTCTCCTTCAGGTTGGTTCTTGCCAAGTGGGCAGGGGGTGTCCCTTCTCAGCAGGGTTTATTCACAGCCCCCATGGCAGAGTCATCTTCAGTATCTCCCATAACGGAGAACACGCCAGTCTGCTTCAGCTATAAATTAAGTACCAAACAAGCCAGTTGTAAATGGATTCCTAGATTTTTAAGACCAGAATGGACCGTGATGATCATCTGGTCCGACCTCCCGCAGAGATCCTTCCCTGAGTTTGGGCTAGAGCAGTCTCTACAGAAAGAAACTTGGTCTTGATTTAAGAGCATATGTGATGGAATATCCACCCTGTCCTTGGGCAAGTTGTTCCCATGGTTAATCGCCCTCCCTGTTTAAAAAAACAAATTTGCACCTTAGTTCTAGTCTGACTTTTGTCTGGATTCAACTTTTGGCCGCTGGGTCTCATTCTGCCTTTTTTTACTAGACTAAGGAGCCCTCCACTGTCCTAATCTCTCCCCAAGTAGCCACTTGTAGCCTGGGATCAGGTCACCTCTTAATCTTTTCTTGGGTAAACTCCATAGATTGAGCTTCTTTAGTTGGCTTATGGATGTATAAACCCACTACAATTGCAGGGTGAGTTGGAATAAAATTTCTTTTGGGGGCGGGGGGATATAGTAGCCAGACACGGTGCTGGTTTGGCTGACACTCGGGTAACCTGGTTCTGTAGACTGACTGGCATGCGGCTCGTCAGTCGCAGAGGAGGAAATTCTCACGGATGTGTATCAGCCTCCATCAGGGAGTGGCTGCACCGAATCACTAGCCATAATAAAGGCCAGACCTAAACGTCATGCAGCTGCCTACAGGAGGGTGTTGTCTTTGTATTTGGGTAGCGCCTAGGAGTCCAGCCTGGAGCAGGACCCATTGCGCTGAGTTCTGCATGAACACCCAACAGTTCCTGCCCCGAAGAGCTTCCTGCCAAAGCGAATCTAAGTCTTGCACCTTCCTCTGAAGCACCTGGTCAGAGACGGGACGCTGGGCTAGAGAGCGTGCTGCACCTGAGACACGCTGGCAATTCAGGAGACGCGTATCCCGGCAGCATCGGGGCTTTGCCGTGCCTCAGAAAATGCAGGGGCCGCACATGCAGGGGATCGCGTACCTCCCTGCTGCAGGCAGGCTCTCTGCCTTGTCGGAGGGGCTCCTGAATTGGAGAACAGCCCCCTGGTTCAGAAAGCAGAGTCGCTGCCAGGCCGGGGGCGCTTCGGGGGGTTGCGTTGGGTTGTCCCCTGAAGGGTGGGTCGGTGGGCAGCCCGGGCGTCCGTGTTAGCACCTCTTACCCCCTGCTCCGCTCCGCTCCCCCCCACCCCAGCATGAAGCTGGCCAGCCCAGCCAAGCGCCCCAAGAAGGAGGCGGTGGATGAGGAGCTGTACCCAGAGCACTACCGCAAGTCCTCCGAGTACATCAAGGGCAGCAACCAGGACGCCCCGGAGCCATACCGCGTGGGCCGCATCAAGGAGATCTTCTGCAGCATGCGTAGCAACGGCAAGCCCAACGAAGCCGACATCAGGCTGCGGCTCTATAAGTTCTACAGGTGAGCTGGGGCTGGGCGCGGGCGGAGCCTCCGTAGGGTCCGTTTGGGGAGGAGCAGCAGGAGCAGGGGCCTTCTCCCCCCCGTCCCCAAAGCAAAGCCGGTGTGCCGCGCAGGCAAAGGGGACCTTTCCCTGGGGTCCGTCTGCACTCAGCTAGGAGGCTCTCGGCCAGACAGACGCGTGAGCTCTGCGGCCAGGGATAGCTTGGGCGGGCGGCTGCCCGCGTCCAAACCTCCCCCGGGCACGTACTCCAGTGGCTAGCCCGAGCCGCTCCTATGCTACACCCAGCTACGCGGCTGTTTTTAGCATGCTAGTCTGAGCAAAGCTAGCGTCTGTCTGTCTGTCGGAGGTGGGAAGCACTCTCCCAGCTGCAGTGTAGACATACCCTAACCCGATGCTCCATTCAGGCCTACCCAGCTCTGCAGTGTTCCTCGCTTTCCTCTCAGCCCACGCTCTGGTCATCCATCAAGAGCTACTCCCACCTCCTTGTGTGTCCTGCTGGGATAACAAACCAGCTGCTTTGTTTATCAGAACTTCTCCAGCAGGATGAGCTACGGGGTAGGAGAGATTTGGGTGAGCGTTCCTGTCTGTCTTCTCTAAGGGGACAGGCTTAACGCAGTGGATGTTGGGATGCAGGCAGTGTGCGAGGGGGAAGCAAGGGTATAATGCACAGTCTCTTTCCTATTCCCCCCCCCCCCGACCCCCCAAGCATGCTCCCTAGTGAAAGTGATCTGTCTGCTGCAGGCCTGAGAACACCCACAAGTCCATGAAAGCAAGTTACCACTCGGACATCAACCTGCTGTACTGGAGTGATGAGGAAGTGACACTGGACTTCAAGGCCGTGCAGGGACGCTGTGCGGTGGAGTACGGAGAGGACCTGACGGAATGTATTCAGGACTATTCTGCCAGCGGGTCGGACCGTTTCTACTTCCTTGAGGTAACCGCTCGTGGTGGGCACAGCTCAGCTTGGAGACGCACTGGGGCGGGGTGGGTGGCTGTAGCTAACCGAGCAGGTGACGTGAGGCGTTGCTAGAACTGACTTGCACGTCGTAAACATCAGTATCCAAGTTCTGGGACACATGCTCCAAATCATTCTTCATCACAAGTCTCAGGAACTCTTTCTACCTGCCAGGGGAGCGTGGTGCTGGGTACAATGAGCGTCTCTTGCAGTGGTGACAGGCGCTTACCAAACACTGCGCTGCTTGACTCTGCCAAGCTTTTCTGAAAGGGAAGCGGTCCCGTCTGTCCTGAGCAGGCCAGCAAGGCACGTGAGCTGTTCTCGGGGGAGTCTAGAGAGAAGCATAAGAGAGCCCTCTCTCCAAGAGCTGGCAGAAGCGCGTCACAGTTCCCGAAAAGGATTGCTTCGCTGTGGAGATGAGGGCCCGATCTGCTTACAGTGGGCAGTTTGCAGGATCACATGGGGGCTTGCGACCACCAGGTTTTGACAAAGCGGGTGGGTGGATTCTGGCTCTGCCCTACATGAAGTGAAGCAACGTAGTCCTCACGAAGGCAGCGTCCCCTGAAACTCGCGAACACCAGCTGTACCCGTGGCCTATAGGGCACGTGGGAGCCTTACGTCCGTGTGCCGGATTAACCCCTTCTCTTTGCAGGCTTACAATGCAAAAACCAAGAGCTTTGAAGACCCTCCGAACCATGCCCGTAGATCTGGGAATAAGGGCAAGGGGAAAGGGAAAGGCAAAGGTAAGTCTAAATCCTGGTGCTTTTGTCTCTTGCAAATTTTGTAGCTGCTTCTGCTCCATATTATCCCCCAGCTTGCCCGGAACTTTGCAGGGAAAACAGAGCATTGGCCTGTTGTGAAAGCTGCATTGTACATTAACCAGACACTGGAAATGCCGGTTTGAACTAAGCCATGCAGGGTACAGGTGTGTCTCCCGCAGCATTTTAAAGGGCCAGCGATGTGAAACTGTAACCCACTTCCCAAAGGTTAGAGAAGTTTCCTGTATCAGACGCCCGCGTCATGGCCCAGGCCCCCCGGGGCTGGGCACTGCGCAGACTCTGAGTCGAGGCGCTGTCTGCCCCAAGGAGCTCAGCCTGGCATCTGCCCAAGCTGTTGTGCTGGTTTCGTGTTTCTTCTCTCCCCTGTTGCGGCTTGGGTGCCAGCCCGCCCTTTAGAGAGAAGCCCCTTAACCCTTTCTGCTCGTCTTAAGATCCACACGTGCCTGCTAGAGAGTGACTGACCCGGAGTTCTTGCCCCCTCCTGACTGCGGCTGGAGAGGCTGCCGGGTGCCGGCACAAACGGTCTCTCCTTTCTCCACACAGGCAAAGGGAAGTCGGTGTCTGCCTTGGAGCAAAGCAAACAGGAGGCTGCCGAGGTGAAGCTGCCCAAACTGCGCACCCTCGATGTGTTCTCGGGCTGCGGGGGCCTGTCTGAGGGATTCCACCAAGCAGGCAAGGAGAGGGGGTGGGGGCAGGTCCAGGGGTAGAGCCAGGGCACTGGGGGACCCTTCGTTCTTGCGTCTCTTTGGTGTGAATTATTTCTAGTACTGTGGTGCCTGGAGGTCCCGGCACGGGTGAGTCCCAGGGGAGCCCCCTGTTCCTTGGCTTTTGCAGGTGGGCAGCCCCTTATTTGAAAGCAAAACGTGTCTCACCCCCTTAAGTTTACCGTAACAGTGGCAAGTAACCGATGGCATGTATGTGCATTTCCCGAGGGTGGCGGAGAATACGGGACCTCGAAGCAGGGGGAGGGAACGGGGTGGGCAAGATTTGCTTTACTTTATAGTAGATTGTAGCACTCACCGACCACGACCACCTGGGGGTCACAACCCACCAGTCTAGGCTGCCCTCCTGCGAGCAGGCCCTGGAGTGCCATGGCTGATTTCCTGCCTCCGGACACAACCCCCACGCTCTCCTGCTGGGCGCTGCACAGATGCTCGTATGAATCAGTCCCTGGCCAAAGAGCTCACAGCCCAGATAGACCCGGGGGCTGGAGGGAAACTGAGGCACAAGGGAGGGAAAGGGACTTGCCCAAGGTCAGTGGCAGAGGCGGGAATTGAACTCAGGTGTCCTGAGTCCCTGTCCAATGCTCCGCTCACTAGACCACACCACCTCTCGCAGCCACACACACATGCTCCCTGAAAATGACAGAGCTGAGTTGGGTGGAACTGGTGAGAGGCGCCTGCCGGGTCTAACGCCCTCTGCTCCCCCTCCGTCCCCAGGGATCTCGGAGACGCTGTGGGCCATCGAGATGTGGGAGCCAGCCGCCCAGGCCTTCCGCCTCAATAACCCCGGCACCACGGTGTTCACTGAGGACTGCAACGTGCTGCTGAAGCTGGTCATGTCTGGCGAGAAGACCAACTCGCTGGGCCAGAAGCTCCCGCAGAAGGGGGACGTGGAGATGCTGTGTGGTGGCCCGCCCTGCCAGGGCTTCAGTGGCATGAACCGCTTCAACTCCCGCACCTACTCCAAGTTCAAGAACTCCCTGGTGGTCTCCTTTCTCAGGTGAGGGGCCAGGCCTTCCCGCTGGCTGCCCGTCCCCTGATGCCTGGGTGCTGCTGGCGCACCTGAGAAGCCCCCTGCGTATGTTTATCGGAGCAGGTGGGCTCTGGCCGGGCGTGCCCCGCCAGGGAAATGCAAACTGGGTCTGCAGGTGCTGCCAGGGCTCTGGGCCCCACCTCTCCTCCCAAGGAGGCTTCCCGGGGCCTCGTGTGACCTGTGGTTGGCAGGCTCTGACCTTAGGGTAAGGACTAGACATTCATGGGAAACTGAGGCACAACAGTGTGGGGCTGGTTCTTGCCCCAAGCTCAAAGAGCCCAGGAACCCTAGCCCTCTGCTCTAACGACTGAACTGTCCACCAGGAGGGAGCGAGGGTAGAAGGGGCTGCTGAGGACTCTCTCAACGGCCATGTAACCATCAGTGGGGTAGGGCGGGAGGAGCAGGGGTAGGGCACTGGACTGGGATTCAGCAGACCCAGGCTGGTCGCTTCGTCTCCCCGTGGACTCGACTCTCTCTTTCCCCCACCCCCCCGAACCTCGGGAGACTCCCATGGCCCTGTGCCCTCCCTCTGAGAGGGGCTTGAAAGCTCTGGGCGTTTTGGCATGAGAGAGTCACCAGAATTGTGCCAAACCTCCAGTGGGGGAGGGTTAGTTTGTGGCACTGGCTCCAGGGGTCTGTCTGCTAGCCCGGCAGGAGCCCCTGTCTCTAATCTCGCTTGCCCCCGCCCCGTGCAGTTACTGTGACTACTACAGGCCCAGGTTTTTCCTCCTGGAGAATGTGAGGAACTTTGTCTCCTTCAAGCGCTCCATGGTGCTGAAGCTCACCCTGCGGTGCCTTGTGCGAATGGGCTACCAGTGCACCTTCGGGGTGCTGCAGGTAGGAGCCAGGCGCCGGCCGGGATCTGGGGGGGGTGGGGTGGGTGCCCCACTCCGATGGCCAGAGACTCTGCCGAGCTAACCCCCCTCCCCCCGCCAAACTCATTCCCCTCTGGGCCAGAATTGCAGCAGGGACTCCACGGCTGGAACACTGCCCCACTGAGCCCTTTGGCTCTGCTCCCCAGCGGCTGTTCCCACCCTGCCGCTCTCCCGGCAGCTGGGGCGTTCAGGCTCAGGATGCCATGGTCCTGTCTGGGCTGCAGGGGACGCAAGCCCACGTTCACGTTTGCTCAGGACGCTCTCCCTCGGTCCAGGCGGGCCAGTACGGCGTGGCCCAGACACGCCGAAGGGCCATCGTCCTCGCTGCGGCTCCTGGAGAGAAGCTGCCCATGTTCCCTGAGCCCCTGCACGTGTTCGCGCCCCGGGCCTGCCAGCTGAGCGTCGTGGTGGACGACAAGAAGTTTGTCAGCAATATAACCAGGTGAGCGCGTCCTTGGCAGTGCCGCAGCCAGGCCTGGAGTGTGGACGGGGCCCCCGGAGCGACGGCTCTAAACGCCCGGGAGAGGAACAAGCTGCTCTGAGACATGCCAGGTGTTCCCCTGTGTGAAGTGGGTTGGTCAGTGAGAAGGGGCGCGGGCAGTGCCGCGAGGGGCGAGCTGCGACTGGCTAGGTGACAGCTTCCTTTATTCCTCCTAGAACGTACTCGGGGCCCTTCCGAACCATCACGGTCCGGGACACCATGTCCGACCTGCCGGAGATCAGGAACGGCGCCTCGGCCCTCGAGATCTCTTACAACGGGGAGCCCCAGTCCTGGTTCCAGAGGCAGATCAGGGGCTCGCAGTATCAGCCCATCCTCAGGGATCACATCTGCAAGGTGAGGGCTTTCGCGGTGGTGCAGTGTCACCCAGACGCCCCAACGGGGCTCAAGCCCCTTTGGGCCGGGCCCTCACAGACAGCGCGAGGGACCAGCCCTGCCCGCAGCCAAGGGTGGAGTTATTACCCCTTCTTACCGACGGGGGACCTGAGACCCAGAGAGATGCCGTGACAGAGGAGAGCATGGAACCCAGGGCCTCGTGTCCTGGCCCCCAGCTTTTACCCCAGACTAACCTGCCTCTACCTGCCCCTGGGTACCCAGCAGCAGCAGTGCCCTGCGTGCTGAGACCCGGCCGTGGGGCGGCATCGGGTGAGCTGCGGTGGAAGGGTAATGCTGGATGCCGGGCTTGACCTTGCAGGATATGAGCGCGCTGGTAGCTGCTCGGATGAGACACATTCCCCTGGCCCCGGGCTCGGACTGGCGCGACCTGCCCAACATCGAGGTGCGGCTGTCGGACGGCCCCGCCACCCGGAAGCTGCGGTACACTCACCACGAGAAGAAGAACGGGCGCAGCAGCACCGGAGCGTTGCGGGGGGTGTGCTCCTGCGCGGAAGGTACAGGGGGGTGCCCGCAGGGAGCTGGGGGCTGCTGCAGAGGGGAGGGCACTGGAACTGGCTGGCGGGAGAGGGGGACTGCTAATTAGTTCCTCCCTCGAAGTCTGAGAGCCCTCCTCATTCTAAGGAGCACAGACTGCAGCTGCTCTTCTCAGACCCATGTCTTGTCCTTGTTCTCAGTTTCCATCTTGTGGCAATGAGTTCCACAGGATAAACACTGGGGATGGAAAATGTGTCAATTCTGTGCTGCTTAAATTCATAGGGCCCATTGCACTGGGTACTGGGATGGGACGTAAGGGAACCAGGCTATCCGCCCAGCTTCCTAGCCATCCTCCCCTCGAGTCTGCTCCTTGGCCCGTAGCTCAGAGGAAATCCCTGTGCTCTGTTCCCTCCCGCAGGTAAACCGTGCGACCCTGCAGACCGACAGTTCAACACCCTCATCCCCTGGTGCCTGCCCCACACCGGCAACCGGCACAACCACTGGGCCGGGCTGTACGGCAGGCTAGAGTGGGATGGCTTCTTCAGCACCACCGTCACCAACCCAGAGCCCATGGGCAAACAGGTGCGTGAGCGTGTCCCCGACAGCAGCTGGTAAGCCCTGTGGGTGGGCTGGGGCTCAGCCGTGGCTGCCGCTGCGTTTTGGGAGGGGCATGAATGTGGGGGCTCCGTTGTTCGGGTGCAGAGAGGGGGCAGGGAGATGTCTGCACAGCTGGTCGCTGTGGGTTAAATCACCTGTGAGCCAGATCCACTCTTGCGCTGAGTCTAAACTCAACGGCCCTTGGGGGCGTGTGCAGCAGGGTCCGGTGCAGCACCTACCGCAGCACCCTTCTCGCTGCCGTCCGACCGACCTTTGGCCTTCGCGGGCTGGGAACTCACAGCTGCCTCAGTGTCCCCGTTCCCTTTCCCAGGGCCGAGTGCTTCATCCGGAGCAGCACCGGGTGGTGAGCGTGCGGGAGTGCGCGCGATCCCAGGGCTTCCCGGACACCTACAGGCTCTTCGGCAACGTCCTGGACAAACACAGACAGGTGGGTGACTGTGGAGCAAGGTGCTGGGCGAGCCCGGTTTCCCCTGCACCTGGTGGGTATGGTGCAGCAGGGCCAGTCCTCCATCCCCACTCCTCTGTTCACATCGGCTTGTAGACGTGCTCCCATGGGGCCAGTGTGAATTACGGCACAAAGTGCAGTCTGATGGAGGGTCAGAGCCCCGGCCTTTAACGCAAGGCTGAGGTAAGGACCTTTCGCCAGGGAATCGGCAGCTACTCTGGGTTCCTGTTTGCAAGCAGGATGCCCAGATAAGGAAGGAGAGAGGCTGGCTCAGAATGGGGTCATTGGGCGGGTGATTGCAGCGGAGGCCGTGAAAGCCGTGCTGCTCTTTCCCGATGTAACGTGGCCCGGATCTGCACAGAGCTCATGGCTCCCCTGCCTCTCTTCTCAGGTCGGTAACGCCGTGCCTCCGCCTCTGGCGAAATCCATCGGGCTGGAGATCAAGTCGTGTGTGTTGGCGAAAGTGAAAGAGGAGGCCACAGGTATCTCGGGGCACGTGGACTCGAGCTGGTGTGTGCTCACTACTATACGCTCCAGTGCAGCTGCCCTCCTGCGGGCCCAAACCAGCCAGGGCATGAGCCACTTTGCCTGGCGCATCTCGGTTATCGAGGGGAGCTTCAGTTCTGTAACTTACAGCTGACTGCTCTCAGTAACTACTGCCCCCTTTGTGTTCAAGGCACGCTGGGCTTTGACGCCGTACCAAGCTGGAATTGCCTTTTAATAACTGGCCCTTTTTGGGACCATTTCATTCCCGGGATCAAGTCTTACTCTCCAGCTGGTGCTGGCGTTTGCCCCTCATGTCCATCAGAGCAGCTCTAGGTGGGGAGGTCACATTGGTGGCAACTTTTGGAAGGCAGGGGATGAACATCCCTTAGCGTGACTGGCTGAATGTAACAGGAGGGGCTGCTAGGCCAATGGTGTCTCTTGTTCCTTCACAGATAACAGCAAACCAGAAAAGATGGAAATTATGGACTAGCGTGTAAATCTCCCACCTGGCCCCTGGACTCCCAAACATGCACTGATTTTTGTTTGTTTTGTTTGATGACATGATGAGGTCTGTCTCCGTTCAGCTGCACTCATGACCAGTCTTCATCTCCTTGGCTGACCTTGGAAGCTGTATGTGATGGTCAAATTATCAACTAATAATCATTTTAGTGATCGGCTGTGCAGTGCCCCCACCGTGCATTCTGGATTTTAAGGATGATGTTTTTATTATGCATTGTATTGAAAATAATCAACCACTTTATACAAGTGGAAATTAATACTTTATGTAGTTTTTATATGTTGTAATATTTCTTCAAATAAATCTCTCCTATAAATTATACCCTGGGTGTCTCTCCTGCTTCCCCTTCCTGGCATCGGAGGCTGTGCAGCGAGGGGCAGCCTTGGCTCTGTGCGTGTTAAGAACCAGGAGAGCCTAGGTAGTGACTAGAAGCCGCTGCTTGGCTGGAGTGTGCGTGGCTGAGGAGCCCCTCCTTCACGACTTCCACGCCGCCACCTCTCCTCCAGACACGCCTGCGTGCGACCGTCCGTGAGTAATGCCCCGCCTCTGCCCCACGCAGCGCTGAGGTTCCCGACAGGCGGCGTTCCTGGGGATGAGGTCCCCACGGTGTCTGTGTGGCGCGTGGGGGCTGCTCCTGGGAGAAGGGGCCTGACCATGTAGGACATCCCATAGAATGCTGGGGAGGGAAGCCTCTGAGCAGCGAGATGTGCCTGTAAGGAGACCAGGCGCTGTAAATCTCCAGTTCGTGTCTCTAAAGCTTTCCACTGGACTCCAGCGGGACTGCTTGCTCGTGGGGCTGTCTATGCAGGTGAGGGTGGGAGATAGTCGGCCCTTGGCTGGGCGCTCGCGAGGCCTCCCACACGGACACAGAGAAGAGCCCCAGGGTCAAGGGGATATGTGGTTTAACAGGAGCAAAGTCCAGCACCGTTTGCTACGGGTCTGGCAGACTCTCAGGACTGATGTCTGACTAGCTCCTCTTGGGGGTTGGTCACACACACGCAGCATTCACCTGTTGTTTGCCACCCGGAGGCTGTGCTGTGTCCACAAAGGGAGGAATGACGGGGTTTGGCTAACTGAAGCTGGCTGTTGCCGTGGCGTTGTGCATCCTTAAACCAGGTCTCACGTGCACAATGTGCTGAGACACACCGGTGAGTGTGTGGTGCACGTCCCCACGCCTGTGCTGGCCTGCGTCTGTCCCGGCCGGACTCTTGTGCACGCTGTAGCAGCTCCTGCTTCTCGCTCTCCAGCTCCTCCGCTGTGTTGGCCACGAAGGCGGCGGCTGTCAGAGCGGCACAGTCAGAAAAACTTCCCTTTACACCCGATCCACTTTACCCCCGCTGAGAATCTGGCCCTGACCCCCCCGTGTCCTGGGATGATTGAATCCTTGTATCCTAGCTACATTACACAATCTGTAGGATTGTGTCGCATCTCTTAATAGCTGCCGAAAGGAAACTGGACACTAAACTGCTTCAGAACATGGGAGCAGGGCTCCCTGGATCTTCCTCATTTAGAAACATCCCTCGAGTGTTTGTTCAAACAACGCTCTTGTCTGTCTTAGTCTCTTCAATAAACCTGCCCAGTGGGATGCTAGGGTTACAGAGCCTGGTTAGCTACAGGGGGAAATGTAGTGTCCTTTTATTTCCAAGGGACATTGCAGATCAGCACTCAGTTGTCCCAGAGAGCTTCAGAGTTTGACATCCAGACAAATCCAGACTGGAAATAAGATGTACATTTTTCACAATGAGTAATTAACCCCGGACCAACTTCCCAAGGTTTGGGGTGCACTCTCCATCACCGACCGCTTTTTTTAAAATCAGGACCGCCTGGTTTTCTAAAAGCTCTGCTGGAGAAAAGTCCTGCACAGGGTGGTTCAGGCTCCTTAGATGATCACAGTGATCCGTTTGGGCCTTGCAAGCGATTAATTCAGAACTCTCATGGTGCCTTCTATGCAAGTCTTGATCCAAAAGGGGTCAGGAGCGAAGGGCAGACTCTGCTGTGTGTTAGGTAGCTTGTGGGTGTGGTGTGGGCAGTATAGGCCACGCAGGCTGGGATTCTCAGAGGGGCTCTGCTGGGTGTGAAGGACTCATCCCAGTGAAAATCAGTGGGAAGTGGGTGCCTCACTCTTCAGTTCCCTTTCAAACTCCCCATCGGTGCAGAAGGAAAGGTTCTGCCCTTTTCCACGCCGCTTTAGCGAGTCCCAGAAAGCAGCAGACGCTCCGCACGGCAGCATGACGACTTACGCATGTTCTGCTGCCATCTACCCTTCAAAGGAAAGAGAAAAATAGTTACATTCGTGTTGTAAAGAGAGAAAGTATCCTGGTCCAAGAGAGGCTGGTCACACCTCCATTTGCTTCCCGCTTCCCAGGGGGAAGGAGCGGGTGGGTGGAGGTCAGTGGGTGGCTGGGCTCTAAACGCTTAATGAGAGTTGGAGAGACTCATCCAGCTTCCGGCAGTGAATTGACAAAAGCTAGCGCTCCTGCTCGCGCTGCCGGTGTAAGGTTGTGTGTGGTAGGACAGGTTATCAACTGCCTCAGCGACCGAAAGCTCCCCAAGGCCTGTTCTCAGCCTGGGGCAGAGCTGTCCCTGCACTAGACGAGTACCCCTGGGGAGGGGTTGCAGGTGCAGCACCAGGCTGCAGCCAGGCAGCTCCCGAGGGGTCTCAGCAAAGTTGTTTTTCAGCTGCTCGCTTTCTTTCAGACGCATTTTCCCTGCCCCTGGGTTCCCAGCGGTTCTCGAGTCCCGTTTCTGCCCCTGCTGGGAGAACTCCTGGGGCTGCGGGGCCTGTGTGCTGGAGCGATGACGGCCCTAGAGCAGCCTGGGCCGCGCGTCAGGGCTCGGCTCTAGCACCCCCAGCCCGCGTCCCTACTGCCCTGGCTATGCGCCGCATGGTCGAGGCTGGATCCAGGGGCGCCGGCCCCCGGGACTGTCCGGGGCTCTCCACGAATTAGCGACTGTGGGGATGAAACCTCCAGGAATGCGTCCAGCCGAAGCTGGCACCCCAAGCGGGATCCAGCCAGGAGCCCTTCCCGGGGCGTCTCCCCATTTTGGCTGGGGGGCTGCGGGGCTGAGGGCTGGAAGTGCCCAGACCAGCCGCATGGCAGCACAGGCCCAGCTCTGCAGGGGGCGCCCCACCTGTGCTCCCTCCCCTCCCCCCGGCCAGGTGCGGCTCCCAGCATGCAATGCGGCTCCCTCTCCCCTCCCCCCCGCCCCCCCCCCGGCCAGGTGCGGCTCCCAGCATGCAATGCGGCTCCCTCTCCCCTCCCCCCGCCCCCCCCCCCGGCCAGGTGCGGCTCCCAGCATGCAATGCGGCTCCCTCTCCCCTCCCCCCCGCCCCCCCCCGGCCAGGTGCGGCTCCCAGCATGCAATGCGGCTCCCTCTCCCCTCCCCCCCGCCCCCCCCCCGGCCAGGTGCGGCTCCCAGCATGCAATGCGGCTCCCTCTCCCCTCCCCCCCGCCCCCCCCGGCCAGGTGCGGCTCCCAGCATGCAATGCGGCTCCCTCTCCCCCCCCCCGCCAGGTGCGGCTCCCAGCATGCAGTGCGGCTCCCTCTCCCCTCCCCCCCCGGCCAGGTGCGGCTCCCAGCATGCAATGCGGCTCCCTCTCCCCTCCCCCCCCGGCCAGGTGCGGCTCCCAGGATGCAACGCGGCTCCCTCTCCCCTCCCCCCGGCCAGGTGCGGCTCCCAGTATGCAGTGCGGCTCCCTCTCCCCTCCCCTCCCCCCGGTCAGGTGCGGCTCCCAGGATGCAACGCGGCTCCCTCTCCCCTCCCCCCCCGGGGCCAGGTGGGGCTCCCAGCATGCAATGCGGCTCCCTTCCCCCCCGGGGGCCAGGTGGGGCTCCCAGCATGCAATGCGGCTCCCTTCCCCCCCGGGGCCAGGTGCGGCTCCCAGCATGCAGTGCGGCTCCCTTTCCCCCCCCGGGGGCCAGGTGGGGCTCCCAGCATGCAGTGCGCCCCGGTGCCGGGCTAACGGCCCGCAGGACTCCATGTCCCAGCAGGCGCCGCGGCTCACGCCGTGCGTCGCGGCCACCCCGCTCCCAGCATGCACCGCGGCGATTCCCCTTCCGGTCGCCAGGGCTGCTTGCTGGGCCCTGCTTCCGGCGACGCTCTAGCCTGGGACTCGCTGCCCCGCGCGGCCTTCCGCTTCCGGTCTGCGCGAGCGAACCAAGTCGGGTCCTGCTGCGCGAGGCGCCGCGATGCCGACGGGGGACTACGAGTGAGGGGGGCCGGGGGGCGGGTTGAGGAGGGGGTCGGGGGGGCTGGGTGAGGAGGGCCCCGGGGGGCGGGGTGAGGAGGGCCCCGGGGGGCAGGGTGAGGAGGGGGTCGGGGGGGCTGGGGGGGGACTTGGGGGCAGGGTGAGGAGGGGGTCGGGGGGGCCCCGGGGGGCAGCGTGAGGAGGGGGTCGGGGGGGCTGGGGGGGGACTTGGGGGGGCAGGGTGAGGAGGGGGTCGGGGGGGCCCCGGGGGGCAGCGTGAGGAGGGGGTCGGGGGGGCTCCGGGGGGGCCCCGGGGGGCGGGGTGAGGAGGGGATCGGGGGGGCCCCGGGGGGCAGGGTGAGGAGGGGGTCGGGGGGGCTGGGGGGGACTTGGGGGGGCAGGGTGAGGAGGGGATCGGGGGGGCTGGGGGGGACTTGGGGGGCAGGGTGAGGAGGGGGTCGGGGGGGCTCCCGGGGGCCCCGGGGGGCAGGGTGAGGAGGGGGTCGGGGGGGCTCTGGGGGGCCCCGGGGGGCGGGGTGAGGAGGGGGGCCCCGGGGGGCAGGGTGAGGAGGGGGTCGGGGGGGCTCTGGGGGGCCCCGGGGGGCGGGGTGAGGAGGGGGTCGGGGGGGCTCTGGGGGGCCCCGGGGGGCAGGGTGAGGAGGGGGGCCCCGGGGGGCAGGGTGAGGAGGGGGTCGGGGGGGCTCTGGGGGGCCCCGGGGGGCGGGGTGAGGAGGGGGGCCCCGGGGGGCAGGGTGAGGAGGGGATCGGGGGGGCTGGGGGGGACTTGGGGGGCAGGGTGAGGAGGGGGTCGGGGGGGCTCCGGGGGGCGGGGTGAGGAGGGGGGGCCCCGGGGGGCAGGGTGAGGAGGGGGTCGGGGGGGCTGGGGGGGGACTTGGGGGGGCAGGGTGAGGAGGGGATCGGGGGGCTGGGGGGACTTGGGGGGCAGGGTGAGGAGGGGGTCGGGGGGGCTCCGGGGGGCGGGGTGAGGAGGGGGCTGGCGGCCTCTGACTCTCTCTGTCTCCGCAGCTCGAAGCCCAGCTGGGCCGATCAGGTGGAGGAGGAGGGAGACGATGGTGAGAAGCCCCGAAGCCCCGCCCCCAGCACAAGCCCCGCCCCCAGCACGGAGACCCCGGCCCAGGCCTTGGTGCCCCCCCATGCCCCCATCACATTGTTCTGCCCCCCGCCCCGGCTCTAGTGCTGGGGTGGAGCTGGTAAATCACTGGGGGAGGCTGGTCCCCCCGCCCACCCCCATTAACACTTCACTTGTTGGCCTGTTTAACCCTAAGTTTCCTTTAAGTTGCGTGGCCCCGGAGAGGCGCCTCGGCCCCAGGCTGCTGCGGGGAGAGAGCTGGGGAGGGGGTCCAGTCTCCCTGCCAAAGCCCCAGGGCAGCCTGCACCCCAAAACCCTCTTCCCTCCCCCGCCCAGAGCCCACCCCCACCCAAACCCTCTGGCTCTGAGCCCCCCGCCACACCCCAAACTCCTCATCCGTGCCCCCACCTGACCCTTCTCCCCTAGCCAGAGCCATCACCCCACCTAAGCCTCTACCCCAGCCCTGAGGTCCCCCCACACTCTGAACCCATGGGCCCCACCCCTGCCACACATCACCTCCATATTGGTGCACGTAACACAATTCATTTCGCATGTGGATGTAAAAAAATTAGAGAGGAACATTGGTTTAACCTGGGGGGGGCGGGGATTAGACACGTTGCTGGTTACGCTGAGATGCTGTAGGGATGAGTGCAAGGTCAGCGCCTGCTCAGGGGGCTTTCCCCCACCCCCAGGGCAGCTCTGCTCCTTGGGCCCCCCTCATGTGGACCTGATGATTCCCCATTGACCCCCCACACCCTGTTGGGATGTGAGATTCATGCCCGTGCAGTCCCCCAGGGGCTCAGTTGCAGGACTTGAGTGTGCCCTGTACCAGGATGGCAGTGCAGCCTCTCCGATCCCCAGCCCCCAGGGTGCGGGGGGACTTCATTCCCAGCCCTCCACCCCTATTGTTAGCTCAGCTCTGAGACCGCGCAGTGGCATAACAGCCGCTTCCCCTCCTCAGACAAATGCATCACCAGCGAGCTGCTGAAGGACCTCCCTTTGAGCGGGGGGCTGAAGGACACCCCTTTGAGCGGGGGGCTGAAGGACACCCCTTTGAGCGGGGGGCTGAAGGACACCCTCCTGAGCGGGGACCTGAGTGCAGATGTTGAGCTGCTGAAAGCAGGTAAGAGTCGGGACGTGGGACCCTATGCTGGGAACACCCAGTCACGCAGCTGTCTCACCAGCCTCCCCACTTCCCTCTGCAGGTCCCCTCCCATCCCCAAAAGAGCTCATCAACGGGAACATCAAAACCATCACAGAGTACCGGGAGGAGGAGGATGGGCGCAAGGTGAAGGTAAGTGGTGGGACTGGGGAGCGGGCCCCACAGTGCACCGGGCTTCAGGCTGGAATCCTCCCCAGCTCCCGCTGGAAAATCCACTTGGTCCAAGCCAGCCTGTTCCCGTCCTGGGGGCAGGATCGCTCCCCACAGCCCCTTCCCCGGGGCAGGGCCGTATATCCTAAGCAGTGGAGCTCCCCTGACTGGGTGGCTTTGTCTGCTTTTCCCTTCCCCTCCGCTTTCTCCTAATTGCAAGGCCTAGCCCCCAAGGAATACCCCAATTGCAGAGCACCCACGTGTGGTGTTCCACCCCATTGGAATGCAGGCGTGGCTGGAGCCGGAGCGAAGCAGCCAAGCATGTCTCCAACTGGAGCATCTGGTTGCGGGCCCAGCTTCAGCACCACTCCCCTTGGCACGCCATGACCCCGCCTGCCCCCATGGCACTCAGCGACTGGTACTGTTGTTCCTCTGCAGATCATCCGCACCTTCCGAATTGAGACCAGGAAGGCCTCCAAGGCTGTGGCGCGGCGGAAGGTGAGTGGGCTCCGCACTGGGATAGCAGGGCCACGAGGCGTTAATCCGCATAGGCTGTTCGCCTTGGGGGTAGCTTAGCAGATGTCTATGCAGGGAGCTGGGAAATCCTTCCCAGCCCTGCCAGCTCACCCCAGGGCTCTGCCTCATCCCTCATCTTGCTGCCAGGTCTCCCTTGTCCCTCCAGTTCTGTGTCCCTCCTTCCATCCCCACTGCGCTCCTGGAAGCCCTTTGCCCTTACCCTGGCTTAACCCTCTGCTGGGCAGTGGGGGCTGCTGAGCCGGGGCAGGGGGTCAGAGACAGTGGGGCTTTCCTGGGGCTACTAGGGGCTGGCCTTGCTGGGGCTCCCATGCCTGCGGGGCACTTGGTGTCAGGTCCTGCGAGAGGGGGCAAGGCCTAGGGAAGTGTGTGTGTGCGGGGGGGGAGAGCATGGCCCCATCAGCTCCTCAACACCCACTGTGACCATTGGCTCTCGCCCAGAACTGGAAGAAATTCGGCAACTCTGAGTTTGATGCTCCGGGCCCCAATGTGGCCACAACCACAGTGAGCGATGATGTCTTCATGACCTTCATCACCAGCAAGGAGGTGAGTGCGGGGGTGGGGGCTGGGCTGGCCAGGGGTTCTGGGGGGTGAAGTAGGTCTCTGGGTGGCTAATGGGATCTCGAGGGGACCCAGCGGGGGTGAGGGGCACAGGGCTCTGACAGCATCCGACAGGTCTGTCTGCCCTGGGCTACTCTGAGACGGGGGGGGGGGGGGGGAGCCTTGGCTCGCCGGCTTTGGGGTAGTGGGGTGGGGAATGGGCAGGAGGATGTGGGAGTCCCAGGTGGGGAGGGCTTCCTGGGGCTGACGGCCCTGCCCCGTCTGCTGCAGGACCTGAACTGCCAGGAGGAGGAGGACCCCATGAACAAGCTGAAGGGGCAGAAGATCGTGTCGTGCCGGATCTGCAAGGGTGACCACTGGACGACGCGCTGCCCCTACAAGGACACGCTGGGCCCCATGCAGAAGGAGCTGGCTGAGCAGCTGGGCCTGTCCACGGGCGAGAAGGAGAAGCTTCCAGGAGGTGCGGGTGGACCCATGCCCCGGGGAGGGCAGAGTCCCTGCACGGGGGTTGAACAGGGCAGGTGGGAGCCCGGGAGTACAGTGGGGGCACTCTGGATTAATCAAGGGGATGGGCAGGGGGAGCAACAGGGTCTCCCCAATGGAGGCTGAGGGGTAGGCAGGTCCCTGGAGGAGGGGGATGGGTGGGGAGAGCCGGTGGAGGGGGGCGCAGCGGGGGCGTGACTCTGCCCCTTTGCCTGTCTCTTGGTTAAATTGCCCGCCCTACGCACGCTCTGACTCAGCTGGGGCTTTGGGGGGTTTGGAGTCTGTTGGAAATCTCGGCTCATGCGTGTATTTCAAAGCCTGTCTGCGCCCGTCTCGCTAAGTACGCCAAATGGGTCACCCAGCGTGGGGACTCCCTTGTGCTGGATTCTCAGTATCAGAAGGGGTGATGGATTCTTCTAACCCCCCTGCCCGGTTCCAGTTCGGTCCACTGGGGCGTGCCATGGGGATAGGGAATACCTGGGAGCCGTGCCCCCTCATTCAGCTTGGCTGCCTTTCCTTCTCTGGGGCTGCTGCTGCTTGCAGTCCATAGTTCGCTGGTGGGCAGCTGTTTCCTGCCTCCCCGGCTCTGCTCTCCTTTCAGCTCCTGCAGCCCCCGCCTCTGTGCAGCCCCCGCCTGGCCAGATCCAGCTTTGGGGCAGTTTCGCCGCTGCTCGTTTTTATCCTTTTTTCGTTTTACTGCCTCACCCAAAATCACCAGAAACCCCCAAGCGGAGGCCAGCTCTGCTCTGAGTCACTTCAAAGCCAGTGCTTGAAGTGTGAGCCCCAGCCCCAGGTGTGTAAATCCTGCGACGGCGGCATGCCGCTGTCCTTGGGGAGCCCAGACCCAGACGCCCTGTGTTACCCCGCAGCTGGAGTGCAGAGGCTCCCTGCTGCCCCAGCCCGCCTGCCTCTCCAGCAGATGCCCTATTCTGCCACTCCAAACCTTGCCTGCCTGGAAGCATTCACTGCAGCCAAGGATCCAGGGGTTGCAGAGCCAGAGGGTGCTGACCCCTTTGTCCCCTTGGATGGATACTGCAGGGCCCTCCTTGTCCCCTTCCGTCATCCCGAAAACCTCTGAAAAGTGAACCCAGGCAAAGCCCCTCTGCCAGCTGCTTATTCTTTGGGGGCAAGCCCCAAGCCTTGGGTTCCTTTGCCCTCTCCGCTGGCTTGGTTACTTCGGTTGCCTTCGAGGCACAGGTCCTTCTGTTGTCCTTTGCTTGTCAGCAAGCTATGGAGCTTTCTCCTCCGCTTGTTAGCCTGGTCCCTGCAGACAGGGCAGTGCCCATCCCTTGGCCTCGGGCAGGCGGGTTGATCTGCTGCCTCCACAGGAGATTTTAAGAACGTCTTTTCAGTGCACACAACTCATCCTATGCAGCCCGACCAGCCAGCGGGTCGCTGGTGATTGTAGAGGTTACAAATGCCGTTTGGGTGCTCCTCTGCCAACTGGCTTCAAGGGCTCTTAGTAGGGTGACCAGATAGCAACGTTGAAAAAACGGGACAGGGGGTGGGGGGGTAATAGGTGCCTATGTAAGTCCAAAAGAACGAGACTGTCCCTATAAAAACGGGACATCTGGTCGCTCTTAGGGTCACAGGGTGTGTGCAGCAGGGCCACGCAGTGGTGGCGGAGGGGCAGGCAGGTCCCCAGGGAGGGGGTGCAGTGGGGGCTCCCCAGTGGTGGCTGAGGGGCGGGCAGGTCCCTGGGGAGGGGGTGCAGTGGGGGCTCCCCAGTGGGGTCTGAGGGGCAGGCAGGTCTCCGGAGGTGGGGGATGGGTGGGGTCTGGGCACTGCTCAAAGCCCCATGTTTCCGGCTTTCCCAGAACCGGAGCCGGTCCAGGCCCAGCAGAGCAAGACTGGGAAGTACGTCCCGCCCAGTCTGCGGGATGGAGCCAGCCGCCGCGGGGAATCCATGCAGCCTAACCGCAGGGGTAAGTGCTGGGGCCTGGCGCCCACCATGGGGCAGGGCTGAGCTGCAGACCAGTGGCCTTTCCACTTCTCACTGCTAGCTTGGAGGGCAGCCTGGACTCAAGGTCCCACCCCCAGCTCTGTGCCTCAGTTTCCCCATGCGCAGTGGGGCCGACGGCACCTCCTGCACGGTGCGTGTGACTCGTGCCGGACAGTTCCCCGCTTGCCCAGCCTGTGGTCCCCAGGGCTCTGGCAGCACCACCCTGCTGGCTGCCCTGACCTGTCCCCCTCTCCCCAGCCGATGACAATGCCACCATCCGGGTCACCAACCTGTCAGAGGACACGCGGGAGACCGACCTGCAGGAGCTGTTCCGTCCCTTCGGCTCCATCTCCAGGATCTACCTGGCCAAGGACAAGACCACGGGGCAGTCCAAGGTGAGGGCGAAGAACCAGGCCGTGCCAGGCACTGTCCCACAGTCCCTTTTTTCTGGGGGTCCCAGGGACTGGAGTGAGCCCCCACCCTGATCTCACCACCTGCCTCCTCCCCCAGGGCTTTGCCTTCATCAGCTTCCACCGGCGCGAGGATGCTGCCCGTGCCATTGCCGGTGTCTCCGGCTTTGGCTATGACCACCTCATCCTCAACGTGGAGTGGGCCAAGTGAGTGCCAGGCCTGGGGCGGATGCCGGGGGTCCCCTTGTCGCTACCCCCCTCGGGATCCTCTCTGGGGCGGGGCGGAGGGAGGTTGGAGGGCGTGGGGAGGGGGAGGTTAGAGCTGACCCCTGGCTTCATTCCCATTCTAACCCCGCTCTTCCCCACACAGACCCTCCACCAACTGAGGCCGGCGCCCTGCCAGCTGCTGCTCCAGGAATGGCTGCTGCTGTTGAGAGACTTGGTTCATAATAAAGGTTCATCCCCGCCGGGCGTGTGGCGGTCTCACTTCCTCCCCCGCCTGGGAGGGGCTGGCAGGAAGCTTGGGGTTGCAGGGGCTGCGCTGAGCTGCACGGCTTTATGCGATGCAGCTGGCGGGAGTGGGGGCTGGGCCGGGCCCTTGTCCTGACTCAGCCTCCAGCACCCTGTGGCCATGTGATGGGAGCAGAGCAGCGGGGGGGGGGGGGGGGGGCCGTGGTGACATACACAGGAACCAGGCGGCTCTGGGCCTGCTTCCCAGCCCTTGCAGGGGGGTTGCGGCTGCAGCCGGCCCCAGGACCTATACGAGAGTGACAGGACACGGAGCAGGGGGCTCAGACTCTGCTTTAATGGCTGATCTCAAAGGAGCCCAGCCCAGCCCCCCCTCGTGGGGGCAGGGGGTCTCCCCCAGGCTGGAGCAGCTGCTGTTACCCCGCTGCTCTGCATGGTCGGCTGGCCCCGGGGGGGGCAAAGCTCGTCCTGTGGGCCTGCAGCACAACGGTGGGGGGCTGGTTCCATCCCCGGGGTCAGCCACAGGCCTTTAGCGCCATGTTCTCTGCGGGCTGGGCCCTGTCCTGCCCGCGGGGGGCCCTGCACCAGGCCCGCATGCTGTCGGCCAGGGCGGCGTAGAGCAGCGGGTGGGTGCAGATGTTGAGGGTGACCAGGAGCTTGCTGAGCTGGTAGGCCGAGTGGATGAGCAGCACGTGCTGCTTGTCCTGCCCCTCGGCCTGCCGCTGCCGCAGGCCCAGGTTGAGGTTGCGCAGGGTGTGGTAGGGCAGGTAGGAGACGGCGTAGAGAGCCACCCCCACGCTCACCAGCCACCCCACCTGGCGCTTCTCCAGCGGCGTCAGGTGGGGGTTGCGGCAGATGGTGCGGAAGATGGCCCCGTAGGAGAAGAGCGTGAGCAGGAAGGGCAGCCTGCAGCCGAAGGCCGCCAGGAAGAGGCTGTAGGGCAGGTAGCGGGGCAGCTGCTCGTCCGTGGCGCTGCCCAGGCACTCGGTGCAGTTCCCCTGGGGCTGCAGCTCCGAGAAGTAGAGGGTGGGGGCGGAGAGGCCGGCCACCAGCAGCCAGCCGGCGCTGCTCAGGAGCTTGGCGTGGCGGGGCTCCAGCCGGCCGTGCACCAGGAAGGGGTGCACCACGCCCAGGTAGCGGTTCAGGCTGATGCAGGTGAGGAAGAAGATGCTGCCGTACAGGTTGCAGCTGAAGAGGAAGCGCTCGAGCTTGCAGAGGGCCAGGCCGTAGGACCAGTGCTTGGGCGGGTAGTAGTAGGCGGCCAGGAAGGGCAGGGAGAGGGCGTAGAGCAGGTCGCTGACGGCCAGGTTGAAGGAGTACACGATGCCCGGGTGCCAGGTGCGCTCGTGGGCCACGAAGCGGTAGATGGCGAAGGCGTTGCCGGCGAAGGCCAGGAAGAACTCGACCACCAGCGCAGGCCACATCTGCTGCTGGAACGAACTGAGGGAAGCTTTGAAGGGCCCCGGCCCGTGGTGGCCTGGTGCTGCCATCCTGGGGCAGAGGAAGCGGGAGGCTGAGTTCGAGGCTCCCTGCCTGCCTCCCCTCCCCCCTTCAGGCCGGATGCTGGTGCAGTGTGGTGCGAAGTGGCCCTAGGGTCCCAGCCTAGGCTGGGAGAGGGGGGAATTTTACAGCTGGGGGGTGAGACCAGGCTGCACCTGCCACATCTGTTCCCCTGCTGCTGGGGGGCCCTGGACCTCCTGCCCCCTGGCAGCCAGTGCAGCTTGAACAAAGGTGGTGGGACTGGCCACATGGTGCACCCAGCACAGCTGCCGTAGCTGGCCCCCCGGATTGTGTTCCCTACCCCCAGGCTGCTGCAGGGCTACTGGGAGCAGGAGCCAACTGCCCCTCCTGGTTTTCTCTGCCCATGCCCCTGCGGGAGAGACGCTCTCATGGTTGAGAACCCCTTCCCAGCATGTGCTTCCCTGGGCCTGCTGCCTGCCACAGAGCCAGAATTGCTCCCCCCACCCCCAAGGCGGCAACTCTGGGCCGCCAGCCCCCACGAAGTGTCTCCATGCCCACCCCAGCATCCTGCTTTGCTTCCCCCACAGCTGGTTGCTCACGCCGCAACGGAGGGCTCAGCTCTGCCCGGGGATGAGGGTTTAGGGACAGAACCATTCCCCCTCCCGCCCCTGACCCCACACGCTGTGCTATGAATTGCAACCGTGGCTAGTTGCCTCCCCCTGCCCGCACCTCACCTGGCACTGCCCTGGCCCAGCTCGGTGCTGCTGCCCAGCTGGGGGCAGGAAGCAGTGGCAAGTTCCTTCCTGCTCGCAGCTGACAGCAGAAGCTGCTCCTCCCCTTCCCCCACAGCAGGAGGGTGGCGGGAGGGCCTTGCGCCACCCTTTCGGGGAGGGGCAGGTAACCACCCACAGATCCCATCCTGCTCCGAGGTGGGCAGCATTGGGCTTGTGCCTGAGTAGGGTCCATAAGAGATCAGGCTGGGAGGGGAGGGCACCCGCATCTTGGCTCAGAGCAGTGGCCCCCCCCCAAACACAGGACCAGCACAGACAGACGAGAGGAATGCAGTGGTGTATTGCCCAGCCAGCCAGCACAGGGCCAAGAGCCCAGGAAATCCAGCACACTCCCCCCCTTCCCCCAGTCTATGGACAAGGTTGAGGGTCCTGGAGGGGCTAGTGCCACCCCTTTTTGGGGGCCCTGGGCCTCTGGAGCACCCCTTTCCCCCGGGCTGCCTGCTTCCTCTGCAGTCCCGGCTTCCCTGGCCCTTTGAACTTGGAGCCAGGGACCCTAAGGCCCCGCTTGGTTCCCTGCTGCGTGGGTCCTTTTGGCTTCAGACTCCGTGCTCCTTCCTGCCGCCTGTGGGCCTTGGGGCTCCGTGGGTCCTTCTGCTGGCCAGGCCTCTGTGAGATCCCCGGCTCCCTGGGGCTGCGCCCACCCCTCTGCTGCTGGCCAGGGAGGCTCCTGTGCTTCGCCTTGCGGCTGGCTCTGCCTGGCTGGGGGCTGGCAGGCTGCCCCCCAGCCTGGCTGGTTCGGAGTCTCTTGCTGGGCTGGGGGGAGCGCTGGGGCCCGTGTTTCCTCTTAGCACTTTTAGGGAACAGATCTAGAGACAGGGGAGAACCAGAGAGGAGAGTCACAATCCAGGACCGGCAAGGCCCCTTGGGTAGGGAATGGGAACAGCCATAGGGCAGGGGAGATAGGGCGACGGGGCTGTGAGATGGCCCCAGGCTGGGTTACCAGAACCACCCACCAAGGGATCCGTGCTCCAGAGGTCAGAGCTGGCTGAAGATGGGACCCCAAAACTAGGCTTCAATACCAGCCTAAGCTAGACCCAGTGCAAGGCCACTGCTGCCAGGGGCCGGGCACTGCAATGCCGGGGGGCTAGGCGCAGTCCATGCGGCAGGGCTGGGGGCCGGGTGCATCAGTGCGTTTACTTTGAACTGAAATCACAGAACACGCTCAGGAAGATTCGCATCATCAGCTGCTCCCGGCATGGAGACTCGGGGGCCCTGGCTCCCCCGTCCCGGGGCCGGTGCCAGCAGCCCAGCTCCGAGCACAGATCATCTGGGTCACGACTCACCTTGGTCGGGCTCCTCGCCCACCTCCTGCCGGTAATATTCCGCGTCGTCATCTGACTGGTCGGCCGGGTCCTGGTCCTCCGGCATCCCAGGATCCTCAGCACCGCTGTCGCCATCCTCCCCCTGCTGCTGCTGCTGCTTCCTCTTGATCCCTGCCAGGCTCTGCTTCCTGCACCCCAAAGCAAAGCACCAGCGTCGGGCCCCGAGGGGACTACAACTCCCAGCATGCACCGCACCGCGGGGAACAGGGCCAGGCTCAGGGCCCGTGCAGGCTCCGGGGCTGCAGCCGGCCCAGACCCAGGCTGGGGTTCCTGGCCCGTCTCCCTCAAGCCCACCCCCATCCCCCGCCCGTGGCTGCTGCCCCAGCGATGGGGGGCCTCCCGCTCACCTGTGGGCCTCCCGCTGCGCCTCCTTGCGCTGCACATCGGCCTCCTGCCGGCAGCGCCGCTCTGCCTTCAGCCGCAGTCGCTCCTCCCTCCGGGCCAGGGCCACCTGGAGCTGCTCCTCCGTCTTGAGAACTGGGGGGGAAGGGGGAGGAGCTCAGTGGGGATGGACCCCAGGGATTCGAACTCGCCACTCAAGGGCAGGAACGGGAGTCACGTGGGGCCTGGAGCCTGCGGACCCGGAGGGGGGCCGGGTCGGGCAGGGCACTTACTGAAGCTGTGGTAAAGCACGTTGCCCTGGCTCAACCCTTCCTCCACCTTGATGAGCTGCAGGGTCATTCGGGGACCAATCTGCGAGGAAGGTGACAGAACCCATCAGACCAGGGCCGGCCCCAGGCCCCTGCCCGGTTACAGCTGGGGGCAGAGCAGGCAGGGGGTGTGGAGCCCTCCCAGCCTCCCACGCAGCCCCATGGCCGGATCAGAACGTTTACTTTGAAGATCACGGTTCTATCAAGGTCTCTGTGTTCATCACGCCCTGCCAGCCGGCTCCACCCCCTGCCCCTGGCTGCAGCACACACCTCAGTGAGACGCACGGCACTCTGCTGGGCCTTCATGTTCCCCCGGCCCGCGTAGGCCTGGGGCAGCTCCAGGATATTGTGGGTCCCGTCCTGCTCGGCCTCACTCTCCGACAGGTTAATGTCCCTGCAGAGAAAACCCAGCCGGTCACAGGACACAACGTGGCAGAGCCCTGCACTGACCCACTAGACACCGCTCCCCTCCCAGAGCCGGGGAGAGAACCCAGGAGTCCTGGCTCCCAGCATCCCCTACTCTCACCACTAGACTCCCACTCCCCTCCCAGAGCTGGAACAGAACCCAGGAGTCCTGGCTCCCAACTGCCCACCCCGGCTCTAAGCCAATCTCTGCTCCATTGCAGAAGTGCAGCCTCAGAGGCCCGTCCCCTAGCTCCGGCCCAGTGGGCAAGTCCCCAAGCCCCGGGCACTCAGCTCCTGGTTCCCAAGCTCAAGAAGGGCGACGTGGGGTAAGCTGCCAGTGGGAGCAGTGGGCAGGGCCGACTCCGAGCCGCCAAGCACTGCACGCAGCTGCAGTGTCTCAGATCCCAGCCCGGCCCCCGGCGCGCAGGGCCCAGCGCTCACTTGGCCAGCAGCTCACTGATGTCCTCCAGCCGGCTCATGTTGGGGAACTTCTCCTGCAGCAGCTTCTTGAGGCCTTTGCTCGCCCCTACAGGCACCACCTTCAGGCTGCTGGGGGAGAGGAGACGGGAGGGGTCATGCACCAGTTCAGCAGGCAGGGGGTCTCTGGGAGCAGGAGGGGCCGAGAGGGACCCAGCTCGTGCACCAGAAGGGGCTCAGGAAGGAATCACGGGGCTCAAGGGCAGACGGGACTGAGCAGCTTAGCCGGTCTGCCAGCCGGGGTAGCCTGGCAATGGCAGGGAACTGACTGAGGGAGACAGCGCCAGAGGAACTGCAGTGGGATTCGAACCCAGCGCTCCGCAGCTGCTCCCGGGCTGGCACTTCGCCACGCACTGCACGGCTCCGGTCAGGCCGTAGAGATGAGGGGTTGGAGCCAGCAGAGCAAGGAGCACAGCCCACCCCCGCACACCCTGCTCTCCCCCGCTGCTGGGACGGGGCCGAGTTCTACGCCAGGCGCTCAGCACCATGCCCTGAGCTGCTGGGGATGCAGGTGACCCCCGGGAAGGAGGAGGAGGAGTCTGTCAGCCATCCCTGCCGGTTCCCGCTCGCTGGATGCCTCAGAGCATTTACTGTAGGATGAAATCACCGAACCATCAGCAGACTATACCCTCATTGCCAGCATCCAGAGGCGTAGGGGTCACCTGCCGAGACAGAGCCTCCCTTCCCCTCTCACACAGCCCAGTTGATCTCCCTTGGTGCCCAGCCATGGAACCAGGGAGCCCGGAGAAGCCGTGGTGCTTGGCCCCTGATGGTCCCCAGCGCAGACCCTTACTAGTGCCGGAAGTCCAGGAGCTGGGTGTCCGCGTTGTAGCTGATCAGCAGGCACCGCTTGATGGCGTTGAGGTTGACCTGGGGGCAGAGCCGCACGGCGGTGAGCACCAGAGATGAGCACTAGCCACAGCGGGTCTTCCCCCTACCCCTGCCAGCCCCCAGGGAACCCCATGCTTCCTGCAGCACGGGCTGGGGGGCCTCAATCCTGCTCCCCAAGTGCCTCCTCCCCCCACGCACCCACCTTGTGCACGTTGATGGAGGGGAACATGTTCTGGAACATGGTGGCCATCAGCTTGACGTGCATCTGCTGCAGCCCGAAGCTGTTGAGCACCAGGAGCGGGTGGTGCGTGAACTGCTGCTCGTGCATGCGGTGGTGCTTGAGTGACGACACCACGTCCTTGATGAGCGAGTACTGGAGGGCGGAGGGAGCGGGAGGTTGGGGCGCTGGCGAGAGGCATGGGGGGCTCTGGGCTGACTAGCTGGACCAGGGAGGGGGCCTCACCTCTTGGCATCCCCGGCTTGTGCTCAACAGCGCACGGGGAAGCCAGGGCAGCAGCGTGATCGCTGCGCGGGTAGCATCCCCTCCCCCAGAGGGGACACACGCCCAGCTCTGGCCAGGGACAGACTTGGACACCCACAACCCACACAAGTTGAGCTGGCCTGGGATTTAAGGAGGCAGGAGTAACCTGCCCGCGCTAATCCCAGACTAACGGGCGGGGGCAGCTCCGGACCCCCGGCCCAACGTGCCCAGCACCCACCTGCGTGACTTTGAAGGTCAGTGTTGGGCCTCCGGGGAGACGGACAAGTTTCTGCGGGAGAGAGACAGAGAGACACAAGAGTCAGGGCTGGGCATGGTCAGCACCTGCCCACCAGGGCAGTGCCAGGCCCGGTGCTGAGCAGGCTGCCCTGTCTGCTCCTCTCGATCTGCCCAGCGGGACGGATACATCAGTGCGTTTACTTTGGAACTGAAATCACAGAGCATGCTCAGTAAGATTTGCTTCATCAGCTGCATCCGCCATAGGAGACCCCAGGGGAAGGAATGTCACTGGAACTAGAAAGAGGGGCACCCAGCCAGGCACAAGCCTCCCTGCACCCCAGCTCGGTGCAGTGCCGGACAGTGCCGGCTCTGTGCTCTGGACCGGGCTGTAGGGGAAGGTGGTGGCAGGCACAAAGAGGCTCAAGCAATCAGCAAAGGCCCCAGTAAGACCTTTCCTAGCCATGGGGGGAGGCCTGCCCCTTACTGAACCCAGGGAGGTGTTCCAGCCTGACCAGGTACGGAGCTGGGGGACTGAGGGCTTTCCCTCCGGCCCCCATCGCACCACTTACGAAGTTGACATTGGTGGGGGATTTGGTGAAGACCAGGAAGTGTGTCACGCCCAGAGGCCCTGCCACCGCCACAAAATCCTTCAGGGAGTTCTTCTTCCGCACCTGGAAGACAGCAAGTGTCGCGCTACGCTCACCTCGGGGCTTGCGGCCTGCACTTGGGGGGCTAAAAAGGGGTGTTCCCAGAGACTCTGCTCCCCTCCCAGAGCCAGGAGAGAACCCCGGGGTCCTGGCTCCCACCCCACCTCCTCTCTAACACACTAGACCCCGCGGCCCTCCTGGAGCCGGGACAGAACCCAAGCGTCCTGCCCGCACAGCCTTGAATTCAAAGCCCAGCCTCCGTGGACCGGCAGGCTTCGCGGGACCCCGGGGCGGCCGGGACCCCGGGGCGGGGGGCTCACCTGTAGGGTGCTGGCTGTGAACGGCTCCATCACCCGCCGCACGTCCAGGATGAGCTGCTGCAGGCTCCGGCCCACGCGCCCGCGGTGGAAGACAAACGAGTGAGGGACGGAGGCGAACTGGTCCTGAGCCCGCTGCTGGGCGGCCGCCCGTGCCCGCTTCTGGTTCTTGGTCTGCGGGGGAGGGGCAGGGGGTCAGCAGGCCCCCCACGTCCTGCCCCCCACGCTCCCCTCCCCCCCACGTCCAGCCCGCCCCACGCTCCCCTCCCCCCCACGTCCAGCCCCCCCACGCTCCCCTCCCCCCCACGTCCAGCCCGCCCCACGCTCCCCTCCCCCCCACGACCAGCCCGCCCCACGCTCCCCTCCCCCCCACGTCCAGCCCGCCCCACGCTCCCCTCCGCCCCACGCTCCCCTCCCCACGTCCAGCCCCCCCACGCTCCCCTCCCCCCCACGTCCTGCCCCCCACGCTCCCCTCCCCCCCACGTCCAGCCCGCCCCACGCTCCCCTCCCCACGTCCAGCCCGCCCCACGCTCCCCTCCCCCCCACGTCCAGCCCGCCCCACGCTCCCCTCCCCCCCACGTCCAGCCCGCCCCACGCTCCCCTCCCCACGTCCAGCCCCCCCACGCTCCCCTCCCCACGTCCAGCCCCCCCACGCTCCCCTCCCCACGACCAGCCCCCCCATGTCCAGCCCCCCCACGCTCCCCTGCCCCCCCACATCCAGCCCCCCCACGCTCCCCTCCCCACGACCAGCCCGCCCCACGCTCCCCTCCCCACGACCAGCCCCCCCACGCTCCCCTCCCCCCATCCTGGCCCCTGGCGCCCCCCGCGGCCCCCCGCACCTTGCCCTCGCGCCCCATGCCTCCGCGTCCCCGTCCCCACGTGGACACGACACTTCCGGTCCAGCCCGTGCGGCAGCCTCTGCGCGCCGGGCACTTCCGGCCGGTGCCGCCCTCTAAAGGGTCCGGGCGCTTCCGGTACCTCAAGGGGGGCGGGGCTGACCGCCCTGTGCCCCACCCCCCATGTATCCCTTGTGACCCTCCCCGCACACGGGGACCCCCTGTGCCCCCCCACACACACTGCACCCCTACACCTAACCCCCCGTGCCCCATACACCCCCCGTGCCCCCCACATACACCGCACCCCTACACCTAACCCACGTGCCCCATACACCCCCCCATGCCCCCCACATACACCGCACCCCTACACCTAACCCCCCGTGCCCCATACACCCTCCGTGCCCCCCACATACGCTGCACCCCCTACACCTAACCCCCATGCCCCATACACCCCCTGTCCCCCCCACACACTGCACCCCCTACACCTAACCCCCGTGCCCCATACACCCCCTGTGCCCCCCACATACGCTGCACCTCCTACACCTAACCCCCGTGTCCCATACACCCTCCGTGCCCCCCACATACGCTGCACCCCCTACACCTAACCCCCATGCCCCATACACCCCCTGTCCCCCCACACACTGCACCCCCCACACCTAACCCCCCCGTGCCCCATACACCCCCTGTCCCCCCCACACACTGCACCCCCTACACCTAACCCCCGTGCCCCATACACCCCCTGTGCCCCCCACATACGCTGCACCCCTACACCTAACACCCCGTGCCCCCTGTCACGGAGTCCCCGGGCGATGCTCTGGGACTGCTCCCCAGGAAGCCAGGCAGGACTCTGGGGCAGTCGCCTTTCTGTGAGCAGCCTGTCTTCAGGACACGCAGCTCACACAGCTTCCACCTTCCTGGGTCTGACCTCGGAGCATTCAGCATCCTCTGCCCCTCCGTGTGCTTCCCACAGCGAGTCCACTCAGGCGGGGTCCTGGGGAAGCCAGAGGGTCCTGCACCCCAACTTCGCAGTCAGACGTGACTCTCAGCCAGCCAGTAAAACAGAAGGTTTATTAGATGACAGGAACATGGTCTAAAACAGAGCTTGCAGGTGCAGAGAACGGGACCCCTCAGCTGGGTCCATTCTGGGGGGCAGTGAGCCAGACAACCACGTCTGCACTTCACTCCATGTCCCAGCCAGCCCCAAACTGAAAACCCCCTCCAGCCCCTCCTCCTCTGGGCTTTGTTCCTTTCCCGGGCCAGGAGGTCACCTGATTCCTTTGTTCTCCAACCCTTCAGCTCTCACCTTGCAGGGGGGAAGGGCCCAGGCCATCAGTGGCCAGGAAACAGGGTGTCGGCCATTCTCTGTGTCCAGACCCCTGCACACACCTGCCCTCTAGGGCTCTGCAACGATCATACACCCTTACCCCATCCCCTAGATACTTAAGAACTGCCTAGGGGAAACTGAGGCACCCCCACACTATTCAGAGGAAACATTAAGAACAGTCAAACTTCGTCACACCCCCCACATACACTGCACCCCTACACCTAACCCCAGTGTCCCATTCACCCCCTGTGCCCCCCACATATGCTGCACCCCTACACCTAACCCCAGTGTGCCATTCACCCCATGTGCCCCCCACATACGCTGCACCCCCTACACCTAACCCCCCGTGTCCCATACACCCCCTGTGCCCCCCACATACACTGCACCCCCTACACCTAACCCCCCGTGCCCCATACACCCCCTGTGCCCCCCACATATGCTGCACCCCTACACCTAACCCCCCGTGTTCCATGTGCCCCCTGTGCCCCCTGACCCATCTCCCTGTGCTGCACGCAGCTCCCATTGTACGTTCCCATCTTCTCGTCCACACACTGCACCTGTCCCCCAGGTATCCCGTGTATCCCCACTTGCCCACTGACTATCCCCTGAGTGCCCCTCCGCTGTCTCCAGCCCCCTCGTATTATCCACACCCAGTGAAACCTTTGCAGAGACGCTTGCAGGCCCCATCGTGCCTCAGGTTGGCAGGTGCCCAGAACGTAAAGCCACCGCTGACCGGGCCGTTAAGAGTCCGGTCGGGGGTGCAGCGGGGGCCCGGAGCTAAGACAGGCTCCCTGCCTGCCCTGGCTCCACGTGGCTACCGGAAGCGGCCGCCAGGTCCCTGCAGCCCCTCGGCACATGGGTGGCCAGGTAGGCTCCGCACACTGCCCCTGCCCCGAGGGCCGGCTCCGCAGCTCCCATCGGCCGGGGACCACCGTGTGCCTAGGGGCTGCAGGGACCTGGCGGCCGCTTCTGGGATCCAAGGTACACCACCGGGACCCCACACCCCGAGGCCCCTCCCACAGCCCAACCCCCTGTCCCAGCCCAGAGTCCCCTGCCGCACCCAAACTCCCTTCCGGAGCCTCCAATACCCCAGCCCTCTCCTGCACCCCAAACTCCCCATCCCTGGCCCCACCCCAAAGCCCACACCCCCTCCCACACTCTGAGCCCCTCAGCTCCAGCCCCGGAGCCCCCTCCTGCATCCCAAACCCCTCATCTCCAGCCCCACCCCAGAACCTGCAGCCCAGCCGGAGTCCTCACCCCCCTCCTGCACCCCAACCCCTGCCCCAGCCTGGTGAAAGTGAGGGTTGGGGAGAGCAAGCGAAGGAGGGAGGGGGATGGAGCGGGGGGGCGGGGCAGAGGCATTCGGTTTTGTGCGATTAGAAAGTTGGCCACCCTAATGTCCGGTCAGATGTACTGCCCAGCCCCTGCTCTAACCTGGGTCCCAGCCCGGCCCCAGAGAAGAGGGAACCATGGAGGGGGGAGACAATCCAGCCAGTGAGGGGAAAAGAGGTGGAAGAGCGAGCGATGGGGGCGGGGCCTTGGGGAAAGGGGCAGAACCTCGGGGGGCAACCCTAAGGTGCCCCCCATGCCCAGGGCTGGAGGGAAACAAAGGCGCCAAGAGGGGGGTGATTTACTGGGCCAGGACGAGAACCCAGCCCGGCGCCCGCCCGGGCCGTCTCCTCTTTGGGCCCAGCATTGCCAGGGGTCCCCAAAGCGCAGGTCCCCTCGCAGTGGGGAGCCCAGCCTGGCCGGATCCCCCTGTCCTGGGAGCTCTGTTCTCCCCTCCACGGATCCCGGCCCCCCCGACCTGCCTCGCGCTCTGCTGGGCCCACGCCTGGCTCTCCGGAGTGGGTCTTGGCCGGGCTACAAAGGCCAGGAAATTAAAAGCAGATTGTCCCCTTCCCTGCTTTGGAATTAGGTGGTTGGGGCCCTGGGCTCAGCTCCGCCCCGAGATCTGGCACAGCACCATGGGGAGCTTCCCCTTTCCCAGGGTGCCTGCAGGGGCCTCGGTGGACACCAGCCCTCGCTTCCCCATACCCACCCTGCCGGGAGAGCCCCCATTCCCCTAATTCCCAGGATCTCTGTGCTGCTCGCAAGGCCCCTTAACCCTTTGTTTAATGGGTGGGCTCCACGCCCAGCCAGACGGCCCAGCGCTGAGGTGTCTGTGCCCGGCACTCCAGCCGCCTGTCCTGACAAACTTCGCCTGCCTTGTAACCAGCGTCCCAGCCCCCCCTCCCAGGCCATGCAGGGGCTGGGCAGAGGCCCGATGCTAAGCAGCAGCCGGATACGCTGCGTCCTGAGAGGCTCCATCGCAGCCCAGGGGATTGGCGAATCCTCCCCGGGGGCTCAGCCCCACCCACACTCGGCTTCCCTGATGTCCCCAGGGCTGCTACAGGCCAGGCCCGCACTCGGAATCGCCCCTGCTAAACCTCAGCAGGCTCTGTGGGTGCAAACCCCAGCTCGGCCATGTCTCGCTTAGGGGGCACTGCCCCACACCAGTGTGAGCACCCTGAGAGCACCAGCCCAGGGGCCCAAACCCGGCAGCCAGCTGCTACCACCAGTACAGCTGGGCGGGTTCTCCCCAGGGACGTGGGACCCCCAGGTTCAAGTCCCTGAGGATCCCAATCAGGCAGAGCAGGGACTTGACCTGGGTCTCCCAGATGAGCGCCCGCACCATGGCCTATCCTGGGTGCCCCATGCTGGCCCCGAGAGCCTTTCCCGCAAAATGTCCTGGTGCCACGGAATCATTTTCCTCCAAAAAACATTTAGTTGAAAAATTCCCACCTGTCTGGGCCTGTGGAACGTGCCGGGGCCGCCCGCTCTCCGGCGTCCGCCAGCCCAGCACGTGGCCCGCGCCGGGGCCGCCCGGGGCAGAGAGGCGTGTGGCACGGGGGGGGGCACCAGACAAGCCTTGGGGGTTCTCTGTGCACTGCACTGCTGGGCTGGCACTCCGGGGATGGGCCTGGCATCTGCAGAGGGGTGTGTCTGCCTGGAATGCCAGCCCCGAATCCCACTGCTCGGCCTGCATGTGCATTGCTCGTTTAAAGCGGGCAGCGTTGGCAGAGCAGGGCTGGCTCAGCAGAGCCGGCACCGGGCACCAGGTGCCCTGGGGGCCCTGATCTCGGTCAGATACCATAATAGAAAGCATACCCGGGCTGTGCCCTGCGCTGCCAGGGCTCCGGGGTGTCCCGTGTGGTGACCCCCCCACCCCTTTGTCCCTGCCCTCTGGGCCGCTGCCAGGCACCATGCAGGGCTGTGACCAGAAGCCGGAATCTGCTCCCCCAGGTGCCACCCGCAGCCGGCCTGGGCTGGGCCCTGCTCGGAGCTGGGAGGGGAGGCGGAGGAGGCGGGGAGCAGTAGCTGGAGTTGCCACTGGCTGCCTGCCTGTCCGGGAGCGAGCGGCATTCCTAGGCAGGCGGCTGCAGAGCTCAGCCGGGGCCTGCAGCTGTCACTGGCATCTGCACCCTGGGCAGGGACCGGGGCTGGCCAGCGGCTCGTCTGCCCCATCCGCTGGCTGGGCAGAGGTGCCAGGGCGTTGGCATTCCACTGACCTGCCCTGGGGCCGGCAGCTGTGCGCTGTGGAGCTGGGGGATTGGACCCTTCTCCTGGGGGACAGATGGGGGTCAAGGTGGGTCCCAGGGGGCTGGAGGGGAACGCGCTGGGTCGGGAGGACTGCTCGGGAGACTTTGGGGGAGTTTGTCCCAGCTCCTAGCTGCTGGGAGGGGCGTGGGGAGCAACAGCCCAGGGGGTGCCTGGCAGGATGGGGGGCGGGTGGGGTGAGCAGGCACAGAGTGGAGGAATGAGCAGGATGTAAATATTTACAGCTGGGCTCGGAGCGCTGCCCTCAGACCTGATTGCGGGGCCGGGGGTCAGGAAAGGCATTCCCATGCCCTGCTCCTGCTTAGCATCACGGGCCTTCTGCTGGGAGAGCCCTGCCCACACGGACGGCCTGGGCAGGGGCTCTGGGCAGGCAGAGGGGCTGGGAGCCAGGACTCCTGGGGTCTATCCCAGTTCTGGGACGGGAGTGGGGGGCTAGTGGTTAGAGCTGGGGGCTGGGATCCAGGGCTCCTGGGTTCTGTTACTGGGTTGGGGACAGGAGTGGGGTTTAGGTGGTTGCTAACTGGGCTCTTCCACATCTAATGCGTCTGCTCCTACTTTGTCCCTTGCCCGGCGTGCGGGTCGGCGGTGGCCACCTCCTGCCCGCCCCAGCACTGACCGCACCAGAGCACCCTCTGCGGCCGAGGGAGATGCGCCAGGAGGTAACTGGTAAGTGGAGGCAGCCAAGCGGTGACCCCAGGGGCCAGGCCTGCCCCTCTGAGAGGGGACCTGCAAACCCAGGGGGGCAGCTGCACATGGCAGCCTCCCTGCCCACAGGGGCTGCAGCAAGCAGGGGGCTTGTGGGGGGGGACATAGGACTGGGCCCTAGGAGCTCTGGGTTCAATTCCTGGCTCTGCCACTGAGTCCCTGTGTGCCCGGTGGCAGGTGCCTGCATCTCTCTGGGGCTGACACTCTGACGGGCAGCGCCTCGGGGCTCCACGAAGCGCCCCGCTCTCCTCTGGGACACTCGTAGCCCCGTGGGGGTTCCCGAGCCTCTGGCCGGGGGGGTGCCCCCCGGTGACGGGCACTGCCATCGCCCATCCTCTGCTGTTTGGCCGTGCCCAGGGCCGCATTACCCTGCTGGAAGTGCCCTGCTCGTAGCCAGGCTGTCCAGCTGCCTGTGGGGCAAGAGGTCAGCCTCGGCAATCCCGACCCACGGGGGGCCTCAGTACCCCCCACCCCGAGAGCTGCCAGGCTCTCAGCAGGGACCCTGGGGGGCTCTGGGACGGGTGGGTGTCGGCCAGGGTACCAACGCTGCGGGGTGCTGCAGGACTGTCCCCCCGTCAGGTCTGTGGGGCCCTGATCTCAGCAGGGGTCTGGGCAGCATCCGGCACTTGGGGTGACCCTGGTGCCCACCTGCCGGCTTCACCCCCCAGCCTGTGAGCCGTACGTGCAGCGGGGACATTTCCTCCCTCCGCTCTGCCCGGGACAGCCACGCTGCTGGGCTCCGCTCCGCACCGGCCTGGCCGCGGGAGGCAGCCTGCCTCGCTCAGACCCAGGCACCGGGGTGCCCCGAGCCGCCCTGCTCTGGAGAGGGGCCAGCTAAGGGGGCTCTGGTGGGGGCAGGCGGGTGGAGCTTTGCGGTGCCGAGGGCCCGATTCCGCGCCCCCGGCATGTGGCTCCGCGGGGCTGTGCGATAAACAGCCCTGGGAAAAGCCTTCGCTGGCAGCTGGAATAGTCACCTGATGCGCTGGGGGTTTGGCACCAGGGCCGGTCCCCTCCTTCCCGGCACTGGCTCTGCATGTGTGGGGCGGGGGGGCGAACGGCCCAGCTCCTGCCGCGTCTGCATGCCAGGGAGCGGCTGGAGAAGGGTTTCTGTGCTGGGGGACGCGGGGTTGGGTATTAAGACTGCTGGGTCCTGTCCCTAGCTCTGCCAGAGGAGTGGGGGCTAGTGGTTAGAGCTGGGGGGACGGGCTGGGAGCCAGGACGCTATCCCCACCTTCACCCGATTTGTGCAACTTGGGAGCAAAGCCTGTCCTCATTCTGTGCCTCAGTTTCCCCACTGGCAAATGGGGCTCGCACTGGTGCTGTGTGCGGGGGGGGGGGCAGGGCTCAGTTCTCTGTGGTGCTTGGAGCTCTTTGCACAGCCACGCCACTGATGGGCAGAGCCCGGCCCTCGTTGCAGCCAGGCTCTGTGCCCAGATCTAGCCAGGGAATGCCCCTTGTCCCATGGGGGGGCTGGGGCTGGGTCAGCTTCTCCCCCCCAGGAATCCAGGCATCCTCCACATTCCCCCCAGTGGGTGGGGCTCCGCTGCCCCAGGGGCAGCGTGGGAACGGGGTCAGGGGCCAGCCTTGTCTCGAGGCAGGCATAAGCCCAGCACAGGCCTGAGATGGGGCGGGTGGGGAGCAGCTGCCCAGGGGCCGCCAGGGAGCTGGTATCCTGGGACCCCCCTCCCCTGCCAGGGAACTAACAGAGCCTGGGGCGGGAGTGGAGCAGGCTGCCTGGCCCCACTGAGCGGTGCTGGGGGGGTGAGGGGCAGCTGTCTCCAACAGAGATTACTTCACCAGGAAGCATTGGGGGTTAGAGCAGGGGGCTGGGAGCCAGGACTCCTGGCTTCTCCCCCCAGCTCTGGGAGCTGAGTGGGGTCTGGTGGTGAGAGCAAGGGGGTGCGTCCTGCCCCCACACAAGGGGGTTCGGTTAAGGTAGGGACCCTGTTCTATTAATTCTAGACCAGCAGCACCCAGCGGTGCTCCCCCGCCACGCAGGCAGCCCCGGGGTGGGTGAGGAAACTGAGTCACGCAGAGGGGAAGGGACTTGCCCAAGGTCAGCCGGCAGGGCAGAGGTGGGAACCGCTCCCAGGACCCCGGCTCCCAGCACGGAGCCCCCCTCTCAGCTCCGCTCTCCCCCCCAGAGCCCGGCGCCGTGGCCCCCTGGCCTGTGGCCCTGCTGCTCCTGAGCCTGGTGGGGCTGGCGCACCCGGAGAGCCGTGCGGAGGAGCCGGGGCGGAGCCGGGGGGGGCGGGCGGCCGAGCCCCCGCCCGGGGCCAAGTGCACCTACACCTTCGTCGTGCCGCGGCAGCAGTTCACGGGGGCCGTGTGCTGGAGCAGCGGGCGGGCGGCCCCCGCGCCGCCGGGGCCCGATGGCGGCGAGACGCGGGCGCAGCGGGCGGAGCTGGGCCGGCAGCGGGCGGAGCTGGGCCGGCTGCGGGCGGAGCTGGGCCGGCTGCGGGGGCTGGCGGCGGTGGATGGCGCCCTGGTGAGCGAGGCGAAGGCCCTGCGGAAGGAGAGCCGCGCCCTGAACGCCCGCGTGGGCCAGCTCTACGCCCAGCTGCTGCACGAGATCCTGCAGCGGCGCCAGGGGCCCGGGCTGCGGGCCCAGCTCGAGGGGCGCGTGGCCAACGCCTCGGCCCAGGCCCTGCGGCTGGCCGCCGGCTACCGCCAGCTGGAGCTGAGCTACCAGGCGCTGGCCGCCCTCGTCAACAGCCAGAGCGCCCTCATCGCGCGGCTGGAGCGGCGGTGCCCGGGGGGCGCCGGGCCAGCCCCCCCGCAGGTAACGCCAGGGCAGGGGGGCAACGGGGCAGGGCGGGGGGTGCCCCACGCTGGGCAGTGGGGGGGCGGCGGTGCCCGGGGGGGTGCCCGGCTCAGGGCCCCGTCTCGTCTCCTCGCAGCCCCCCCTGGTGCCGGTGGTGCCCCTCCGCCCGTCCGGCGTCGCCAACGAGAGCCGGGCGCATTTCGACGCTGCCGCCGAGCTGCAGATGGACCAGACGGAGCCGGCGCCCCCGACGCTGCCCCCCAGGGCCCCGGGTGAGTCGGGCGGCCGGAGCCGCGGGGGGAGGGGGGGACACCCAGATTGCAGCCCGCCCCCCCCTCGCCTGTTCCCTGCTGTGGCCACGGTGCTGGCAGCAGCGTCTGCAGCCCGAGCCAGGCGGGGGGAAGGGGGGCCTGGCCCACGGCCTCCCCCTCCACGCCTGGGACGTGCCACCGCCCCCCACCGGCTTTGGCTGAACATCCATGGGTCGGGGGAGTGGGGCCAGGTTTCACCGCAGGCTTTACAGGCTGACAGGGCCATAAAATAAAGTTCACGCTCACCCCTAACCCACCACCTCACCCCCCCCTCCAGCCTGGGGTGCCCTCCCCACCCAGGGCCTCCCACCCCCTACCTCTCCCCCTCCCCAATGCACCACCTTGCCCCCCTCAGCCTCCTGGCAGGGGTCTCTCCCCGCCCCGATCCACCCCCACCCCCCCACAGATGGGTTAGGAGGTTCACGACCGGGAGGGGGGAAAACCACCCATTCCGCTCGCCTCTCCCCCCATCCCAGCCCCAGGGACCAAAGGGCATCTCTGGCTGGGGGTGGCCAGCAGCAAAGGGGGCAGGACAGGGGGAGCCCAGAGGGGGCAGTGCCCCCAGACATCCCCACCCAGGGGGGGTATGGTGGGCAGGGGCGGCCTGCCTGGCCCGGCCCCCCTGTCCCTCTGACGCGGCTCCCGGGGCGCAGGGCCCTGGCGCGACTGCCTGGAGGCGCGGCACAGCGGGCACCGGGCCAGCGGGGTCTATCTGGTGCAGCCGGCGGGCACAGGACAGTCCCTGCAGGTCTGGTGCGAGCAGGAGCTCGAGGGCGGGGGCTGGACCGTGATCCAACGGCGCCAGGACGGCTCCGTCAGCTTCTTCACCACCTGGCACCACTACAAGGTATGGGGGGGCCGCCCTGGGTAGCCTGGGGTTCCACCCCCAGGGGTGGGGCGGGGGCTCCAAGGCCGTGGGGGCCCGAGGGGGCGCCAGGTCCCGGTTAGGCCTGGGGGTGGGGGGGTGGGGGGGCAGCTTAGAACCAGGGGAGGGCGTCAGACCCCACGAAGGGGATGATGCAGCGATGGGGCTGGTGGTGAGGGGGGTGGGTGGGGCCTGGGCTCCAAACGGCCCCACGGGACCCCACAGCAGGGGGCCGAGGGCTGAACTGGCCCTGGAGCCCAGGGGGGTGGGGGAAGGGGATTTGAGGGAGGGTCCCCACTCACCTTCCTGGGGCCAGAGACTGTCCCCCTTCCCTAGGAGCCCCTGGCCATTACCCACCCCCCACTCACCTCCCAGGGCCCCCCAGCCCTGTCTCTTCCCTCACTCCCCCTGCACCCCCCCCAGCACGGCTTCGGGACGCTGGACGGCGAGCACTGGCTGGGGCTGGAGAACACCCGCCAGGTGACGGGGCAGGGCCCGGGGCCCTACGCGCTGCGGGTGCTGCTGGAGGACTGGGCGGGGCGCCAGGCGTATGCCCACTACGACCGCTTCGCCCTGGAGCCCGAGAGCGACTCCTACCGGCTGCGGCTGGGCCGGTACCGGGGCAGCGCCGGGGACTCGCTGGCCTGGCACGACGGCCGCCCCTTCAGCACGCTGGACCGGGACCACGACGCCTACAGCGGTGAGGGGGCTGCAGGGGGCGGGGGGCACCAGGGACCACAACTGGGTAAGCAGCGGGCAGGTTCTGCCCCGTTCCCTCTTACCCACCACGGCTCCAGAGAAAGGGGGCTGGTGGGGGGGCTGGCTGACTCCCGGGCCTAGGGGGCCATGGGGGTTGGCGCCGCCCCCGCCCCCGCGGGACCCTCCCGGCCCTGATGCCGTCTCCCCTCCCCGCAGGGAGCTGTGCCCAGCACCAGAGGGGCGGCTGGTGGTACAATGCCTGCGCCCACGCCAACCTCAACGGGGTGTGGTACCAGGGCGGGCCCTACCGCAGCCGCTACCAGGACGGCGTCTACTGGGCCGAGTTCCACGGCAGCGCCTACTCCCTGCGCAAGGTGGTGATGATGGTCCGGCCCGCGCCGCCCGCCCCCGACGCCCAGCAGCCGCCCGCCCCCGACGCCCCGGAGCCGCCCGCCCCCGACGCCGCCTGAACCCCCGGAGCCGCCCGCCCCCGACGCCTGCAGCCACCCGCCCCCGACGCCGCCTGAACCCCCGGAGCCGCCCGCCCCCGACGCCCCGGAGCCGCCCGCCCCCGACGCTGCCTGAACCCCCGGAGCCGCCCGCCCCCGACGCCCCGGAGCCACCCGCAGCCGCCCGCCCCCGACGCCTGCAGCCACCCGCCCCCGACGCCGCCTGAACCCCCGGAGCCGCCCGCCCCCGACGCCCAGCAGCCGCCCGCCCCCGACACCCAGCAGCCGCCCGCCCCCGACGCCACCTGAACCCCCGGAGCCGCCCACCCCCGACGCCTGCAGCCGCCCGCCCCCGACGCCGCCTGAACCCCCGGAGCCGCCCGCCCCCAACGCCCCGCAGCCGCCCGCCCCCGACGCCGCCTGAACCCCCGGAGCCGCCCGCCCCCGACGCCCCGGAGCCACCCGCAGCCGCCCGCCCCCGACGCCCCGGAGCCGCCCGCCCCCGACGCCCCGGAGCCGCCCGCCGCCTGAACCCCCGGAGCCACCCGCCCCTGACGCTGCCAGTACCCCCGGAGCCGCCTGACGCCCGAGTCCCCGGAGCTGCCCCCCCGGACGCCCAAGACCCCTGCCCCTGACGCATGAGCACCCAGGCCCACCAGCCCACGCCTGAGACCCCAGGGCTGCTGGAGGGAGGGATCCTGCCCAGCTTCCTCCCAGGCACCGGGAAGGGCAGGGCATCGCCACAGGACAGAGGGCAGCACCGTGGTCCCTGGGCAGGGCTCCCCGCGCCCGGCCCTGCCAGCCCAGCAGTGCCCGGGACGCCGGCTGTGACAAACCTTCTTTATTCTGAATCAATTTAAAAAACGGTGGCTGCTAAGAAACTGTAACCACGGTGATGGGCGTCTCCCAGCAACCCCCAGGCCCAGGGTGGCAGGAGGGGATGGGCACTTCGGGATTAAAGCTCGGGACTTGCCCCCGGAGCAGACAGACACAGGACAGACGGGCCGGCCCAGCCGAGCCGGCCCAGCCGAGCCTGCCGCGGAAAGGGGCGAGGGCCGCGGCTCTGGCAGGGCCATGGGGAGAATTGCCCCCCGCGCCCGCCCTGGTTTGGTCCCAGGGGCAGCCGGCCTTGCCCCGTCCAGCCGCTCGGCTTTGGTCAATGCTGCAAGCCCAGGGCCTGAGCCAGCAAAGAGAGAGAAACAAAAGAGCCGGAATTCAGCCTGAAATCCAGGCCCTGACTCCATCCCCACAGCCCCCCCGGATCGGGGAGGGGACCCCGGGGCCCTCCAGACCCTGGTTCTCTAAGAGTTACGTGGAATAATTAAGGGGGAGGCAAAGATCCAGTGCCAGGCCCAGCACCCGCAGGGCCCCAGCAGCACCAGGCCGGCTTGCGGCTTCCACCAGGGCTGGGCAGAGACGGGCCCCAGCCCCGCCCCAGAGAGGAGCCCCACCTGCTCCGAGGAGCGGGGTCGGCCTGGCCAGGCAAGAAAAGCCGAGAGAAGGATAAAGTGCAAACAGAGCCCTGGGCGCAGGGGCCCCAGGGCCAGCAGGGGCGCTAGTCCCCGGAGCCCTCGCTCTCCTCCGCCAGGTCCTCGAGGAGGAGCTCGTCCAGGTCGCAGTGGGCCAGGCTGCCCTGGCTCAGGCAGGTGGCCACGGTGGAGCCGGTGCTCTGGTGCTCCAGGCTGGCGAACAGCACCTTGGGCAGCCTGTTCTTGGAGCGGCTGCGGGGGTGGACGCAGTGGGTGCCGGGCACATGGGGCTCTGTGGGGGGGGGGAGGGAGCAGTGTCAAATGGGGCAGTAGCCGGGGCTCGCAGGGCGCTGCTCCCAAGTTACCAAGGGGAAACTGAGGCACAGAGCAAGGAAGGGACTTGAGTCAGTGGCAAAGCCAGGGATGGTGGGACGCAGCAGGGAGGGGAGAGTGTTGACCTGGGAATGTGGCAGGGGAGTTTCCCTGGGAGACCTGACAGCCTGTAACCTGAGCCGGGAGGGGGCGGGGGAGGTGACACCTCTGCCCAGGAATGTGGACAGAGGCTGCAGGAGGGAGCATGCTGGTGGGGGGGGGTTAGTTTCAGTTCGGGGCTGGGTGGTGGAACGCAGGGAACCCCAGGGCTGGGGTCTGAGCTCCCTGCTCCCCAGAAGGACTTGACTGAGGGGTCCTGGTTGTACCCACAAGCTCTGTTGTGGACTGTGTTCCTGTGGTCCAATAAACCTTCCGTTTTCCTGGCTGGCTGAGAGTCTCAGTGAATCCCAGGAAGAGGGGTGCAGGTCCCGGACTCCCCCCCACGCCGTGACAGATGGAAACCACGTGTCCGAACTCCCAGCTCCCCCCTGCTCTGACCCACCAGACCCCACTGCCCTCCCCGAGCTGGGGATAGAACCCAGGAGTCCTGGCTCCCAGCCCCCCTCCCCAAACAGCCCCTCACCTCGGCGGTTGTAGCAGTCCTCAGCGTAGCAGGAGTGGGGGTTACGGCTCCGGGACCCGGCGACCTGGCGCGGCGAGAGGATGCGGCTGGGCAGCACGCGGGTGCCGCAGATGAAGCAGGGAGAGGCCATGCCCATCTGTGCTGAGCCCCTGGCAGGAGGAGAGAGGGTGGCTGTGAGTCACGCTCCGCCCCGCCCCCCAGCCGCTGGCTGGAGCCTGCCTGTGCTCCCCCTCCCTCCCCCCCCATGGCAGGGGCAGGCCGTGGGGAGACCCCCCCTCACCTGAAGCTGCGGTTGCAGGCGGGGCAGAGGAACTCGGCCGTGCCCCACATCCTGTCGTAGGGCACCGGGTCATAGCGATTCCCGCACAGCCGGCACCGGGACACCTGTGGGGGGCACCAGAGAGCGTGAGTGTCCTGGGCCACGGCCCCGCCCGCCCCCACCGCCCGCCCCCACCGCCCGCCCCCACCGGCGGACGCACCTGCTTTCTCTCGGGCACGCGGCGCCACCAGGCGCTGTCGCAGGGCTGGCAGGCGAACTGCCGCTCGGCCGAGGGGATGAGGTTGCGGCTGGCGTGCTCGAACATGCGGAGGTTCCGCTCCGTCAGGGGCAGCACCCGCAGCTGCTGGGCGATGGCCTGGGGGGGCGGCACGGGGGCCTGGGGCTCAGGTCACCTGCGTTCTCCTCCCTCCTCTGCTGCTGAGGTGCTGGGCGAGCACGTCCCGTCCCCCCTCGGTGCCTCCTTCCCCTTCCCCCGGCCTGTGTTTAGATGGGGAGTTGCCCAGGGGTGGGCTCGCTCGGGGTCTGGGCAGCGCCCGGCGCGACGGGGCCCTGGTCTTGGCCGGGGTCTGGGTGGCGCCCGGCGCGACGGGGCCCTGGTCTCGGGTGGGGTCTGGGCGGCGCCCGGCGTGACGGGGCCCTGGTCTCGGTTGGGGTCTGGGCGGCGCCCGGCGCAACGGGGCCCTGGTCTCGGGTGGGGTCTGGGCGGCGCCCGGCGCGACGGGGCCCTGGTCTCAGTCGGGGTCTGGGCAGCGCCCGGCGCGACGGGGCCCTGGTCTCGGGTGGGGTCTGGGCGGTGCCCGGCGTGACGGGGCCCTGATCTCGGTCGGGGTCTGAGCAGCGCCTGGTGCAACGGGGCCCTGGTCTCGGCTGGGGTCTGGGTGGCGCCCGGCGTGACGGGGCCCTGGTCTCGGGTGGGGTCTGGGCAGCGCCCGGCGTGACGGGGCCCTGATCTCGGGTGGGGTCTGGGTGGCGCCCGGCGCGACGGGGCCTCATCTCAAGCTAGGGCCTCTATTTGCCACGGTAGTAACAGCGAAGGGAAAGATCTGCCAGGAGCAGGGAAGCAAAGTCTCCGTCCCTGTGGGTCCCATGGGCCCGGCCCCCCTCACCTCGATGTCCTTGTCGTTCTCACAGTCGAGGCTGGGTTTCTGCACCGGTGGGGGCGAGAGTGGGGAGAGAAGAAATAAAAGTCAAATGCAAATAACGAGGTGTGTGTGAACAGTGACCCCAGTGCCAAGACAGGGGTGCATCCCCCTCCCCCTGCCGGGCACCTCCCCTCCAGCCAGGGACACGGACACATGCAGACACACGCACAGATCCACCGGCACACCTGTGCACACGCACAGAGGGATCGGCACACACACCTGTTTCTGTTGCTCCTCTTCTTGCTTCAGTTTCTCCACCACTTTCTAGATGGGAAGCGAGAGGAGCCTGGCATGAGGGGCCGGCTCAGCGAGACCCGGGGCTCCCCACCGGCTGGATGACCCAGCCCAGCCCCGGGCCCCAGGCTGCACCGACGCCCCCCTGCTCTCCGCCCGGCGAGCAGTGGGCCCCATGCAGCCTGGCTGGCCACCCCGTGAGACAGAGCCCAAGCAGTGTCCGGTCCAGTCTGCATCTCGGCCCAGGGTCTCCCAAATGCCGACCACAGCCCCCCTCCCCCCCCACGACCCCCCTCCTACGGTGGGACGAGAATGGAGAGTGAACTACCTTCACCACCGGGTCGTGCTCCAGAGTCCGGCGCTCCTCGGGGTCTGCGTCTAGGGCAGGACAGACCATGGTTACCCCCAGCCTGCCTCGCCGGGCCCGGCTCCTCTGCCCCCCCCGAGCCTGCCTCGCCGGGCCCGGCTCCTCTGCCCCCCCCAGCCTGCCTCGTCGGGCCCGGCTCCTCTGCCCCCCCCCGAGCCTGCCTCACCGGGCCCGGCTCCTCTGCCCCCCCCCGAGCCTGCCTCGCCGGGCCCAGCTCCTCTGCCCCCCCCCCAGCCTGCCTCGTCGGGCCCAGCTCCTCTGCCCCCCCCCGAGCCTGCCTCGTCGGGCCCAGCTCCTCTGCCCCCCCCCGAGCCTGCCTCGCCAGGCCCGGCTCCTCTGCCCCCCCGCCCAGCCTGCCTCGCCGGGCCCGGCTCCTCTGCCCCCCCCGAGCCTGCCTCGCCGGGCCCGGCTCCTCTGCCCCCCCGCCCAGCCTGCCTCGCCGGGCCCGGCTCCTCTGCCCCCCCCCGAGCCTGCCTCGCCGGGCCCAGCTCCTCTGCCCCCCCGCCCAGCCTGCCTCGCCGGGCCCAGCTCCTCTGCCCCCCCCCAGCCTGCCTCGCCGGGCCCAGCTCCTCTGCCCCCCCCCCCGCCCCCGCACTCACCCCCCAGCTGCTCCCGGCAGAGCACGATGACCTTGCAGACCATGGCGTGGTCATTCTGGTAGCGGCTCATGAGCAGCGCGGCCTCCTCCACGCTCACCCGCCCGTAGAACTTCTCCCGCAGCCGCCGCACGCTCTTCTCCAGCTGCCAGAGACAGGCCCTTACCGCGGCCGGCAGGGGCACGGCCCCCCCAGCCCGGGCCCCCTCACCGCGCCCGGCAGGGGCACGGCCCCCCCACCCCGGGCCCCTCACCGCGCCCGGCAGGGGCACGGCCCCCCCACCCCGGGCCCCCTCACCGCGCCCGGCAGGGGCACGGCCCCCCCACCCCGGGCCCCTCACCGCGCCCGGCAGGGGCACGGCCCCCCCAGCCCGGGCCCCCTCACCGCGGCCGGCAGGGGCACGGCCCCCCCAGCCCGGGCCCCCTCACCGCAGCCGGCAGGGGCACGGCCCCCCCAGCCCGGGCCCCCTCACCGCGGCCGGCAGGGGCACGGCCCCCCCACCCCGGGCCCCTCACCGCGGCCGGCAGGGGCACGGCCCCCCCCAGCCCGGGCCCCCTCACCGCGGCCGGCAGGGGCACGGCCCCCCCACCCCGGGCCCCCTCACCGCGGCCGGCAGGGGCACGGCCCCCCCACCCCGGGCCCCCTCACCGCGCCCGGCAGGGGCACGGCCCCCCCAGCCCGGGCCCCCTCACCGCGCCCGGCAGGGGCACGGCCCCCCCAGCCCGGGCCCCCTCACCGCGCCCGGCAGGGGCACGGCCCCCCCACCCCGGGCCCCCTCACCGCGCCCGGCCCCAGGCCCTTTCCCTGCCGGGGCCTGGCCACCCATCTGCAGGTTTGAGTGGTTTGTTCTCTCCACCCCCGGGAGGCCTGGCAGTGCCACGCGGTGGCTTGTTTGGGGAGGGTGTCTGCCAGGGGGAGCGCGCCCCATTGGCTCAGCTCCCAGGCCTCTGCTCCCCAAGGGGGGCTCCATTTGCCGAGCACAAGGTGGGGTGGGCTGAGCTCATATGCCGGCCTCTGCCCCCCGCCCACCTGGCCGGGGAGGTGACTGCCCTCGAGGGCCTTCCCCACCTGGCTCGCAGCGCGGGGCCAGAGCAGACACCAGCAGCGAGCCCTTCTGGGGGGGCGGGCGGGGGGGAGCTGAAACCACTTTGTCATCGCCCCCCAGTTCCTCTTTTCCTGCCAGATCCCTCCAGCTGGGCACTGCCTGGCTCATGTCTTCGCCCACCGCGCCGCGAGCTTCTTCCGGCCAGCACAGGCCCCCGGCCCCCTGCCCCCTGCCCCCCGCAGACCCGCTGCGATCCAAAGCGCAGGGCCCGCTGGCTCTCGGCCCTGCTCCCTGCACGGGGCTGGCACCAGGCCGCAGGGTGAGGGGCACCAGAGCCCAGGGGAGCCAGCTCTGCGGCTCTCGCATGCCCAGCACCAGGGGGCCCCATGCAAACACCCCGCCGGGATGAGGCTCCTGCGTGCTTGGGTGTCCCAGAGGGGCCGGGCTCCCCCCGCCTGGTGCCATGCCGGGGGGCAGGCTGCCCTCCAGCCGGGGACCCCCCTCTAAAGATTCCCCTTGCCCCCGAAGCCCTGGGCTCTCCTGGCGCCCCCCACAGCCCCTGGCAGGGATCCTCCCCTGAGGCCCGCAGAAGCCCAGAGGCGTGAGCGGGCGAAGACCCCCAGCGGGCCCGGCAGCGCCGAGCCCCACACGCTCCCCGGGGCCAAACCGGGTCCGGGGTGCCCCGCAGCGGCTCGAGGCCCATGGGGCTGCGGGTCACACACCGCGGGGAGCCCCTGGGGGCCCCTTGGAGCGTGGGGCGGGTGGGGCAGCAAACCCTGCGCTCCATGGATCGGCCCCTGCCTCCCTAGCGCACCCCACACTGCCCCCAGCGTGTGCCCCAGGCCCCCCCGAGATGCACGCGCCCCCCCCGGCCCCGGCCCCGGCCCCTCGCTCGGCGCCGGTACCTCCACCTCCTCCCCGCGGCGCTCCATGGTGCTGCCGGGCGGCTCCGCGGCGCGCAGCGACCGACCCGGCCGGGGCCTCCTGCGCCCGCCCCCGCCCGGAGCCGCTTTCGCTTTCGATCGGCGCGGCCGGCGGGTGGGGGCAGCGCCCCGGAGCGCCCGGACCCCCACAGCGCCCGGAGGCACCCGGGCTCCTCCCCCCTCCAGCGCCGGGCGCCCGGACCCCCACAGCGCCCGGGGGCACCCGGGCTCCTCCCCCCTCCAGCGCCGGGCGCCCGGACCCCCACAGCGCCCGGGGGCACCCGGGCTCCTCCCCCCTCCAGCGCCGGGCGCCCGGACCCCCACAGCGCCCGGGGGCACCCGGGCTCCTCCCCCCTCCAGCGCCGGGCGCCCGGACCCCCACAGCGCCCGGGGGTACCCGGGCTCCTCCCCACTCCAGCGCCGGGCGCCCGGACCCCCACAGCGCCCGGGGGCACCCGGGCTCCTCCCCCCTCCAGCGCCGGGCGCCCGGACCCCCACAGCGCCCGGGGGCACCCGGGCTCCTCCCCCCTCCAGCGCCGGGCGCCCGGACCCCCACAGCGCCCGGGGGCACCCGGGCTCCTCCCCCCTCCAGCGCCGGGCGCCCGGACCCCCACAGCGCCCGGGGGCACCCGGGCTCCTCCCCCCTCCAGCGCCGGGCGCCCGGACCCCCACAGCGCCCGGGGTACCCGGGCTCCTCCCCCCTCCAGCGCCGGGCGCCCGGACCCCCACAGCGCCCGGGGGCACCCGGGCTCCTCCCCCCTTCAGCGCCGGGCGCTCGGACCCCCACAGCGCCCGGGGTACCCGGGCTCCTCCCCCCTCCAGCGCCGGGCGCCCGGATCCCCACAGCGCCCGGGGGCACCCGGGCTCCTCCCCCCTCCAGCGCCGGGCGCCCGGACCCCCACAGCGCCCGGGGTACCCGGGCTCCTCCCCCCTCCAGCGCCGGGCGCCCGGACCCCCACAGCGCCCGGGGGCACCCGGGCTCCTCCCCCCTCCAGCCCCGGGGGAGCATCTCTCCTATTCCCTGCTGGGCTCTGCCCGGTGTTTGAGACCTGATGGGGGGTCGGGCTGCTTTGCGGTGGGAGGAAGGCCCCTGGAAACGCCTTTGGCCCCAGAGGGGGCTCGTCCCGACCCCCAGCAGGGTCCCCAGCCCTTCCTCTGGGGTGCTGTTCCTGCCGGAGGCAGGGTACCAGGCTAGATGGGTCCTCGCCTGACTGGTCCAAGGAGCCAAACCCCTGCCCCAGGCCTGACCCTTCCCCTTTGCCTTCTCAAAACGGGGTAGGTGTGAAAACGGGGGTGTAACACGCCTGCCTCAATCCTGGGGTGCCCCAGAGTAGCCTTCACCCCCCAGTGCAGGCCGGGCACCTGGCCGACCTCTCTGCAGTGCCAGCAGCTCCAACCCTCTTTGGAGGGAGCTGGGGCTTGATGGGGCAAGGGGCCGCCTGTGAGGACAGCAGGGAGGGGGGAGTGTTGACCTGGGAATGTGGCAGGGGAGTTTCCCTGGGAGACCTGAGAGCCGGTAACCTGAGCCGGGAGGGGGAGGGGGAGGTGACACCTCTGCCCGGGAATGTGGACAGAGGCTGCAGGAGGGGGCCTGCTGGGGGGGTTTAGTTTCAGTTTGGGGCTGGGTGGAGGAACGCAGGGAACCCCAGGGCTGGGGTCTAAGCTCCCTGCTCCCCAGAAGGACTTGACTGAGGGGTCCGGGTTGTACCCACAAGCTCTGTTTTGGACTGTGTTCCTGTTGTCCAATAAACCTTCTGTTTTACTGGCTGGCTGAGCGTCTCAGTGAATCCCAGGAAGAGGGGTGCAGGCCCCGGACTCCCCCCCACTCCGTGACAACTGCCCAGGCCTGCGAGTGGCCAGCAGGGAGATATACGCTAAACGCCTTAAGAGCGACCTGGTGGAGCTGTGCAGGCAGAGGGGGCTGCGCATCGGGAGGTCCACCAAGGAACAGCTGATTGCCCAGTTGGAGGAGGGGGATCGCTGATCCCTGTCCCGCAGGGAAGCCGCCCGGTGGACGCAGCGTGGGCCCTGGGGCCTGACCAGGCTGGGAGGGGTCAGACAGCTGCCGAGGACATCCCGAGACCCTTCCTACCTATGCCTGGGGGAGGGGTTGGGGGAAGCCCAGCGAATACCGAGGGCACCCTGACCCCAGCAGCCAGCAGGGGATCCTCCCGGCGGAGCTCCCCATCCCTGGAGCGGAGGCGGCTGGAATGGGAGAGGGAGATGAAAATGAGGGAGCTGGAGGATCCTGAAAAGCAGCGTCAGCATGAGCGGGAAGAGAAGGAGAGACAACGCCAGCATGAGCAGGAGGAGGAGAAACAGAGACAGCATGAAGAGAAGCAGAGACAGCATGAGCTGGAGCTGGCCAGGCTGAGGAGCATTGGGGTCCCGGCTGCGGTGAATGAGGGGGGACCCCAGACTGCAAGGAGCTTTGATAAGTGCTTCCTGGCCCAGCGTAAGGAGGGGGAGGACATAGATTGTCTGCGAGATGCACAGGGTTGACCCTGCCGACAGGCTCCAGTTTCTCACCCCCTTACTGGACCCCAAAGCCGTGGAGGTGTACAGCCAAATAACAGGGGCGGAGGCAGGGGACTACGAACTGTTCAAACAGGCCCTGCTCCGTGAGTTTGGGCTGACCCCCGAGATGTACCGGAGAAGGTTCCGGAGTCAGCGTAAAACGCCTGAGGTCACCTACCTACAACTGGCCAACCGGATGCAGGGGTATGCCCGCAAGTGGACAGCTGGGGCCCGAGCTAAAGAGGACCTGCTTGACCTAATCGTCCTGGAGCAACTGTATGAACAGTGCCCTTCCGACCTGAGGCTGTGGCTGGTGGACAAAAAGCTCGAGAACCCCCAGCACGCAGGGCAGCTGGCCGATGAGTTTGTGAACAGTCGGTCAGGGGGTAGCCGGGAGGAGTCACAAAAGAACAGGCCCCCCCCGATGCAGAGAGAGAGTCACCATGGAACCTCCCAGCGGGGAAATAGGGAGAGCCCCCTCCCAGGGGGAACGCCTGGCATCGGGCCGCTCCAACCCGCTCGAGGGGACCAACGTGACCTGAGCTGCTATCACTGTGGCCAGAGAGGCCACGTACGGACCCAGTGCCCCAGGCTCAGGGACAGACTGGGCAGAGCTGACAGAGAGGCCACCTACTCAGGAACCCAGCTGGACGAGGGGCAGATGGCCCAGGCAAAGGGGGCTGCCAGCTTACCACCTGACGGGGGTGGGTGGGACCCCATTCAAGGTGCCCGTGGCAAGGGTACACCTGAAATGGGGGGCCAAGGAGGGCCCCAAGGACGTGGGGGTGCATCACCATTTGCCCACTGAGGTTTTGATGCGGGGAGACCTAGAGGACTGGTCAAGCAACCCCCAGACTGCCTTGGTTGTGACCCGTAGCCAGAGCCGGCAAGGGGCCCTGCGCCCTGACCTTGGGGAGGGTACCACACTGGGGGCGCAGGACCCTTCCCTGGTGGGGAGGGAGCGCCGAGGGGCATGGCTCAGAGAGGCTGAGGCCTCAGACCTGGCCACTGAGGGGGAACCGGTCCCCATCCCTTCCCCAGCCGCTGAGTTCCTGGCCGAGTTGAGGAAAGATCCCTCCTTGCGGAAGCTCAGGGACCTGGCCGACCTCGGTGTGGTACGGACCATGAGGAGAGGCTGCCAGGAGAGGTTCCTGTGGGAGAAGGGGTTCCTGTACCGAGAATGGGCTCCCCCAGGGGAAGTGGAGTCCTGTGGGATCAGGAGGCAGCTGGGGATCCCCCAGAAGTATCGTCGCAAGCTACTGTACCTGGCCCATGACATCCCCCTCGCAGGGCACCAGGGAATCCGGCGCACCCGGCAGAGGTTGCTACAGAACTTTTACTGGCCCGGGGTCTTTACCACGGTCCGGCAGTATTGCTGATCCCGTGACCCCTGTCAGAGGGTGGGGACGGCCCGGGACAAGGGGAAAGCGGCTTTGAGACCTTTGCCCATCATAGAGGAGTGTCACGGAGTCCCCGGGTGATGCTCTGGAACTGCTCCCCATGAAGCCAGTCAGGACTCTGGGGCAGTCGCCTTTCTGTGAGCAGCCTGTCTTCAGGACACACAGCTCACCCGGCTTCCCCCTTCCTGGGTCTGACCTCGGAGCATTCAGCATCCTCTGCCCCTCCGTGCGCTTCCCCCCAGCGAGTCCGCTCAGGCGGGGCTCCTGGGGAAGCCAGAGGGTCCTGCCCCCCAACTCCGCAGTCAGACGTGACTCTCAGCCAGCCAGTAAAACAGAAGGTTTATTAGACGACAGGAACATGGTCTAAAACAGAGCGTGCAGGTGCAGAGAACAGGACCCCTCAGCTGGGTCCATTCTGGGGGGCAGTGAGCCAGACAACCACGTCTGCACTTCACTCCATGTCCCAGCCAGCCCCAAACTGAAAACCCCCTCCAGCCCCTCCTCCTCTGGGCTTTGTTCCTTTCCCGGGCCAGGTAGTCACCTGATTCCTTTGTTCTCCAACCCTTCAGCTCTCACCTTGCAGGGGGGGAAGGGCCCAGGCCATCAGTGGCCAGGAAACAGGGTGTCGGCCATTGTCTGTGTCCAGACCCCTGCACACACCTGCCCTCTAGGGCTCTGCAATGATCATACACCCTTACTCCACCCCCTAGATACTTAAGAACTGCCTAGGGGAAACTGAGGCACCCCCACACTATTCAGAGGAAACATTAAGAACAGTCCCACTTCGTCACAAGGAGCCTTTCCAGAAGGTGGCCATGGACATCGTGGGGCCTCTCAGCAAGACGACCCGGTCGGGGAAGAAATAGATTCTGGGGGTGGTAGATTTTGCCACCCGCTACCCCGAGGCAGTACCCTTAGCTTCCATTGAAGCCGACACCGTGGCAGATGTGCTCCTGACCATTTTCAGCCGAGTGGGGTTCCCCAAGGAAGTCTTGACAGACCAAGGCTCCAACTTCATGTCGGCCCTGCTCCGGTGCGTGTGGGAGAAATGTGGGGTCCGGCACGACTGGGCCTCAGCTTATCACCCCCAGTCCAATGGGCTGGTGGAGAGGTTCAACGGGACGCTAAAGATGATGCTGAAAACCTTTATGAACCAGCACCCGCAGGATTGGGACAAGTACTTACCTCACCTGCTGTTCGCGTACAGGGAGGTGCCCCAGGAGTCGACCGGATTTTCGCCTTTCAAACTGTGATATGGCAGGAGGGTGAGGGGCCCCCTGGACCTGATGAGAGACGAGTGGGAGGGGAAGGCCACTCCCGATGGAGAGTCAGTGGTGGAGTATGTCCTGATCTTCCGAGAGAGACTGGCTGAACTCATGGGCCTGGCCAGGGAGAATCTGGCCAGAGCCCAGAGGAAGCAGAAGGTCTGGTATGACCGCACGGCGCGGGCCCGTGCCTACGCCACCGGGGATCCGGTGATGGTTCTCATCCCCGTGAGAAAGAACAAACTACAGGCCGCCTGGGAGGGCCCTTTCAAGGTCGTCAAGCAGCTCAATGAGGTAAACTATGTGGTGGAGCTGTCGAACTGGGCGCACCACCGCCGGGTGTACCATGTGAACATGAAGAAGCCATATTATGCCAGGGGGAATGTGGTGTTGGCTGTGTGTGGACAGTGGGAAGAGCAGGGAGATGACCCTTTCGTAGATCTATTCCCTGGGACCAGAGCTGGTTCCCCCCTGGAAACAATTCCCCTCTCGGATCAGCTAACCCCTGCCCAGCAAGCTGAGGTCAGGGGGGTGCTGCATCCGTACCGACAGCTGTTTCCAACCAGCCTGGACGCACTAATCTGACTGTCCACCGGGTGCAGACGGGTCGCACCCACCGATAAGATGCTCCCCCTTCCGAGTCACAGGGAAAACTGCTCAGGACCTGGAAAGAGAGGTCCGGGACATGCTGGCTTTGGGGGTGATCCAGCCCTTGGGCCTCGCCGGTGGTGCTGGTCCCCAAAAAGGACGGGTCGGTCCGGTTCTGTGTGGACTATCGGAAGCTCAGTGCCATCACTGCATCTGATGCCTACCCCATGCCCAGGCCGGACGAGCTCCTAGGCAAGCTGGGAGGAGCTCGGTACCTCACCACCATGGACCTTACAAAGGGCTACTGGCAAGTGCCGCTGGATGCAGATGCCCGGCTGAAATCGGCCTTTATCACCCCTCTGGGGCTCTATGAGTTCCTGACCCTGCCTTTCGGCCTCAAGGGAGCGCCGGCCACCTTCCAGCGCCTGGTGGACCAGCTCCTGAGGGGGATGGAGAGTTTTGCCGTGGCGTATATTGATGACATCTGTGTCTTTAGCCAGACCTGGGAGGACCACGTGTCCCAGGTTAGACAAGTGCTGGACCGACTCCAGGGGGCTGGGCTGACTGTAAAAGTGGAGAAGTGCAAGGTGGGGATGGCGGAAGTGTCTTACCTGGGCCATCGGGTGGGGAGCGGCCGTGTCACGGAGTCCCTGAGCGATGCTCTGGAACTGCTCCCCATGAAGCCAGTCAGGACTCTGGGGCAGTCGCCTTTCTGTGAGCAGCCTGTCTGCAGGACACACAGCTCACCCGGCTTCCCCCTTCCTGGGTCTGACCTCGGAGCATTCAGCATCCTCTGCCCCTCCGTGCGCTTCCCACAGCGAGTCCGCTCAGGCGGGGCTCCTGGGGAAGCCAGAGGGTCCTGCACCCCAACTTCGCAGTCAGACGTGACTCTCAGCCAGCCAGTAACACAGAAGGTTTATTAGATGACAGGAACATGGTCTAAAACAGAGCTTGCAGGTGCAGAGAACGGGACCCCTCAGCTGGGTCCATTTTGGGGGGCAGTGAGCCAGACAACCACGTCTGCACTTCACTCCATGTCCCAGCCAGCCCCAAACTGAAAAACCCCTCCAGCCCCTCCTCCTCTGGGCTTTGTTCCTTTCCCGGGCCAGGAGGTCACCTGATTCCTTTGTTCTCCAACCCTTCAGCTCTCACCTTGCAGGGGGGGAAGGGCCCAGGCCATCAGTTGCCAGGAAACAGGGTGTCGGCCATTCTCTGTGTCCAGACTCCTGCACACACATGCCCTCTAGGGCACTGCAATGATCATACACCCTTACCCCACCACCTAGATACTTAAGAACTGCCTAGGGGAAACTGAGGCACCCCCACACTATTCAGAGGAAACATTAAGAACAGTCCCACTTCGTCACAGGCCGCCTAAAGCCGGAACCAGCCAAGGTGGAGGTGATCAGAGACTGGCCCGCTCCCCACATCAAAAAGCAGGTCCAAGCCTTTATTGGGATGGCAGGATGCTACCGAAGATTTGTGCCCAACTTTAGCACCATAGCCACCCCCATCACTGAGCTATGCAAGAAGGGGAAGCCAGACAAGGTGGTCTGGACCGAGCAGTGCCAGGAGGCTTTCTGGGCGCTGAAGGAGGCTCTGGTCAGTGGCCCAGTTCTGGCAAACCCAGACTTTGACAAGCCCTTTGTGGTGTTCACCGATGCCTCAGACACGGGACTGGGGGCGGTGTTAATGCAGGAGGACAAAAAGGGGGAGAGACACCCCATCGTGTACCTGAGCAAGAAGTTGCTACCCCGGGAGCAACACTACGCGGCCATCGAGAAGGAGTGCCTGGCCATGGTGTGGGCCCTCAAGAAACTAGAGCCCTATCTCTTCGGGCGACACTTCACCGTCTACATCGACCACTCGCCCCTGACCTGGCTGCACCAGATGAAAGGAGCCAACGCTAAACTCCTGAGATGGAGCCTGCTCCTGCAGGATTACGACATGGACGTGGTCCACGTGAAGGGAAGTGCCAACCTGATAGCGGATGCGCTGTCCCGGAGAGGGGGCCCCGAACTTCCCCAGGTCACTGGTCACAGTGACCCCGCTCAGTTCAGTCTCGAAGGGGGGAGAGATGGGACTCAGCAGGGAGCGGGGAGTGTTGACCTGGGAATGTGCCCTGGGGAGGGGAGACCTGAGAGCCTGTCACCTGAGCCAGGACGGGGAGGGGGAGGTGACACCTCTGCCCAGGAATGTGATCAGAGGCTGCAGAAGGGAGCCTGGTGCGGGGGGGGGGGGGGGGGGGGGGGTTAGTTTTCAGTTTGGGGCTGGGTGGTGGAACGCAGGGAACCCCAGGGCTGGGGTCTAAGCTCCCTGATCCCCCAGAAGGACTTGACTGAGGGGTCCTGGTTGTACCCACAAGCTCTGTTTGGGACTGTTCCTGTGGTCCAATAAACCTTCTGCTTTACTGGCTGGCTGAGAGTCTCAGTGAATCCCAGGAAGAGGGGTGCAGGCCCCGGACTCCCCCACACTCCATGACAGTGCCTCACTCCCTCAGCACCCTGTTACTGACCCCGCCCTGGGCAGCTTCAGGTGTGTTTCTATTTGCAGCTACTAGAGGCCTGATGTGATCACGGCCCCATCGTGCCAGGCGCTGCACAGACAGACAGTCCCTGCCCAAAGAGCTCACAGTCAAACTAGATGGGAGGGGAAACTGATGCCCAGGGAGGGGAAGGGACTCAACACAACATGCTAGGAGGGCCTCAGGCCTCACTCTGAAGGGCCCCACTGCCCTGTCCAGCAGTGTGAGAGAACATAAGAGGGGCCATACTGGGTCAGACCAAAGGTCCATCCAGCCCAGTATCCTGTCTACCAACAGTGGCCAATGCCAGGTGCCCCAGAGGGAGTGAACCTAACAGGTAATGATCAAGTGATCTCTCTCCTGCCATCCATCTCCACCCTCTGACAAACAGGGGCTAGGGACACCCTTCCTTACCCATCCTGGCTAATAGCCATTAATGGACTTAACCTCCATGAATTTATCCAGTTCTCTTTTAAACCCTGTTATAGTCCTCGCCTTCACAACCTCCTCAGGCAAGGAGTTCCATAGGTTGACTGTGTGCTGAGTGAAGAAGAACATCCTTTTATTTGTTTTAAACCTGCTGCCCATTAATTTCATTTGGTGGCCCCTAGTTCTTATATTATGGGAACAAGTAAATAACTTTTCCTTATTCACTTTCTCCAACCACTCATGATTTTATAGACCTCTATCATATCCCCCCTTAGTCTCCTCTTTTCCAAGCTGAAAAGTCCTAGCCTCTTCAATCTCCCCTCATATGGGACCCGTTCCAAACCCCCGAATCATTTTAGTTGCCCTTTTCTGAACCTTTTCTAAGGCCAGTCTATCTTTTTTGAGACGAGGGGGACCACATCTGTACGCAGTGTTCAAGATGTGGGCGCACCATGGATTTATATAAGGGCAATAAGATATTCTTTGTCTTATTCTCTATCTCTTTTTTAATGATTCCTAACATCCTGTTTGCTTTTTTGACGGCCGCTGCGCACTGCATGGACGTCTTCAGAGGACTATCCACGATGACTCCAAGATCCTTCTCCTGATTAGTTGTAGCTAAATTAGCCCCCATCATATTGTCTGTACAGTTGAGGTTATTTTTTCCAGTGTGCATTACTTGACATTTATCCACATTAAATGGAGACGGCGCAGCAGGAGAATCTTTCTCTGCACCCAGAGCAGCTGTGGCTGAAGCGGAGCCTGGTGCCCTGTGCAGGGTCCTGGGGGCGGCTCTCCGGCCGGTGCTAGGCAGGGGGCTGACTGGGTGACCCTAACCATCCCTTTGTCATGGCGTTCCCGAGCGATGCTCTGGAACTGCTCCATCTGAAGCCAGGCAGGACTCTGGGGAAGTCTCCTCTCGGGGAGCAGCCTGTCTGCAGGACACACAGCTCACCCGGCTTCCACCTTCCTGGGTCTGACCTCGGAGCATTCAGCATCCTCTGCCCCTTCATGCGCTTCCCACAGCCAGTCCGCTCAGGCGGGGCTCCTGGGGAAGCCAGAGGGTCCTGCCCCCCAACTCCGCAATCAGACGTGACTCTCAGCCAGCCGGGAAAACAGAAGGTTTATTAGACAACAGGGACATGGTCTAACACAGAGCTTGTAGGTGCAGAGAACAGGACCCCTCAGCTGGGTCCATTCTGGGGGGCAGTGAGCCAGACCACCACTTCTCTCTTCACTCCATGTCCCAGCCAGCCCCCAAACTGAAACTCTCCACAGCCCCTCCTCCTCTGGGCTTTGTCCCTTTCCTGGGCCAGGAGGTCACCGGATTCCTTTGTTCTCCAACCCTTTAGCTCTCACCTTGCAGGGGGGGGAAGGGCCCAGGCCATCAGTGGCCAGAAAACAGGGTGTCGGCCATTCTCTGTGTCCAGACCCCTGCACACACCTGCCCTCTAGGGCTCTGCAATGATCATACACCCTTATCCCACCACCTAGATACTTAAGAACTGCCTAGGGGAAACTGAGGCACCCCCACACTATTCAGAGGAAACATTAAGAACAGTCCCGCTTCGTCACACCCCCCTTGCCTATGATGACTGGCTTATACACTGCAGCAGCGGGTCCAAGCTTCCTGCCTGCAACTGCACAGGTGAGGAGAGTCCAGGGGTGGGGGCACCATGGCAGAGGGAATGGGGGGGGGGGTCCTGCAGGAACAGTGGGGGCAGGGGGAAGAGCCCTGCAGGGTGTGTGGCAGCAGCTGTGGGGATGGGGGTGGTGGTCCTGCAGGGACCGTGGGGGTGGGGGTCCTGCAGGATCTAGGTGTCACAGCCCTCAAAGTTGGCGAAGTTTTCCAGGGTTTGCAGGAACCTTCTCATTCTCCTGTCGGTTCCGGCTTCCTCCGGGCTCAGCCAGGGCACGATGAAGCTCGTCTTGCCCAGGACGTAGGTGTAGCTGGTTACAAGGACGGGAGAAGGTGCCTGTCAGTGCCGGGGGGCGCAGAACACGGGAACGGGCCCACATGCCCCTGTCCTGGCCGGGTGCCCCCCTAGCTGGCCACGTACCAGCCAAGAGACCAGGGAGCCTCAGCCGGGGGGGCTGGGGCTGGGGCTGCTTTGATCCCATTCTGGCCGAGGGAGCAGGGACAGCTGGGCCCAGCACCAAGCGGGCAGAGCTCTCTGCTCCCCATCAGCCCTGCTGGAAGTGTCTGACCCCCAGGCACGCAGAGCTGGGCACGTGCCGGGGCTCCAGCACATCGAGCCAGGGCCCGTCCAGAGCTGAGCTCCAGACCCCGCAGCTTTGTGCGGCCAGTCGCCCCCAGTGGATCAGCCCCTTACGGCTGCCTAGGGGCTCCTTGGCTCTGGCCAGGGCTGCCCCTGGCGCTGCAAACGGCCTCCTGCTCGGTCGGGCACACCAGGGAGCTCCCAGCTGCCGAGACCCCCTGTGGTGCCAACCCCCAGCTGGGCTCATGCTGAGCCATGCCACAGCCCCCGGCTCCGGTACGCACCAGCCACAGGGGAGGGGACACGCACCTGTCTTTGGACAGCCAGAGATCCCGCGTCCGGCCCATCACCAGGTACTGACCCTGCTCTCGCAGGTCCAGGGCGGCCTCGCAGGTCGCGTGGGAGACAAATCTCCTCACTTTCCCGTTCACCTCCGCGTCTGTCCCTGGGGGAAGGGATCGTGGGTCAGGCTAACGGTGGGGGGCACCTCCCTGCCAGCGGGGCGCTGCCCACAGCAAGGGAAGGGCACCCCTTTCCCCCAGGGCATCCGCTTCCCAGCTGGAAACGGCTCAGGACAGTGGCAAGAGCTCCTGGCATCCCTGAGGGGCCTGTGCCCCCAAGTGACCCCCCCCCAGCTCCCTAGAGGGCAGAGGGGGGCAGGACCCCTGCCCAGGCTGCTCGTCAGCTCCCACTCCATAGGGCAGGGGAGGAATTGGCAAAATGAAACCCATTGACCCTGCCGGGAAATGTCGGGGGGGTGGAGTGTAACTACCCTGGGGGGTCTGGCCAGGCCGGGGGACCCCACTAGTCCTGCAAAGACCCACAGCAGGTTTCCATGGGTTCCAGGGGGCAAGGCCCCACAGTTTGACTTTGAACCTGACAGAAGTTTGAGCAGCACAGCGCCCCCTAGCGCTGCACTGGGCCCAGCACTGACTGAGGGGAGCGTGCCCCCCGCTGAGCCCCTGCCCCGCTCCCTCCAGCGCCCCCTGCCGAGCCCCCCATTCCCTGCAGCCCAGGCCCCAGCACCGCAGTGGGGCAGTGGGGCCAGCACTGACAGGGAAAAGCCCCCTGCTGTGCCCTCCCCCGTGGACCCTCGGGGGTCTCCGCTCGCAGCCCAGCCTGCCCGCGGCGCTCACCAGACTTGATGACGGCCAGGACCCTCATGCTGTAAGAGACGGTGCTGTTGAGCGGCTCCCGCTGCTCCAGCTGCAGCTTGTAGACTGAGGCAGAGGAGAGGAGCCAGCGGTGAGCCGTGTCCCAGGGACCCCGCGTGCCGCGCAGGCCCGGACCTTTCAGCCAAGGGGGCGAGGGCAGAGCCAGAACCCCCCGCTCCAGGGGCCCCTGCTCCTCTCCAGGGTCTGTTACGTCCATGCATTGCCCTGGCCCCGGAACCGCCTGCCGCGTTTACACCTCACACTGCAGGGCTGAGCAGGCAAGGAGCAGGGTGGCCCCAGCTCGGCCTGGCAGAGGGGGGACGTTCAGCCGGGCTACGAGGGGGCCGAAGGCAAGGGGGGCAGACTGCCAGGGGTGGGAGCCAGCAGATGGGTTCTGACCCGAGCCCCATCCAGCCTGGTGTCCCGGGCCCAGCAGCAGCTGCTTCAGGAAGGGGCAAAACACCCGCAGGGCAGGAGGACGAGCTGCCCCCAGGAAGGTCTCGTCCTGACCCCGAGTAGTCAGAGGTTGGTTTAAGCCAGAAGCAGGTTTTCTCCCCCTCCCAAACTCTGTTCACAGTAACTGCCTGCTCCTGCTCTCCACTGAACGTCCGGTCACCCTGTGCCCCTTCGTGAGCTTTTGGGCCCATCCCATCCTGTGGCAGTGGGTTCCACAGGCTAACGACACCGCATGTCACTGGCTGGTTTGGAATTGCTGCCTTACAACATCATTGGCCAGCGCCTTGTCAGGTGTGAGGAACTGGGGGATTTTCTTAGAATTTTGCAAGAACATTGTGTGTGCCTCAGTTTCCCTGTGTGCTGCATGTGTAATGAGGGGGTGGGAGAAGGAGTTTGTTGGTGCAGGGCACCAGGTGTGACCTCACCTAGCAGCCAGGACCCCAGATAGCTGCCTGGAGATGGGGGACCCTAGTGAGCAGTGACCTGGTGACCAGAGGCCCACCCCAGCTCGGGAGTCTCAGCCGGGTCTGGCCAGTGGGAGGACAAAGGGCTGAGGAGGGAGGACACTGGTGACCTGACCAGCCGGTCCCAGCCAGAGGGGCCAGAGGACAGAGGTGAGGGGGCCCAGGCGGCCTGTTTACCTGGGAGGGAGGACAAAGGACAGGGGAGGTGCTGGTGGGGGAGGTGATATAGGATGATTGGCTGGAAGTGGGGGCTCGGGGCTGGAGGGAGGGGGCAGGCAGAGCCCCCCTGGGTGCAGGGGAGGCTGGGATGTGCTGGGCTGAGGGAGGCCAGGCCTGAGGCCGGAGAGTTTCCTGTGCTGGGTTCAGATGCTCAGTAAACCCTCCTGTGTTATGGTGGCCGAGAGTCGCTCCGGTCTAGAGAACGGGGGTGGGGGCATCATCCCCTTCGGGGGGTGGAGGCCCCGGGGACCCAGAGCGAGGGGACTCCCTGAGGGCCCACAGCAGAGACAGGCGGGCTGAGGCTCCGCGAGGTGCGGCTCCAGGAGGTGGAGGGGCTGAACCCCCGAGAGGGGGATCCCCCAAGAAGGGCTGTCACACTGAAGGGGGTCCTGCCCAGGGGCCGGAGAGCCGGAGCCTGTGACAACTGGGACACATGCCGCAAGGTAACACCCTCGATGGCAGCAGAGCAGCGCCGAGCGCTCTCAGCCCCCTCGTGAGCCCACCCGGGGCTTACCGTAGTCCATGCCAGTGTCGCAGGCTTTCTCGTAGAGATCGTCCTCCGTCAGGCCGTGGGGAGGGGTCAGCTGAAGGCAGTTGTCTAAGTGCATGGAACGGGGAGAGGTCTGAGGGGGTCCCGGCCTGCCCAGTAGCCCACAGGGACGTGGTGAGAGCCTCCCACGGCACATGGGGGCTCACGGTCTTGGTCCGAAGCCCAACAGACACCGAGGGGACGTGGGGCTCAGGGTCCGGCTCAGCCGGTGTGTTTCCGGGCACCGCTCAGCGAGCGTTAGCCCCAGTGAGTTCTCGGCCCCGCAGGTGGCCCGGGCAGCGGGGAACGAGCCTCAGCACAGAGCCCGGCCGCGGGTAACTCCGCGGGGACGTGCGAGGCCCGCACGCTGGCGGGTGACTGTCACGCCGAGCCGGCCGCTGTGGCCCGTCCCTGACGTCCAGCACCAGCGTCCCCCTCCCGGGGCGGCTGTGCCGTGAGCAGCGGGGCAGCGAGAGGGGCCGGCGAGGCCAAGGACCAGGGGGGGGCGGCTTTACCTTGGGCGCATTTGCACACCTCCTCCTGGCAGATCTTCCGCAGCAGCGCGCTCTGCGAGGGCATGTTGTAGAAGCGGCTGCATCGCCGGGCTGCGGAGGGGAAGAGACCCGGAGGCCGTGTTCTCCCCAGGCCGGCTGCTGAGGGGCAGCTCCTGCCACTGGAGACCCCCCCCGCCCCCAGGCTGCTCCACGTCCGTCCGTTCCTCATGGCGCAGGGCACCCGGACACCCACCGAGCGCCCCTCCCCCGGGTGCCAAGCCAGCGGGGTGGGCGCAGCTCTCCGGGGGGCTGAGGCCTGGGGAGACCCCATTCTCTCTCTCTCGCTCCGGCCTGAAGCCAGACCCCCACCCTGTGCCTGCGGGTAACCCTCCCCTCGCACCCTGCCCTGCAGCCACGGGCCCCCCATCGCCCAGCCTCTGCGCAGCTGCTGCCCTGGCTCCAGGCAGGGCATGGCGCTGGCCCTGTGCCCCTCGACCACTGCTCTCACCCGCCCTCTGCCCCCTTGGGCTCCCCCTGAGCAGGGAGCAGCCGGAGCGCCCCCGACCCGCCACGCCGAGGCAGGGCCCTTCCGCCCACCCCGCGCCAGCCTGGGTGAGCAGGGAGGGGACGCTTGGGGAGGTGCAGCCTGGGCGTCACAGCAAATCTGGCCCATCAATCTCAGCCCTCCCGCGCTCGGGCCCACGATCGGGGCCGGCTCTACCCTGGTGGGCACCCGAATGAGGGGCAGGTTTGCAAAGCTGCCCTGCAGCCCCTCGGGCGCCTCCGTAGGGGCAGATTCCTAGGCCAGTGACCGGCCCCGAGCCCGTGTCCCCTCCCTCCCCCCGGAGCTTCCCACCGGCAGCCACCTGGCCTCCGAGTGGCGCTGGTCCCCCATGTGCCCGTCAGCCTATGGGCAGCTCTGCCTTGGGGCCCGGTTCGCCCCGACGCCCACCCGCCTGTGAGCTGTGCTCTGGGGGCACCGAGCAGTGCAGGGCCCCTGGCCCGCACTTGGCCCCGTGCCCTGGTATCGGCTCTTCCCCTTGCCAGGCATCGGGCAAGCCCCTTTGCAGCGGGGGCTCTGCGTCCACACAAGGTGGGCAGTGCGGTGGGAGAAAGCCCCCAGGGGCTGCGCGGACAGGCCCAGGCCCCCTGCCCCGGCTGAGCCCCCCGCCCCGGCTGAGTCCCCCCGCCCCGGCCCTCTCCCTCTCCCCCCGCGGGGAACTCCCAGACGTGGAAACAGGGTTCCAGTGCAGACGCTGATGCAGGGGCCTTCCCGGCAGCGTCGCTCGCCCCCGCGCCCGGCCCGCTGGAGAGGCAGGGCCGGTGCCCGCAGCGCCTCTGCACGGACCTCTGAGGCAGCCGCTCACCGGGCTCGTAATACTCATAGATGGTGGCCACGGCTGGCTGCAGCAGCCCCAGCTCCAGGCGCTGGTGAATCCGGAACCCGACTTCCGTGTCCGTCTGATTGGAAACCTGCAGAGCACGGGGAGAGACTGGCCAGCTCGGCCCTGGGCCCATCCAGCCTGGGGCGGGCCACAGGGCACCCGGCAGCAGCTGCTAGGGGGTAACCTGCCCCCTTGTGCCCCAGGCTGGCTGCAGCCCGGGACGGTCCTGCCCCAGCATGTGATGGTGTCACCGGCAGACCTCTGCATGTGCCCCCCATGGACAGACCCAGGCCCCTTTGAATCGCCGCAGCCCTGCTGAACCCCAGTGCCAGGCCAGACCCGCTCTGCCTGTGCCTCGCTGCCCAGCACGTGGGGAACCCCCTCCCCGAGCCGAGAAATCCCTGCGGGAAGCGCTGCCAGGGCTCAGGGATGGGCGCCGGGGAAAAGCCCATTGGCCCAGCGGGGCTGCGGTGAGGGCAGGACACAGCCGGGGCCAGCCTCTGACCAACCCCCTCGGGGCAGCTCCGGGGCCCCCTCCTCTGGGCACCGCTCAGCCCAGCTGGGCACGTGCTGGCTTGAGCCGTCTCAGCTGACCCCTGCGTGTGGGGCTGGGCCCGGCCCCGGTGAGAGGCCAGCAGGAAGCACTGGGCGCTCGCCCAGGAGGCCGGGGGGTGGGCGCTCAGGCAGCCCCGATCCTGGCATTGGCTCCCGCATTCTTACCACAGGGTTGCGTGGCGCGGCAGGGCCCTTCCCGGGCGTCTCCGAGGTCAGTGCGGGCACTGCCGGCATGGGGTGAACAGCCCCAGGTCTGCGCTGAACACCCCGGGCAGGCTGCGCCATCCCCTCCTGGCTGCCTCCCCGGACTGCCAGGCAGCCGTGCCCTCAGACACCCTCGTGGGAACCCCATTCTCTGTCACGCTGGGGGCCAACACCCCTCAGTACAGCCCGCAGGGTCCCCAGAGCCCCCAGTCACCCCGGGCTGCACCGTGAGAGGCCTTGGTTGGAGCATCTCAGGGGGAAGCAGACTTGTGGGGTAGGGGTACTGTGGTGAGGGGCAGGGTCCCTGGGTTGGGGAGGGGCAGGGTCTGACACAGGGAGGGAGGGGCAGGGTCGGACGGGGGGGGGGGGGAAGGAAGGAGAGGGTCCCACGTTGTGGGGGAGGGACAAGAGGCGGGGGGGGGAGGGTCCCACATTGAGGGGGAGGGACGAGGGTCAGGGTCCCGGGGGGTGGGGGAGGAGCAAGGTCTCACAAGGGGAGGGTCCCACATTGAGGGGATGAGGGGCAGGGTCACATGTGGGGGGGAGGGACGAGGGGCAGGGTCCCGGGGCGCTGGGCAGGCGGGCGGCTGGGCCAGGCCCCTCACCTGGCGGAAGTAGAGGAGGACGGAGTGGTGGGGGGGACGAGGGGCAGGGTCCCACGTTGGGGGGCACGAGGGGCAGGGTCCCGGGGCGCAGGGCAGGCGGGCGGCTGGGCCAGGCCCCTCACCTGGCGGAAGTAGAGGAGGACGGAGTGGTGGGGGGGATGAGGGGCAGGGTCCCACGTTGGGGGGCACGAGGGGCAGGGTCCAGGGGCGCAGGGCAGGCGGGCGGCTGGACCGGGCCCCTCACCTGGCAGAAGTAGAGGAGGACGGAGTGGTGGGGGGGACGAGGGGCAGGGTCCCACGTTGGGGGGCACGAGGGGCAGGGTCCCGGGGCGCAGGGCAGGCGGGCGGCTGGGCCAGGCCCCTCACCTGGCGGAAGTAGAGGAGGACGGAGTGGTGGGGGGGACGAGGGGCAGGGTCCCACGTTGGGGGGCACGAGGGGCAGGGTCCCGGGGCGCAGGGCAGGCGGGCGGCTGGGCCAGGCCCCTCACCTGGCGGAAGTAGAGGAGGACGGAGTGGTTGCTGAACATGGCCTTGCTCTCGAAGAGGAAGATGTACTGCTCCACACTGTTGGTGAGCTGTGGGGCCAGGCAGACACGGCTGAGCTGGGGCTCTGGGGCTGCCCTGCCCCTGACAGGCCCAGCTGCCCCCTCAGCCAGCAGCACCCCCCAAGCTGCCCCCAGCTCCCAGGAGCCCGGCTGCGGGTCCGGTCTGTGGGGTGCCCCTGTCTCCACCCCCTCCCCTGCCAAGCCATGGGGTGGGCGCTGCAGGGACCCTGTCTCTGACCCCCAGGGCTAACAGGGCCACGCGCGGGGCTGGCTCCCCATGGGTGGGTCTAGCCTGGCTGAGCCCCATGGCAGCCCCACAGAGCCTCAGGCCCGGGACCAGCAACCCTCTCGCCATGGGGCCTGGAGCCTCGGGCCAGCCCATTACCCCGAGTCACCTGCTTCAGATCCTCCAGGTCAGGCTCGAAGCCCGTCAGCAAGGAGACGTCGATGATGGTCATTGTGGCATCCCGCAGCCCCAGGGACCTAGGGACCAGAGAGTGGCCTTCAGGTATGGGCAGGGGCAGGCCCCATGGGGCACAGGGAAGGGGCAGGGCTGTGAGGGCAGGGCCCATGGGGAACAGGGAACAAGCAGGGAGCAGGGCTGGTGGGTCAGGACCCCATCGGTCTCATGGTGCAGGCAGGGGGCAGGCCCCATGGGGCACAGGGGAGGGGCAGGGTTGTGAGGGCAAGGCCCCATGGGGCACACCCTGCCTTTCTCTGCTCATGTTCTTTGTACAGGGCTGTGAAGCAGAGTGGAGGGACCCGGGGGGCCGGACCCACGGCGGGGGCAGAATCTCCGCGGGGGACGGCTGGGGCTGACTCCCCGCCCTGCTAGGCAGCGGGAGGCGCGAAGGCACTGCCCTGGAAGTGCCCTACCCCGCAGGGACCCTGGAGCAAGCCCCCTGCCCCGGGCGTGACACAAGACTCAGCCAGCCCTGGCTCAGCCGTCGCCCGGGTTCTGCCCTCGCCAGGGCCGGGTCGTTACCTGGCCTGGAGCCGGAGCCGGAAGGTGTCGATGTATTCGTGCTTCTTCTTGTCTGCGAACCCAAAGGGCAGGATTAGGGCAGGGCCGAGCTATGGGGCTGGGCCCCAGGGGGCGTCTCCTCCTGTCAGGCAGAGGGGCCCCGTTTCTGTCAACCCGGGGCTCGGGGACATGGTCTGGGGCGGCCGGGCCGCAGACGCAGCCGGGCCGGCTCCCAGGGGAGCAGACGACAGCCCCGCTGTACCTTCGGGGACGTCCTCCACGGTCACAGCCAGCTGGAAGGCCTGGCACTCGTGCTCGCGGGCCGGCGGCAGCGTGCGGTACACGGTCAGGAGCTGGGAATGAAGCCGAGCGCGTGCGTGAGGGGGTCACCCCCGCCAGCCAGCCTGTGGGCAAGGTGCACCATGGCACAGCAAGGTGGGGCCAGCATCAGGAGCAGAACCCAGGAGTCCTCCTGGCTCCCAGCCCCCCCCCCCGCTCTAACCACTAACCCCACTCCCCTCCTAGAGCTGGGGAGAGAACCCAGGAGTCCTGGCTCCCAGCCCCCCTAGTCTCACCACTAACCCCCACTCCCCTCCTAGAGCTGGGGAGAGAACCCAGGAGTCCTGGCTCCCAGCCCCCCCGCTCTAACCACTAACCCCCACTCCCCTCCTAGAGCTGGGGAGAGAACCCAGGAATCCTGGCTCCCAGCCCCCCCCGCTCTAACCACTAACCCCCACTCCCCTCCTAGAGCTGGGGAGAGAACCCAGGAGTCCTGGCTCCCAGCCCCCCCCCGCTCTAACCACTAACCCCACTCCCCTCCTAGAGCTGGGGAGAGAACCCAGGAATCCTGGCTCCCAGCCCCCCCGCTCTAACCACTAACCCCCACTCCCCTCCTAGAGCTGGGGAGAGAACCCAGGAGTCCTGGCTCCCAGCCCCCCTGCTCTCACCACTAACCTCCACTCCCCTCCTAGAGCTGGGGAGAGAACCCAGGAGTCCTGGCTCCCAGCCCCCTCCCTCCCTGCTGTAACCACTAGACCCCACTCCCCTCCTAGAGCCGGGGAGAGAACCCAGGAGTCCTGGCCCCTGCGCCTCTCTAGTCTAGCCCACTGATGGGCACAGCCCCGGTCCCCGTGTTCCCCAGGAGGTTCAGGGCTGGGTTGGGCTGTGGGTGACCAGCCGGGCCCAGGCTTCACACTCACTGTCACCGTGCCGGTGCCCCTCCCCTGGGCGGTGATGTTCAAAGTGTCCTGGGCGTAGAACTGCAGGGAAAGGGGGAGATGCTGAGGAGCTGTTAGGCTCTGCAGCACCCCGGAGCCCGCAGCCGCCTGCCCTGGCCGTGGAGCACAGGGTCCTTGGCGGGAGCTCTGCTCAGGTCTGCGAGCCCTGTACGCCAGGTGTGTTCCCAGGGGGTGTGGCTTTGTGCCATGGGCGTGGCTGCATGCCAGGGGGTGGGGCCCAAGGGCAGGGGGCGGGACCTGAGGGGAGGGGGCGGAGATCAAGGGCAGGGGGTGGGGCTGCATGCTAGGGGCGGGGCCTGAGCGCAGAGTCCAAGGGCAGGGGGCGGGACCCGAGGGGAAGGGGCGGGGCTGCATGCCAGGGGCGGGGCAGGGGCGGAGCCTGAGGCCAGGGGGCGGGGCTGACCTTTTTGGAGTTGGACCGCTGCAGGTAGGCATTGTTGTTGTTGATGTCCCAGAGCTCGGCCAGGTTGCGCGTGGGCGCAGTGACCCGCACCTTCAGGTCGACGACCTTCTCGGCGGGGACGGTGGCCCGGTACTGCGCCAGGGCCTGCATGCCGATCACTGTGGTCTGGGGAGCAGGCAGAGGCTGGCAGCAGGGGCCGCGAGGGGCCGGGCCGTGGCTGCGGGGGGAGCGCGCTGGGGAAGGTCCCGCCCGGGCGAGGGGCATGGAGGCACCAGTTCAGCGAAGCTCCGGAGCACGTGCTCGAGCCCCGTGTGCGGAGAGGCACCAGCCGCGGCGGGTGCCTGGCCAGGGGGAGGCTGCTCCAAAGCCCCTCACGCGCCACAGCCAGTCTGGTGGGCAGGGCAGCCCCGCGAGCACCCCCGGGCAGGGCAGGAGGAGCGGGTCCGGCTCCCGTCGCGCCAGGTTGCTGCTGGCTGGGTGCACTGGGACTGGCTCCCTCCCGTCGCCACCCCGAGGGGCAGTGTGGGCAGGGCCTGCCTGGGACCTCCACCCCTGGCCAGCCCCTCCCCACCCCACCCCCACAGGGACTGCTAGGGACGTGGCACCAGCTCTGAGTCTCCCCGGTGGAGACCTCTGGGTCTGGGGATGGTGGACACAGGCTTGTGGTGTGTGGAGGGGTGTGTTCACTTGCAGCGTGGGGGGTCGTGGAGGCGGTCAGTCGGCAGCCAGCCAGCCAGGGGCAGTTGGGCCTCCCTGCCACAGGGAGCAGCCTGCTTTGTTTCTCTCTGGTTTGGGTTCCTGCATGTTCTCAGGCACTAAAGCCGTGGCATGTGGCGGCCTCCCAGCAGACGGATCCATGTTTTCATCCAGCGGCTCTGTGTGCTGTGAGCACGCCAAGGCCGAGATCCCAGGGGGGCACTGACTGGCCACCAGCTGGGAACCAAGCCCCCGAAGCGGCGGGAGGGACCCCCATGTGGGGCGGGAGGGAGGGCTGGCCATGCTCAGGCCCATGCACGATCCCGCCTCCTGGCGCTCAGGGCCCCCACGCCAGCTCTCACCTGGGTGCTGTCATACCCCCCGCCGAACCCCCTGCTCTCGACCAGCCACCGCACAATGGGGTGGGTCTCCTCAAAGCGCCCGAGTGTCAGCTTCTGCAGGAGGCCGTAGGCCGTGGCTTCGATGCTGTACAGAGCACGGTCCGTGTGCTGGTCCACGGGCCAGTGTGTCTTGTCTGTGGAGAGCGGCGCTACCGTCAGCAGGGGACCAACGGGACACAGCACACGCATCGCACACACATCGCACACGCAGCTCACATGCATTGCACATGCATCGCACATACATCGCACATGCAGCTCACATGCATTGCACACGCATCGCACACACAGCTCCATGCATTGCACATGCATCGCACATGCAGCTCACCCAGGCAGAGCCCACCGCACGCACACACAGGTGCAGAGTCACTTGCCATTGCATGCTCACGGCACACACACAGTCACGTGTGCCCCCCCCTCAGCGTTTGGCACAGCCCCCTCCTCTCTGCCTTCCTGCCCCACTTCACCAGCCCAGCCCCGCCCCGCACTCAGCACCCGCCTTGCTCTGAGCCCCCAGCCCCGGGCGGTGCCGAGCGCCGGTCCCAGCCCCCCGCCCCGGCTCTGCACTCACTGTGGGCGGCGAAGCTGTCCAGGACAGCGTTGGCCAGGGAGCTGTTCACCAGGGCCAGGGCGTAGGAGCTGATGGCCACGCTGTAGGGGTTCTGCAGGCTCCGGAGGCGGCTCTCCAGGTAGCCCTGGGCGCTCCGCAGGCCGTCGGGAAGCTCCTGTCACCGGGACAGAAGGAAAACAGACTGCGGGCAGGACCTGTGGGATTCAGCGCCCACGAAAGGTGCCGCAGAACGGGGACCAGCTGGGACCTTTCCCCCACGCTCCCCCCAGGTACTGGGTCCCTGCCCCAGAGACAAGCTTGTGGGATGCCCATGGGAACACTGGCCCCCGGCACCAGGATCGCAATGGGCTGGGCCGGTCCTGCATCGGCTGCTGGTTTGGGGACTCTCGGAAGCCCATCACCAGGGCACCTGGGCTGCTTTGCAGAGGCCCGACGTGATGCAGCAGGGAGGGGGGAGTGTTGACCTGGGAATGTGGCAGGGGAGTTTCACTGGGGATGGGAGACCGGAGAGCCGGTCACCTGAGCCGGGAGGGGGCTGGGGCCAGGGGACACTTTTGCCTGGGAAACGGGACAAAGGCTGGAGGAGGAGCTGGGGGGAGGCTGGGTGGGACGCTGGAGGGGTTTTCTTTCAGTTTGGAGTGGGCTAGGGAAGAGGGGGGAGGCCCAGAGCGGGGGTCTAAGCTCTCTACCCCCCAGAAGGACCGGACTACGGGGTCCTGTTCAAGCCTTCAAGCTCCGGTGTGGACGGGGTCCTGTTCTGCGGGCTGGCTGAGCGTCACGGGGAACGTGACTCGCAGGAAGCGGGGGCTGCAGGACCCTGACTCCCCCGCGCTGCCTCACACCCTGCCCAGCAGCTGCCGCCGAGGGGGACCGCGCCGGGCGCCCGGGACAGGACCGCGCCGCCCGCCCTCGACCTACGTTCACGTGGTTCCTGCAGATGGACTCAGCCCCCTTCAGCGCCACGAGCACGAAGGCTGTGAGGGAGGCGTCTGCGTCGGAGCCGCGGTACCCGCCCTGCGGAGGAAGAGCAGAGGGGGATGGGCGAGCCGCATGGGAGCCGGGTGGGACCCCCGACCCCGGAGCCCTGCCCGGGGCAGGGGCAGAGCTGAGCAGCAGCCGGGCAGGGAGGGGAGGCGCCAAAAGAGCCTGCCCGCGTAGCCAGCTGCCAGGGGGCCACGTGCCCAGGGCACTCAGCCAAAGGGTGTCCCGGAGCCCTCCCAGGGGTGAGAGCATGAAGCGAGCCTGAGACAAGGGCTGCAGGGGTGGAGGGCGAACTGCCCCTCTTGCCCCAATGGGCTGTTGACTCTGAAGCCTAAGGATGCCACTAGCAACGTTGGCTCTGTTTGCTGCAGATCATCTTAGCAGACAAATTCAGCTAACGCACTGCTCCCCAGTCCCGGACTCACTCCCGCATCTCCCTGAGGAGGAATTTATATCCAGGAAGTACCCCTGGGGGAAGCAACTGGACTAGCTGATCTGTTGTTCTCTGATGTAACAAACCCCACGCGGGGCCCGTCGCCCTGCGCCCGCGCCCCATCCCCAGCCTTGCCAGCAGCGGGAGGGAATGCAGAGGGTGGGGCTCGGGGTGCTGATCCCTGAGCTATCACTGGCTCCCTGGTGTGACCGCGGGCGAGGGACGGAGCTTTGCCCAGTGCCCCGTGATCAGAGAGCCTTGCCGGACAGGCTAGCCCGGGATACCACGCCAGCAGAGAGCTCCTAGCGTGGACAGTGCTCGCCGGTCCCGGGGCAGCCTTGCCGGCATGCCCACGGCCGCACTAGAGACTTTGCTGGCCCAGCTTTGCCGGCCAGGGCATACAGCTTAGCCCTGGCGTTCGCGGCCGCCTAACCGCGGCTGCACCGCCCAGCTCGTCGGAAAATCACCCCCTCCCCATGGCTGGGACAGCCCATCCAGTGCAGAGGGAGGAATGCCAGGTGCCCAGACACCGTGGGGATGGGCACCAGAGAAGTGGCTAGGCCAGCAGTGAGTGCAGATCCTGCTGCAGGCGAGGGTCAGCAGCAGGCGCAGGGCCCTTGTTCTGTAACGTGAAAGGGAGCTGCAGGGGAACGTCCGGCAGGGCCCAACCTGGCACGGCCGGGGGCCTGGGGCTGGCGTCCATCGCGCCATCTGTCGGGCCTGCGTTTCCCGCCCAGCCTCCCCTCTGGCCAATGGAGCGACCGGTACCTGCATCGCGGGCGTATAAATCGCAGCGTCCTCACGGAAACACCCGGACGCTTCCTGCCTCTGGCCGATCAGCCACCGGGTGCTGGCACACAGCTGGCTGGTGTCGACGGGGGCGCCCAGTGGCAAGGCCATGGCAAACACCTTGAGGATGTAGGCGGTCAGCCTGCCGGGAGTGGGGGTCGCATGAGTCTGCAGGGCTGGAGGGCAGGGGAGTGCCGAGGCCATGGGAGAGCTTTGGCCAGACCTGGCAGCAGGCGGCACCGTGCCCAAGGGAGCTGCTGCGAACACGTCACTGCGGGGAGCTGAGCCGGGAGGCGGCACTGCCCCCTTGCGGGGCTCTGTGTGGACGGGGCCCTGCCCCCTTCGCGGCACCACAGCCAGGCCTTCCCCCACACCAGCACAGACCCCAGCTCCCGCTGCCCCTGCCCAGACAGCCGAGCGAATGGAGAATCCCCACTTGGTGTGAGCTGTATAGGGTGTATGACACACAGCCCGAGCAGCTCTAATCTCGCCTGGGGAGGGCAGCATTGCACGCGCACTCTGCCCAGCTCACCATCCCCAGCCCCGCCGCCCCCGCAAGGCAGGTGCCTTACCAGGTGCTGCCGGTGCTTCCTGCATAGGGCCTGTAGGAACCATCATGCTCTCTGTAACGCAGCTGGTGCACATAGCCTGTGGGAGAGACCAGACAGACACACAGTCGGGGCTGGGCTGTCGGAGCCCCAGGGCAGGGGCTGCATGGAAACCCCACCACATTGCAAACCCGCCCTCCCACCCCGCTGGCCTGGCTGGGCCCCGCTCACCTTGGACGATGTTCTGGATGGCCCGGTCCCGGAGCTCCACCCCGATCTGGTCCCACTGCTTGGTGGTGTCCAGGTAGTGGGTGAGGATGATGTTCGGGGTGACCCGGAAGATGTTCTGCTCCACGCACCCCCCCGGCAGTGTGATCAGCTTCTGCAGCGTGGAGCTCTGCAGCCCCCCCACCAGCGTCTCGCCGAGCAGGTCCCCTGCCGAGAGCCCTGCAGTGATGCCCACTCGCGCCCCAGCTTGCCCCTTCCCCCCAGCCCCGGCTAGCTGCGGGCAGCCTGGCCACGCCAAGTGTGCTCCTGAGAACCTGGTGCTCCTGGGACAGGGAAGGGCAGTGGCATTGTACCCCAGCTCTGGGAGGGGAGTGGGGGCTAGTGGTTAGACAGGGGGCTGGGAGCCAGGACTCCTGGGTTCTCTCCCCGGCTCTGGGAGGGGGGTGGGGGCTAGTGGTTAGAGCAGGGGGCTGGGAGCCAGGACTCCTGGGTTCTCTCCCTGGCTCTGGGAGGGGAGTGGGGGCTAGTGGTTAGAGCAGGGGGGCTGGGAGCCAGGACTCCTGGGTTCTCTCCCTGGCTCTGGGAGGGGCGTGTTTCTTGGGGCAGAGCAGGGTGATTTACAGCAGTGTGGGCGAGAGCAGAGTGTGTCCCATGCGATGCACTGGGGCCAGGGAGGCCCCTGGAGCTCAGAGGGCAGGGAAACGGGGGAGGGGAGCCCTGGGGGGACGTTTATGGGCCCAGCAGCTGCTCAAAGGCCGAGCCGCAGGTGCTGCCTGGTGCCCCTGCGGAGCTGGGCCCGGCTGGCACCCCGCGTACCTTGCACGCTAATGAAGACCTCAGAGTCTGTGTCGGGCACCAGGTTTTCGAGGTGATGGCTTCGGACCAGCTCCTGCTGCAGTTGCCCTGCCAGGGGAGGACGGAGCATTCGCGGTGAGGGAGGGGTGGTGCCCTGACACTCAGATTGGCCTTAAACGAGCTTCTGCCATGGGGCTGCAGGGGGTGGGGCGCTGAATGCTGCAGGGGAGGGTGTGGGGCAGGGAGATGCCTGTTGCGGGGCAGCCTAGGCCAGGAGAGCCAGCAGCAGGTGCCTGGTCCCTGTAGCCTGGAAGGTGTTAGCGGCCCTTCGATCTACAGACAATCGCAGACCTGGGTGTGCTAAGCACCCCTCTCCTCCTCAATGGAAGGAGCAATTAAACCCCCGTATGTAGCGAGAGCCACCGCCCAAGGCTGGGCCGGGCACCACAGCTTGTGAGAGGCTCAGCCACATGGGTGGAGGGGCTGCCCTGGGCACGGGCTGTGACGTGCCGGGGCCGAGCAGCTGAGGGCATCTGTGCCCCAGCACAGAGGGCAGCAGTGGGACCATGGCTGTGGCGGTGTGGGAGGAAGCTAACGGACAGAGCTCTGCCGGGCACAGGACTGCCTTGGAAATCGTGAGCAAGGAAATTCCCTGTGGCTGCTTATTCCTGCTGCGCCCAGGGGAGCGGGGTTCTGGCCATGCTCAGGAACCGGGATTGCACTAGGGACCACCTGCCTGGCACCTGCTACTTCTTCTCCTCATGGAAAGGGCCCGGCAAGGCCCCGACCGGGGGGAGCTGCTCGGGCCCCGGGACCCCTGCCTGGGGCGGACGGTACAGGCCGTGAGAGTGCAGAGCCCGGCTGCGTGGCCGGGGCGACCAGCAAGTTCCTGCACGAACCTTTGGGGTTCAGGATGATGCTCCGTGAGAGCCGCCGGATTTCACCCCCCGCCTGCAACGCGAGGAGCCGAGAGCGGGTCTGAGGGACGGGGCTTCAGGGGGAGCCCTTCCATCCTGAGCCCGGCCCCCTACTCTCCTGGAGCCTGCCCATCCCCCACTGCCCCCAGCCCCTTCCAGCCCCCCCAGAGCCACCCAGACCCCCCCCAGCTCCCCTCCCAACCCCAGATCTCCGCAGAGCCGCCCACTCCCCCAGAGCCCGCCCATGCCCCCACTGCCCCCAGCCCCTTCCAACCGCCCAGCCCCCAGCCCCTTGGCAGCGTCCGTTACCTGGACGTTGAGCATCCTCCGCACGGTGTCACGGAAGCCCAGGCCCTGGGCCGAGGCCCGAACCTCCACCATGATGGGGCCCAGCTCCAGGGGCACCACCACGATGCGCACGGCCCGGGACGAGCCCCGGGGCACCCGCAGCCTCTGCCGGAAGCTTGTCCCCTTGGTGGCTGGGCTGCACAGCTGCTCCTGGTAGGGGAACTCCACCAGCACCTGGCCCGGCACGCAGGGGGCAGTGAGAGTGCCCCCCAGAACTGAGCCCGCCCCCCTGGGGCTGGGGCCCCCCAGCACTCAGAGCTCCCCCCCAGAACCCCCCAGAACCGAGCCCCCCCTACCAGGGCCCCCCCCCAGAACCCCCCAGAACCGAGCCCCCGCTACCAGGGATCCTCCCAGCACTCAGAGCTCCCGCTGGGGCCAGGGCCCCCCAGAACTCAGACCCCCCCACCGGGGCCCCCCAGGACTCAGAGCCCCACTCACCTGGAGCACTTCATCGTCCTCGTAGTAGTTGTAGACCACGGCCCGCAACTCCACCTGCTCGTTCCGCACCACGGAGAAGGGCAGCCGCAGATCAATGAAGAACGGGACCTTCACCGTCACCTCGTAGGGCTCAGAGACGCAGAGCCCTGGGGGGCCGGGGGGTCAGCCGGACGTATCCCCTGGGACACTGGGGCCATTGCTGCACCCCTCGCTCCCGACCCGCAGCCCCTGCTAGCCCAGCCCTGAGCCCCCCAGCTCTGTCGGTGCCCCTCGCTCCCGACCCGCAGCCCCTGCTAGCCCAGCCCTGAGCCCCCCAGCTCTGTCGGTGCCCCTCGCTCCCGACCCGCAGCCTCTGCTAGCCCAGCCCTGAGCCCCCCAGCTCTGTCGGTGCCCCTTGCTCCTGACCCGCAGCCCCTGCTAGCCCAGCCCTGACCCCCCAGCTCTGTCGGTGCCCCTCGCTCCCGACCCGCAGCCCCTGCTAGCCCAGCCCTGAGCCCCCCAGCTCTGTCGGTGCCCCTTGCTCCTGACCCGCAGCCCCCTGCTAGCCCAGCCCTGCGCCCCCCACCCCAAGCTCTCCTGGGGCCCTCACTCCCGCCCTGCAGGCCCCAGAGGCTGGGTTACCTTTGTCTTTCCTCAGGCTGACGGCCAGGATGTGCCAGGTGGTGATGGAGTCGGGGAGGAATTTGCTGATCAGGTGTCTGGCCAGGCTGTGGGGAGGGAGGCGAGTTCGAATCAGGGGCATTCACTGAACACTGCGGCTGGTGCCAGCAGCAGGATCCTGGCTGGGGGTTTGGACCAGGCCCTGGGGCATCTTCTGGGCTGGAGTTGAGACGACACAGGGGGCCATGGGGGCCGCTGGGAACCCAGAAATCCCCACCCAGGGGCCTGGCCCAGTCTCCCGGCTGCGACCAGGGCCAGCCCCGGCAGGGGAAGCTGCACAGTGCCCTGGCGTGCGGGACACCCCACCTTCTCCCCGCCCTGTGGGGCTGGCCGGGTTACGGCCCCCCCCGTGCCCCAGGCCCAGCCCCCCTCACCCCGGCTGGAGCGGGGCTGCCTTGGTCAGGACGAACTTCTCCCACAGCCAGCTCTCCGGGAAGTAGCTCCTCACCACGGCACTGCCAGCGCAGTCCTCGTCCTCGCAGCCCTCGTCCTCGCTGGCTGCAGGGCGTTCGGGGGCGGTCAGCGCGGGCCTGATGGCAGGGGCCCCCCTGAGCCCCCCACAGGCCGGGCCCCTCCCCCACAGTCAGCCCCCCCGCAGGGTGGCCCACTTTCTAATCGCACAAAACCCAACACCCTTTCAGCACCCCTGCCCCTCCCCTTTCCCAAAGCCCCCCTTTCCCTCCCTCCGTCTCTCGCTCTCCCCCACCCTCCCTCACTTTCACTGGGCTGGGGCAGGGGGTTGGGGTGCGGGGGGGGGTGCAGAGTGAGGGCTCTGGGAGGGGCTTGGGGTGCAGAAGGGGGCTCAGAGCTGGGGGAGGGGGTTGGGGTGCGGGGGGGGTGCGGAGCGAAGGCTCTGGGAGGGGCTTGGGGTGCGGGAGGGGGCTCAGAGCTGGGGGAGGGCGTTAGGGTGCGGGGGGGTGCGGAGTGAGGGCTCTGGGAGGGGCTTGGGGTGCGGAAGGGGGCTCAGAGCTGGGGGAGGGGGTTGGGGTGCGGGGGGGTGCGGAGTGAGGGCTCTGGGAGGGGGTTGGGGTGCGGGAGGGGCTCAGAGCTGGGGGAGGGGGTTGGGGTGCGGGGGGGGTGCGGAGCGAGGGCTCTGGGAGGGGCTTGGGGTGCGGGAGGGGGTTCCAACCTAGGGCAGGGGGTTTGGGGTGCAGGCTCTGGCCGGGCAGCACTTACCAACCGCTTACTGCGGTTCCCGGCCAATGGGAGCTGCGGAGCCGGCACTGGGGGCGGGACCAGGGCACGGAGCTTCCCTGATCGCCCCGGCGCCGTGGGGCTGAACGTGCCGGCAGCTTCCGGGAACGGCGCGGAGCCAGGGCAGGCTGGGAGCCGGCCTTAGCCCCACTGCGCTGCCGACTGGACTGTTAACGGCCCCGTGAGTGGTGCCGTCCCTGGGGATTCCCCTTGAAAACCGGACACCTGGGACCCTAGCCCCCCCCCCCCCCAGCCTGGGCCCCCTCCCCTGGCAACCACCTCCATAGACCAGCGGCCCACCCCCCGGTCTGCTGCCCCAAATCAGACCAAACTCTAGGCCGGCTCGTGCTGCCCCAGCCCTGATGGGCATCTCCCCTCCTGGCTTGGTTCTCTGCCCCCCCTCCCCGCTGGGCTCTCTCTGCCCCCCCGGGCTCTCTCTGCCCCCCCCTCTGGGCTCTCTCTTTCCACCTCGCTGGGCTCTCTCTGCCCCCCGGGGCTCTCTCTGCCCCCCCCCGCTGGGCTCTCTCTTTCCCCCCCGCTGGGCTCTCTCTTCCCCCCCCACTAGGCTCTCTCTGCCCCCCCGGGCTCTCTCTGCCCCCCCCCACTGGGCTCTCTCTTTCCCCCCCGCTAGGCTCTCTCTGCCCCCCCTGGCTCTCTCTGCCCCCCCCCCCGCTGGGCTCTCTCTGCCCCCCCTGGCTCTCTCTGCCCCCCCCCGCTGGGCTCTCTCTGCCCCCCCCTGGCTCTCTCTGCCCCCCCCCCGCTGGGCTCTCTCTTTCCCCCCCGCTGGGCTCTCTCTGCCCCCCCCGCTGGGCTCTCTCTTTCCCCCTGTGACGAAGTGGGCCTGTTCTTAATGTTTCCTCCGAATATTGTGGGGGTGCCTCAGTTTCCCCTATGCAGTTCTTAAGTATCTAGGTGGTGGGGTAAGGGTGTATGATCATTGCAGAGCCCTAGAGGGCAGGTGTGTGCAGGGGTCTGGACACAGAGAATGGCCGACACCCTGTTTCCTGGCAACTGATGGCCTGGGCCCTTCCCCCCCTGCAAGGTGAGAGCTGAAGGGTTGGAGAACAAAGGAATCAGGTGACCACCTGGCCCAGGAAAGGAACAAAGCCCAGAGGAGGAGGGGCGGGAGGGAGTTTCAGTTGGGGGCTGGCTGGGACATGGAGTGAAGGGCAGACGGGGTTGTCTGGCTCACTGCCCCCCAAAATGGACCCAGCTGAGGGGTCCCGTTCTCTGCACCTGCAAGCTCTGTTTTAGACCATGTTCCTGTCGTCTAATAAACCTTCTGTTTTACTGGCTGGCTGAGAGTCACGTCTGACTGCGGAGTTGGGGTGCCGGACCCTCTGGCTTCCCCAGGAGCCCCGCCTGAGCGGACTCGCTGTGGGAAGCACACGGAGGGGCAGAGGATGCTGAATGCTCCGAGGTCAGACCCAGGAAGGTGGAAGCTGCGTGAGCTGTGTGTCCTGAAGACAGGCTGCTCACAGAAAGGCGACTGCCCCAGAGTCCTGACTGGCTTCATGGGGAGCAGTTCCAGAGCATCGCCCGGGGACTCCGTGACACCTGGTGGCAGCGGTGGGATGTACTGTACCCCGTGGACGGCGCTTCCTGCAGTAAGTGACTGGGGAGCAGTAACACGCAGGGGGATTGACGAGGACCAGACGTGCTGAAGGCTCAGAGAGGAGCGGTTTCGGGGGGCGGTTAACCCCTGGGAGTGTGTGACCAGCGAGAAGGACTGTGCAGTAATGGGGTCCCCCTGGGGACTGCAGTGAGCAGTCTCAGGGGCGGAGGAGCCTGCAGCTTGGCCCGGGGAGAGAGAAGGACTTTTGCAGTAACAGGGTTCCCCTGGGGATTGCAGCGAGCAGTCCAAGGGGCGGAGGAGTCTGCAGCTCGACCCTGGCAAAGAGGTGGTGACCTTGAGAAGGGCTGGCACACTAGGGGTTCTCCCTGGAAACCGTGGGGAGCTGAGAACACACGGGCCTGTGAGTCCACAACAACTTGGGAAGAGCGGAGTGATGGCCTGTCACCGTCTCCTTAAGAAGGACATTGTAACCCTGTGCAGAAAGAGAGGGTTGACTTTGGAAAGTTCACCAAAGCAGAGTTAATCGTGCAGCTGGAGGAGGATGACCGCTCTAAGGAACAGATTCCTGACCCCAACTGGGGCTATAGCAGGATCTGGGAGCAGCTGGAGTGGGAGCCAGGCATCCCCAAGACTCCTGTCCCTGACCAGACGAGGGTCTTCACGATCGGGTTCCCCATCGGGGGATCGAGAGGGACGGGATTGGAGCTGAGTCCGAGAGAGCAAGAGGACCGTGGGAGACAGCGAGAGCCCGAGAAAGAGCTGCAGAAGCAGCAGCAGCATGAACTGGCGGTGGTGGGGCGGAGAGGCCTAGGGGACCTCCCCAGGGTGAGTGGGGATAGACCCCGGGGGGCCAGTTCCGCAGGGAACCTCGAGACTAAATTGCTGCCCCTAGTTAAGGAGGGGGGGTGTGTGGATGCCCACCTCACTGCCTTTGAGCAGGCTGGCGATTTGAACCAGGGGGACCCTGCGGAAAAGCCCCGGTGTCTAGCTCCCTTGCTGGGTCCCAAGGCCACAGACTCCATCAGCCAGATGGGTGGGGAGGTGGACACGCTCCCACTCCTGACCTATATGTCTGTGTGGAGTTTCCTGGGGCCAGGCCCCTCGGACCCCCAGTGGGAGCGGAAGGGGATGGTCAATGGGGAGACATTCCTGGGGTGGCGAGATCCTGGGACAGAGAGAACTGGTGTCAGGCCCCGGGTGGTGCAGCCTCAGAGGCTGAGGGCCTGTGTGAGCTGGGTGAGGGTCCCAGGGACGAAGCCCCTCGCCCTGCCTATGGCCCAGATCCCCGTGCAGACCCAGGAGGGGTGGGGCTGGCTGGTCGTTGGGGTGCCCCAGGACACCAGCTGCGAGACCCTGTTGTGGGGTGACTGTGTCTCTTTGGGACAGGATCCAGGCCCTGTTCCTGTAACTGCCAAGGGTTTGAATTTGAATCCAGGGAACCAATCGGCAGAGAGGGAATGGTCAGTGAAAATGCAGATGACCTGGCTGGCAGCAGGGAGGAGCCGCTAGGCTCAGGCTACCTGCCTGCCTGTAACCAGACCCCTGGGGCTGGGTGGGACAGAGAGATGCTCCCTGCCCCCTTGCACACCAGACTGGGGACTCTCGCTGGCTCTGATGCATTGAGGAAAGCAGTGGCCTGCCCCCACTGGGACAGCAAGGGCAGCGCTGAGCACGGTGGGAGCTGAGACCCCAGCTGAGTGGGGGGAGACACAGGCAGGGCAGGGGATCTGTGGGGAGTGGCAAGGTGCTTGGTAAGGAAAGTTTGGATGAGCCTAGGCAGCCTTGTGAGCTGATGGCTGTGGCTAGTCAGCAGGGTGGGAAGGCGAGGAGAGTGGAAGATGAGTGTCCCTGGACCTTACCTGTTAGCTGGGTGGAGAATTGGGACAGTGAAGGAAATGGGTCTCTGTCTGTCAGGGGTATTGACTTGCCTATGGAGGGAGCTACCCTGATCTCCAAGCAGTTGTCTGTGACCAGCCTTGTGTGCTGGGACAAAGGGAATGAGATCCCAACCTGTGTGTCTGGTAAAGGAGGAAGTGTGTCCGGCTCTTCTTGGTCTGTGGAGCAGACAGAAGGGGCCTTTCAGCCTGTGATGGTTGAGGGTCGTGCAGTTGTCTCAGAGCTGGTTCTGGATTCAGCTAAAGTCCAGGAAGGGAAGGGTCCTAAGTTTGTGTCTGCTCGGGAGAATGGCCCTGTAACTAGGTCGCATCCAGTTAGTGTCTATGTAAAATCCCGAGACCAGACAATTCTGGTGCTTGTATTTTGCCTGTTGCTAGTGTGTTGTTGGAAAGGGTGGAGCAACTCTGTCTAATCAGGGTGAGATCCTAGCCAGGGCACAAGGAGAGCATGAAGGTGTGTGATTGTGTTACCTACTGAGGGTGTGGAAACCTGTAGCAAGGAGGAAAAGATTCCTGAACTTGTGTGTGGCAAAGGGAAGGAGAAGGCTTCTAACCTTTTATCTAGGAAGTCTGTAAGTTTGCCTGAAAGGGGATTGTGTAGGAATCCGCCTGATGGGCCAGAGGTGATTCTGGATGTAAGGGAGACCCAGAAAGAGTCTGTAGTTGCTCAGGAAAGTGTTCCCCTAGAGCAAGCCCTAGGTAAAGAGGGTAAGAGCAGAATTTCTGGGAGGGGTGAATTGTTGCATAGAAAAGCCCTTGGGAAAGGAATCCTCATGGAGTCTTTGCAAGCAGTTTACTGCAACTGAAGGGTGTGAAAGTGATTTAATCAAGAAAGTTTCAGTTCCTAACAGCCAGAAATTTTCTGTTGTGAATGGATCCACTGACTTTGCTGTTGAAAGATCCAGTGTGGAGAGCTTTGAGAAGGTCTCAGATGGAGTGAAAGCTGTTAAGAAAGGTATACCGTCCTATAACCAAGTGGCTGTGTTTGGCCAGCTTGTTGGGGAGACAAGGTTGTGGAGAAAGGGATGTCTCCATGCTAGTTCTGTAAGTGAACAGTATGTGGCCCAGGTCAAGATGGGGGCCCTTAACCAAGAGAGCCCGAATTGCAGCCCTCCAGACTGGAGCTCTGGGAGAAAACCCAATCCCAGTTTGACCCCCTGGGTTTTTGGGGTGGCCAAAGGGCATGGGCTGCAGAAACCTTCCCACATGCAGCCTGCTAGTGCTATCGACCACCCCCGACCTAAGGGAGGGCGTGAAACTGGAAGGGCCTGGTGTAACTCCTACCAAGGAATGGGAGAGATGCTGGGGCATCCATGGGAACATTGGTGGCTTCGAACTTCCCCAGGTCACCGGGTAAAGTGACCCCGCTCAGTTCAATCTCGAAGGGGGGAGAGATGTGACGAAGTGGGCCTGTTCTTAATGTTTCCTCCGAATATTGTGGGGGTGCCTCAGTTTCCCCTATGCAGTTCTTAAGTATCTAGGTGGTGGGGTAAGGGTGTATGATCATTGCAGAGCCCTAGAGGGCAGGTGTGTGCAGGGGTCTGGACACAGAGAATGGCCGACACCCTGTTTCCTGGCAACTGATGGCCTGGGCCCTTCCCCCCCTGCAAGGTGAGAGCTGAAGGGTTGGAGAACAAAGGAATCAGGTGACCACCTGGCCCAGGAAAGGAACAAAGCCCAGAGGAGGAGGGGCGGGAGGGAGTTTCAGTTGGGGGCTGGCTGGGACATGGAGTGAAGGGCAGACGGGGTTGTCTGGCTCACTGCCCCCCAAAATGGACCCAGCTGAGGGGTCCCGTTCTCTGCACCTGCAAGCTCTGTTTTAGACCATGTTCCTGTCATCTAATAAACCTTCTGTTTTACTGGCTGGCTGAGAGTCACGTCTGACTGCGGAGTTGGGGTGCCGGACCCTCTGGCTTCCCCAGGACCCCGCCTGAGCGGACTGGCTGTGGGAAGCACACGGAGGGGCAGAGGATGCTGAATGCTCCGAGGTCAGACCCAGGAAGGTGGAAGCTGCGTGAGCTGTGTGTCCTGAAGACAGGCTGCTCACAGAAAGGCGACTGCCCCAGAGTCCTGACTGACTTCATGGGGAGCAGTTCCAGAGCATCGCCCAGGGACTCCGTGACACCCCCCCGCTAGGCTCTCTCTGTCCCCCTGGGCTCTCTCTGCCCCCCCCGGGCTCTCTCTGCCCCCCCGGCGCGGTTACTTTTCCCCAGCAGCAGCTTGGCGCGGTCCTCGCGGGTCAGGGCCCGGGCGTAGCGGCAGCAGTCCAGGAAGGCGGCCACGCAGGGGGGGCCCAGGTGCACGCGGCTCGTCCTCTGCTCGCACGAGTGCCCCATGGGGTTCTCCCGGATCCCGGCCTCGCAGCACCGTCTCTCCAGGGCCGTCGGGTACTGGTCCACTGGGGCAACAGTGCAGGCAGGGCTGGAACCCAGGCATCCGGGCCAGGGGAGGGGAGACGAGCACGGGGCGAGGGCCTTGGGCCGGGAGCCGGCGAGCACCCAGAGCCGGCGGGGGTGAGCGGGGCGTAAGGACCGGGCACACGCCAGCAGGGCAGTGCCACGCTGGGCGGGCAGAGAGCCAGGGGCCAGCCTGAGGCCTGTGATGGGCTCGATGCATCCTGGGTGGCCGCGAGGGCCGTGGTGGCTCCGTGGGGCAGGGCGCTCTGGGTGGGGCACGCGTGGGGCACGGGGAGCCTGGCATGACGAAGCAGGACCCCCCCCCCCCCCCCCGAAAACCCTCCTGACCTTTGAGCTGCTTCTTCTGCAGCGTCTGCAGGGAGCTTCGCCGGCGCCTGGCAGCCGGCTGGGGGCAGCGCAGATCTGCAAGGTCAGGGGGCCGTTAGGGGCGGTGGGGGGGCCTCCCCCACCTCCAGAGACCCCCCCCCCCGGAGACCAGGCCTGGCTGCTGTGCCAAATGGCGCCAGGTTTGCAAAGGGGGCAGTGGGGGGCTGGGACCAGTTCAGTCACAGGCCGTGTGGACGCTCCGGCCCTGGTTTGAACCAGGCTGCTGGGACCAGGGTGAAGCGAAAGCGAAATCGGAGCGTGGCCCCGGGGGATGTACCCCTCTCCCGTGTGTGCGGACGAGGCGTCAGGCCGGGAAAGGGACGTACCCAGGCCAGGCTGCAGCCTGGAGGGGACAGGCCCCATGTCCCATTCCCTGGGCCAGCCAGGCCCCACCCTGCGGCAGGGCGGGAGCCGGCGCCCCCCGAGGGGACAGGCCCTGTGGCCCGTTCCCTGCCCCGAGCTGTCCTGCCCCCGTGTCCATTCTATGCAGAATGTGCTGGCCGGGGCCCTGCCGGGGCCGCAAGCTGGGATCTCTGCCCCCCGTGGGAGGCCCTGTCCGTCCGTGCCTTACCTGTCCTTGCTGTGGTGGAGATCCCCAGGCTGGTGGCCACGTCCAGCCCCGCATCCGTGAACACCCCCATGTGGTTCCTCCCGCTGCCCGCTGTACAGGCGATGTCGTGTTCCTCCACCATGTCCCAGACCTGCCCGGGGGGTGGGGGGGTGGGTGGGAACAGGACACAGAGAGACAGGTGACCCCTGCCACAACCCAGGAGTCCTGGCTCCCAGCCCTCTGCTCCAACCACTACACCCCACTCCCCTCCCAGAGCCAGGAGAGAACCCAGGAGTCCTGGCTCCCAGCCCTCTGCTCCAACCACTACACCCCACTCCCCTCCCAGAGCCAGGAGAGAACCCAGGAGTCCTGGCTCTCAGCCCTCTGCTCCAACCACTACCCTCCCCTCCCAGAGCCAGGAGAGAACCCAGGAGTCCTGGCTCTCAGCCCTCTGCTCCAACCACTACACTCCCCTCCCAGAGCCAGGAGAGAACCCAGGAGTCCTGGCTCTCAGCCCTCTGCTCCAACCACTACCCTCCCCTCCCAGAGCCAGGAGAGAACCCAGGAGTCCTGGCTCTCAGCCCTCTGCTCCAACCACTACACCCCACTCCCCTCCCAGAGCCAGGAGAGAACCCAGGAGTCCTGGCTCTCAGCCCTCTGCTCCAACCACTACACTCCCCTCCCAGAGCCAGGAGAGAACCCAGGAGTCCTAACTCCTAGGCTGCCCCCTCCCCCCCTCCCATGGTCAGCGCCTTCTCTCACCTTCTTCTGCGTCAGTTTGTTTTTCTTGGTGAGCGTGACCAGGGCCTTGTCCATGGCCACCAGCCCCACCATGGCCTGGGGGTCCCCAGTCACCTCCAGCTTGAGTTCCCGCTGGGGCTTGAACTCCTTCTTCTTGTCATCCTTGCTCTGGGGGCCAACCCGCAGCTGGACGGGACGAGGAGACGGGGTGAGACGAGAACCCGGCCCCTGGCGCCCTCCCCACCCCAGGGCAGGGGGCCTGGGCTGCCCCTGCCGTGGAGGGGGCAGGGAGCGGAACCGGGGGGCCAAGCAGGGAAAGGCCCGTCGGGCCGCAGCCGCCCCGCCCGGCGCCCCAGGGACTCACGGTGCCCATGCAGCCGTCCGCCACGTCCACCCACACCGAGTCGGCCACCAGCTCCGCAGGTCCCGGCAGGTAGTAAAAGGCCACGATGCGGAAGGAGGGCAGCAGCTGGGGCTCCACGTCCAGCGTCCTGGCTGTCACGACGGTGCCAGGGTTGCGGGGCTGGGTCCAGGCCCGGACGATCCTGCCCTTGCTCAGCAGCTGGGGGAGGGAGGGAGCCGAGTGAGGCGCCAGGGGCCCGGGCAGCCCCATGGGAGCAGGGCCTGGCTCTCGGCACTCGCAGACCAGGGCTCTGAGGCTGCAGAGCCGAGGGCTGGGCAGCGCCCGGGCACCACCCAGGAGCCATTAACGTGGGCGCCCACGTCCACCACGTGGGAGCAGCCCCCTCTGCGGCGAGGTGACGCCATGCCAGGGCGGTGGGAGCGTGATAGCACTGGGGGGATATGGGGCAAGACGGACCTATGGGGGGAGAGACCGATCCATGCGGGGGCATGTGGGACAGACAGACCCGGAAGGGGGGACAGACCGATCCATGCGGGGGCATGGGGGGCAGACAGACCTGGAAGGGGGGCATGTGGGGACAGACAGACCCGGGGGAGACGGACAGACCGATCCATGCGGGGTCATGGGGGGGCAGACAGACCCGGAAGGTGGGCATGTGGGGACAGACAGACCCCGGGGGGGACGGACAGACGGATCCATGGGGGGGCATGCGGAGCAGACAGACCCAGCAGGCCGAACGCCAGCCCAGGGCCGGCTCCTCAGACAGACGGTTGCGGTTCCCGACGCGCAGGGGCGCTCGCATTTCCCGGCTCCCGGGGCCTGTCCAGCCCCCCCAGCCCCCCCCGTGGGTTCTGGGCCCCGGACGCTGCTGCTGAAGCCGGGGGGTGCCCAGCGCAGGCTGTGCCGGGGGCTGGCCGCGTCCCCGGCAGCGGATCCCAGGCTGGGCGCCGGCCTGGCGCTCACCAGGATGGTGAACTGCTTGGCCTCTGAGCTCCGGTGCTCCGTGTTGAGCATGACGCTCAGCGGGGTCCCCACTTGAGCCGCCTCCGTCTCCACCCCGATGTGCAGGAGGTGCCCAGAGCTGTTCGGCGTCTCGTAGGCCAGGATGGTTTTCGTGGCCGTGGCCTGCTGCGCTGGGGGTGCCAGAGGGCCGCAGGTCGCCACCTGCAATGGGGAACCGAGCCCTGGGCATCCCGCACAAACGCCTCCCGGGTCCATCTCTCCCCCCGCACCCTGGGACCCGACGCAGCCCGCGGGGTGCCCCTCTGCCACAGCCCCACTGCGCAAGAGAGGGGGAGTCGGAGGTGAGGATTAATCAGGGTGCATTGGAAAAACTCAGGGGAGGGGAGCCCAGGGCTGGAATATCAGGGGCTCTGGGTGGGGATTGGGGGCACCGGCAGAGCTGGGGGGGCCAGGGCTGGGCTAGCAGGGGGCTGCGGGTCGGGAGTGAGGGGCACCGGCAGAACTGGGCGGGGCAGGGCTGGGCTAGCAGGGGGCTGCGGGTCGGGAGTGAGGGGCACCAGTGGGGCTCTGCACTTGCTCCCAGACAGCCCAGAGCAGCAGGTACCTGGACCTCCAGGGTTTTACTGCTGGGTTGGGTGTTGAGGACCATGGAGGCCAGGCCCTCCTTGGTCATTCCCTTCTGGTCCCTGCTACAAACAAGGACGTCGGTGGCCGGCGACCCGTCCGGGTTGGTGACGTAAACCTGGTGCAGGGGAGCAGAGCGGCAGACGGTGATGTGGAGCAGCGCAGGGGGGATGAGATTTATCTTTCCCCGGCTCTAATGAGCCATGTGGCCTCTCCCCCGCCCACCCCGCGTCACAGGGCGAGTGTGGTGCTGCCCTGCCCGCAGAGGGATCGTGCGGGGCCCAGGGGCGTAGCAAGGCTGGGGCAGAACACAGACCTGGCCGTCCTGCCCCATGCTCTGATCCCAGCCCCAGACGGTCCCACTCCGCAAGCCAGACTTGACTCGTGTGTCCCACAGATAGGTCACCTGCCCCTCGGCTTGGATGAGCTTCCCACTCCCTTTCACCATTAACCTGTGGAACTCACTGCCACAAGATAGCTCTGAAGCAAAGAGCTGGGCAGGGTTGAGAAAAGGGACCAGCCGTTTCTGTGGCTAATGAGAACATCCCTAGTTAGAGCAGCGAGGGGCAGAACGGGTCCAAGAGGCCTGGCTGTGCCAGAGACCCCCTGCATCATGACGTCTAATTCCCCGGGGCTGGGAATCTCATCGCTGAGGCCTGCAGGGCTCCGGGCCCTTTCCTCCACAGCAGTGGTGCTGTCGGAGCCGGGATACCGGGCTAGATGGGCCCAGGGCCAGGCCGGGCTGACGACGGCTCTGCTCCAAGCCCTCCCCGCCCCCGGCGATTCCGCACGGGGGGGATCTGACGCCGGTGCGTCCCTTACCCTGAAGTTAAAGGGCATCCCCGGCTTGAAGAACCCCGGTGTCCTGACGAACCGGATGCTGTAGGGGGTGCTGACGATCTTGACCTCTGAGTTCTCGGCCTGCATCATGTCACCGCCTGGCGGACGACATGGCGCGTCAGGAAAGGGGGAGCTGCTGCTGGGGTGGGGGGCAGTCACCCCGGCGGAGGGGCTTGGTGGGGGGAGAAGGAACACCCGGGGCCTGTCAGCCCTTCTCTACCCCAGGCTGGAGGCCGTGGTGCCTGGCGCCCCCGGCACAGGCCTGGTGCCCGCGTGCTCCCAGTGCTGGCGACGCTGGGCCGGGGAGGAGCCCAGAGCTGGCCCAGAACCCCAGGGCCTGAGCCGATGGCCACCTGTGCGCCACGCTTGGCCTACGGGGGGCGCTACAGAGCAAGGCCCAAGGGGTGGGGGTTGAGGGGCAACCTGGCCCAGCAGGGGGCTGGTTAAGGGCCCCGAGGGCTTGCAAAATGGCCCCCACGTGATGCCAGCAGAGCGTGGGCTCCTGTCCTTGGATGAGGTCCTGTGGGGCTGCCGTCCAGGGTGGGTGGGGAAGGGTCCTGGGTTCAAGTGCCTCGGAGACCGAGCTGACACCCGCCAGGCCTTCGTCCCTCCTGCCACACACGCTGCCCTCTCATCCAACCCCTCCTGGAAGGAGCTGGCTCCAGGCCCTGCCACGAGCACCCCGCAGCGCCCTGGCACGGACGCAGCTGCCTGGGCGGATCCCGCACGGCCCCCCCCGCCCCCCCCGGCCCAGCGCTCACCGGAGGAGAAGACGGTGACGTTAACGAAGATGAAGGCGTTGAGCAGCTCCTCTGGATTGGCAAACTCTTCCCTGAGCACCTGCCCCGTCAGTGTTGCTTGGCCTTCGCCGTCATTTATCTGCAGGGAGAGTTACTATCTGGGCAGCGCCCGGCGCGACGGGGCCCTGATCTCAGCTGGAGTCTGGGCAGCGCCTGGCACAACTGGCCCTGATCTTGGTTGGGGTCTGGGCAGCGCCCGGCGCGACGGGGCCCTGATCTCAGCTGGAGTCTGGGCAGCGCCTGGCACAACTGGCCCTGTGTGATGATGTGACGCAGCAGGGAGGGGGGAGTGTTGACCTGGGGATGTGCCCTGGGGAGGGGAGACCTGAGAGCCTGTCCCCTGAGCCAGGAGGGGGAGGTAACACCTCTGCCCAGGAATGTGAAGACAGGCTGCAGGAGGGGGCCTGCTGGGGGGGTTTAGTTTCAGTTTGGAGCTGGGTGGAGGAACACAGGGAACCCCAGGGCTGGGGTCTAAGCTCCCTGCTCCCCAGAAGGACGTGACTGAGGGGTCCTGGTTGTACCCACAAGCTCCGTTTTGGACTGTGTTCCTGTGGTCCAATAAACCTTCTGTGTTACTGGCTGGCTGAGAGTCTCAGTGAATCCCAGGAAGAGGGGTGCAGGGCCTGGACTCCCCCACACTCCGTGACACCCTGATCTCAGTGGGGGTCTGGCCAGCTCCCGGCACGACGGGGCCCTGATATCAGGCAGGGCCTGTAGGTGCTGCCACAATCCATGTAATAACTCACCTCAACTCTCTGGAGGGACTTCTGGAGGCGGATTTTCTGAGTCTCTGTCTTGACCCCGAAGATCACCAGGGCGTAGCCGTCCACGGGCTCATTGAACACGTACCTGAGTCACCAGGAAAGAAGAGGGGAGCGTTTAGCCCCTGGCGTCTCGCAGGGATGCCCCTGTGATTCCCCCTCAAAGTGCTGGGTAGCTGCCGTTCCCCCCCAGAAGTGGCTGCATGACAGTGCTGACAGGGCCAAATTCTGCTCCCTGGCTAGGGTTGCCCTGGTGGAAGCGGCAGCAGAAGCTGGTGCTTTGGGCTCGAGAGGGCCACAGGCCCAGGAGATGGCACCCTGCCCCACGGCCTGAGCTGCCCCCCGCGAGACGCCCCAGGCAGGACTGAGGGGCCCCGGCTCACCTGGATTCGATGGCGATGGTCAGGCTGTCGTCGCTGAGATAGAAGAACTTCTTGGTGGGTGTGAGCAGCACATCGAAGCTGGGCAGCTCTGGGGGGACAGGGGGGGCCGGGGCTTAGACAGGCGGTGGGGGTGGGGGGAGGGAGCTGGTTGGCTTCCCCACGGGGCGGTGGGGGGCTCCGTGGGCCAGGCGGGCAGGGAGGGAGTGGCTGAGCCAGACGCCCCCTGGCCCCCCGTTCCAGCCGGCACTCACCGTACTCCTTCACCTCGAACTCGGTGCTGTGCGGCTGCCAGGGGCTGCTCTGGAACCGCGTCACGATCCGCCAGGAGCCCAGGCTGGAGGGAAACAAAACCCAGCGTGTGGCACCAGGCAGCCCCCCTGCACCTTGACCCGCTGCCCGGAGGAGGGGGGCTCCTGCCTGAGTCCGGCCGGGGCACGAGCCACGACAGCCCCCTGCAGCAGCCTGCCCTGCAGGACATGCCCACGCTCAGTGAGCCCCCCTGCTGCCCGGGTGCCCATGGGGCTGTGCCCCCCCACTGCCCAGGTGCCCCTGGGGCTCTGTCCCCCGGGTGTCTATGGGGCTGTGCCCCCCCCACTGCCCAGGTGTCCATGGGGCTCTGTCCCCCGGGTGCCCATGGGGCTGTGCCCCCCCACTGCCCAGGTGCCCCTGGGGCTCTGTCCCCCGGGTGTCTATGGGGCTGTGCCCCCCCCCACTGCCCAGTTGCCCATGGGGCTCTGTCCCCCGGGTGTCTATGGGGCTGTGCCCCCCCCACTGCCCAGGTGCCCCTGGGGCTCTGTCCCCCGGGTGTCTATGGGGCTGTGCCCCCCCCCCACTGCCCAGGTGCCCATGGGGCTCTGTCCCCCGGGTGTCTATGGGGCTGTGCCCCCCCCACTGCCCGGGTGCCCATGGGGCTGAGCCCTCCAGGGGCTGTGCGGCCCGTGGCTCTGGTGCCCACCTGACGTGCTCAGGGATGTGGAAGGTGCCGGCGTACAGGCCCTTTTCCAGTTTCCGGGTGGTGCTGCTGACGGTGATGCCCTCGGGGCTCTGGGGTGGGAGGGGGAGTTCGGGTCAGTGAGGCGCACGCAGGTCTCCCCAGGGTGCTGTGGGGGGCTTGGCAGGGGGCGAACCTGGCTCGCGAGCCTCTGGCACGCAGCGGCCATTGGTGGGTCCCTGCTCGGCCTGAGGCCTGCCAGACTCACTACACGCACTGCACCGTTGCCAGGACATGTACCCGCGGGGGGAGACGCAGCATGGCCCTGGCCTGAGGCCCAGCACTGCCTGGACGGGCCGTGCGCCGAGGTGCTGCTGGACTCGGTTCTCGGCGTGTCTGGCAAACCCTGCGCCAGCCCGACCTAGGCCAAGGAACCGGCGTCTGCCCATCCTGGGTGCCAGGCTGCGCCATGGGACGCACTTTGGCAGGCGTGACGAAGCGGGACTGTTCTTAATGTTTCCTCTGAATAGTGTGGGGGTGCCTCAGTTTCCCCTAGGCAGTTCTTAAGTCTCTAGGGGGTGGGGTAAGGGTGTAGGATCGTTGCAGAGCCCTAGAGGGCAGGTGTGTGCAGGGGTCTGGACACAGAGAATGGCCGACACCCTGTTTCCTGGCCACTGATGGCCTGAGCCCTTCCCCCCTGCAAGGTGAGAGCTGAAGGGTTGGAGAACAAAGGAATCAGGTGACCACCTGGCCCGGGAAAGGAACAAAGCCCAGGGGAGGAGGGGCTGGAGGGAGTTTCAGTTTGGGGCTGGCTGGGACATGGAGTGAAGGGCAGACGTGGTTGTCTGGCTCACTGCCCCCAAAATGGACCCGGCTGAGGGGGTCCTGTTCTCTGCACCTACAAGCTCTGTGTTCGACCATGTTCCTGTCGTCTAATAAACCTTCTGTTTTACGGGCTGGCTGAGAGTCCCGTCTGACTGCGGAGTTGGGGGGCAGGACCCTCTGGCTTCCCCAGGACCCCACCTGGGCGGACTGGCTGGGGAAAGTGCACGGAGGGGCAGAGGAGGCTGAATGCTCCGAGGTCAGACCCAGGAAGGTGGAGCCGGGTGAGCTGTGTGTCCTGCAGACAGGCTGCTCCCAGAGAGGAGGCTCCCCCAGAGTCCTGACTGGCTTCATAGGGGGCAGGTCCAGAGCATCGCCCGGGGACTCCATGACAATGACATAGCCTCCCCAGGCCCTCAGAAAGGGGTTGGCTAGATGGTGGGTGAGGGGGATACTGGACATTGGGGGCCTGGGGTATTACTGTGCTCTGGCTGCACCGTTCTGGTGGCAGTAGTGGGATCATTAGCCCCACCCCTTCTGATGGGTTAGCCCCACCCCCTTCTGGGATTGGCTGTAATACCTGAATGACAATGATGCAGTTAGCCTCCAGGGGGTCCATCCGGTGGTTGACGGCGAAGACCCTGTAGTTCACTGGAGGGGTGAAGATATGGGAGACGCTGGGCTGGTTGGGTATCTAACCCGAGTGCTGAAGTCAGTGGCTGCACCCCCACACCCCACTCGCCTGCAGGCAGGAGCCCCCCCGGCCCCTCCCCCGGCAACATGCCTCACCATTCTGGCTGGGGGTGTAGATGGGCTTGTCGGTCTGGACAAAGGTGTAGCCGGTGTGTGGGGAAATCAGGATGTATTTCTCCAAGGGGACGTCTCCGAACATGGCCTGGACCACCACGTACTGCTTCTCGGTGCCCTTGGAGACGTACTGCTCTGGGACCTGGAGGGCACGAATGATCCATGCCAGAGCCCCGGGTGCAGGCCCGCTTCCGCCCCCACATCTCCGGGGAGCATGCGGCACCCAGTCCCAGCCGGCTCTCGGGTCAGGGCACCTGGGTCCGTGCACTGTGAGGGACGGACCAGTGCGAGCACCCGGGGTCCCGTGTGCGCGAGGGCAGCTGGGGACACCCCCACCCCACCCACCCAGTACTCCCAGTAAGGAGCCCTCCTCCCGTCCGAGGCGCTCCAGGGGCTTGGCCAACCACTCACTTCCCCCGCCTGCCAAGGGAGCCTCAGGGACCGGGTCACCCAGCACTGAGAGGCGGCCGCCTCTGGAGAGGACCACGGCAGGTGTTTAACAGCCGGGCAGAGGGGAGTGAGGCGGGGGAAGGGGGCCTGGACTCCAGCGTCAACACCCCGATTCTCATGGAAAGGGCAAGGGGGGCCTTAGCAATGGGGGGGCGGGGTGGAGTTTCACGTTGTGAGGGCGTGGGGAGTATTAACCCGGGAATGTTGCGTGGGAGGTTTACTGGGACTGGCTGCATCGGTGCCGGCTGGTGGTGGGATATCGGGGGGCGGGGGGGTTCACTTGAGGGCCGATAGGTGATCACGTAACCTGGGCCCAGGAGGGGGCTGGGGCCGGGTGACACCTTCTGCCCCGGAAGCTGGAGGAAGGGCCGGGGGGTGCGGCTGGGTGAGAGGCTGGAGGGAGTTTCAGTTTGGAGCTGGCTGGGGAGCGGGTGGGGTGGGGAGGGGGCTGGGGGGGTGCAGAGGCGGGGGTGGTGGGAAGGCCCAGCACCGGGGTCTGGCCTCCCTGCCCCCCAAGAGGGACCTGACTGAGGGGTCCTGGTCTCTGTACCTACAAGCCCTGTTTTGGGCTGCGTTCCCGTGGTCCAATAAACCATCTGTGTTACCGGCTGGCTGAGTCCCGGGGAATGGCAGGAAGTGGGGGGTGCAGGGCCCCAGCTCCCCCACACTCTGTGACACCCGTCTCCTAGAAACCCAGCAGCAACCCCCCGGGACCAACGCTGACCCTCAGGGGAGAGCCCCCTGGTGACCCCCCCAACCCCACTCCCTGCAGCACAACGCCCCCCACCGATCCCCCCGCCCACCACTGATCCCCCCAACTCCCCGCAGCACAGCGCCCCCCACCAATCCCCCCCGCCCCCCACTGATCCCTCCAACTCTCCACAGCACAGCGCTCCCCACCAATCCTCCCCGCCCCCCACTGATCCCCCCCACCCTCCACAGCACAGCGCCCCCACCGATCCCCCCTCCCCCACTGATCCCCCCCACTCCCCGCAGCACAGCACCCACCACCGATCCCCCCCGCCCACCACTGATCCCCCCCACTCCCCGCAGCACAGCACCCCCCACCGATCCCCCCGCCCCCCACTGATCCCCCCCACTCCCCGCAGCACAGCACCCCCCACCGATCCCCACCGATCCCCCGCCCACCACTGATCCCCCCAACTCCCCGCAGCACAGCGCCCCCCACCAATCCCCCCCGCCCCCCACTGATCCCCCCAACTCTCCACAGCACAGCGCCCCCCACCAATCCTCCCCGCCCCCCACTGATCCCCCCCACCCTCCACAGCACAGCGCCCCCACCGATCCCCCCTCCCCCACTGATCCCCCCCACTCCCCGCAGCACAGCACCCACCACCGATCCCCCCCGCCCACCACTGATCCCCCCCCACTCCCTGCAGCACAGCACCCACCACCGATCCCCCCCGCCCACCACTGATCCCCCCCCACTCCCCGCAGCACAGCGCCCCCCACCGATCCCCCCCACTGATCCCCCCAACTCCCCGCAGCACAGCACCCACCACCGATCCCCCCCGCCCACCACTGATCCCCCCCCACTCCCTGCAGCACAGCGCCCCCCACCGATCCCCCCCACTCCCCGCAGCACAGCGCCCCCCACCGATCCCCCCCACTCCCCGCAGCACAGCGCCCCCTAGTGGCATGCACCGCGGGGGGGTGGGGGGCCTGCAGCAGGACGTGTTGTGGCTAGAGGTGGTGCCCCCCCGCCCCCCAGCCCCTCCGGTCGCCCACCTGCACCGTGGTCATGGCCAGGGAGCCGTTGGCTGGGCTCAGCCAGACGACTTTTTCTTGCAGCACCGTCGCCCTCTTCGGGAAGTCGAAGAGCCGGATCTGCACGCGGACGTCCTGCGAGAGGCTCCCCTCCCGGTCCTGGGCCTGGAGCACCACGTTCTCCTCGTTCCCCACACGCAGGACGTTGGGGGCCGCCAGGAAGTACCTGCCAGGGAGAGCACCAGGCTGGCACACAGGAGACCCGGCCCCGCCTGGCCCTGCCCGACCCTCTGTCGTGCCCTGGGAACCCTGGACCCCCCAGCCACCATGGCACAGGGCACACGCTGAAGGGAAACTTGCTTCCCCGTGCCCCCCGGCCTCCGGGAGCTGGTCCCCGTCCCACCACCCACTGCTGGGGGGCGCTGCCTGCCGGGGGGACGTGGCCCTGGGGCGGGTTTGGGGGCGGCCAGGTACTCTGCTGGGGGGGGGGGGCACAGAACCCTTCCCCCCACGTTCTCCCAGGCTGGCTCAGGAGGGAGACCCCAGACACCGGCTGGGTGGGGGGAGCTGGGCCCCCGCTCAGACCCCCCAGGACCAGCCCGTGGCTCTGGGCCCCGGGCAAACAGCAGCTGGGCGGTAGGTCCGGCGGCCTGGAGCCGCCCCTGTTCTGTGTCCTGCCTGCCCCAGCCCCGGCTGCCCCGGCCCCTGGCACTCACATGGGCCCAGCCTGGCCCAGCCCTGGGCCCAGCAGCAGCAGCCCCCTGAGGAGGCACAGAGCCCGGGTGCCCATGCTGCGAGCCAGGGGGGCTGGAGTGGGGGGCAGCGCTGGGCACGGCCTCTTTATCTGGCTGAGCCAAGAGGGCTGCCCTGGAGGGGGCAGCGAGTTAATGGCCAACCCAGGGGGACGGACTGTCAGGAAGGCCAGAGGTTTCCCGTAAGTGCCAGGCTGGGTCGGCCTCCCTGGGCTGGGGCCAGGCTGATTCTGAGATACCCTGGTGCCACTTCCGGGTGGGGGGATGGAGCCGGGTGAGGGGTCCCCCGTGTCAGGGTGACTGCAGGGGGGGGGCTCTGCCCAGCACACGGCCTCTCTCTGCCCCTGGGCGTCCCCCCTTCTCTCTCCAGAACAAAGTCCCCTGCTGGGGAGGCATCCCCTTGGCTCTGCCCCTCATAGAATCATAGAATATCAGGGTTGGAAGGGACCTCAGGAGGTCGACTAGTCCAACCCCCTGCTCAAAGCAGGACCAATTCCCAATTAAATCATCCCAGCCAGGGCTTTGTCAAGCCTGACCTTAAAAACTTCTAAGGAAGGAGATTCTACCACCTCCCTAGGTAACCCATTCCAGTGTTTCACCACCCTCCTAGTGAAAAAGTTTTTCCTAATATCCAACCTAAACCTCCCCCACTGCAACTTGAGACCATTACTCCTTGTCCTGTCCTCTTCTACCACTGAGAACAGTCTAGAAGCATCCTCTCTGGAACCCCCTTTCAGGTAGTTGAAAGCAGCTATCAAATCCCCCCTCATTCTTCTCTTCTGCAGGCTAAACAATCCCAGTTCCCTCAGCCTCTCCTCATAACTCATGTGTTCCAGACCCCTAATCATTTTTGTTGCCCTTCGCTGGACTCTCTCCAATTTATCCACATCCTTCTTGTAGTGTGGGGCCCAAAACTGGACACAGTACTCCAGATGAGGCCTCACCAATGTCGAATAGAGCTGGCCCTCCAGAGCTGGCAGCCTCTCCTCAGCCACAGTGGCCTGGCAAGCTCCCCACGCCCACCTCCTCCCCCAGCTGTGCCCCCCAGGCAGAGGAAGCTCTGTCTGCTGGGCACGTCCTAGCTGAGCGAGGCCCTGGCTCTCCGGGGGAGGCCGGCTGTGTCCCCAGCTCGTGAGAGCGGGTGCTCTCCTAATGCCCCAGCGCCCGGCGTCCCTGTCTCCGAGCACAGAGAAAGAGGGACCAAGCCCTTGTGGCTGCAGCGAGAAGCTGAACCCAGGGCCCTGCCAGGCGCCGCGGGGCGAAGCAGCTCAACCCGGGGTGGTTATTGGTAAAAAGCTCTTGGGTTTCCGGGGCTGGCGCCTGGCCTCCGAACTGCCTCCTCCCCCATCCAATCTGCCCCATAATCACCCGCCCCACCTGCCCATCGGGGGTCAACGACCCCACCCCTGCGGCCGAGGAGAGGAACCCGCTGCAGGTAAGAACCAAACGGTGCCCAGACCCACTTCCCAGCTGGCTCGCGGGGCAGGGACCATGGCTCCAGGAGCTCCGGGCATGGCGGGGCCAGACTGGGGCTGGAAGGTGCTTTGAACCCGGATGTCCCTGCAACGTTCCCAGAGCAACCACCTCCCAGGTCCTTTGGGTACTGGAGCAGGGCAGCACCCTGTCCCTGGTGCCTGGCCATTCCCCGGCTGGCCCCATTGCCCCAGGGCACGGTGCCGCTGCAGAATCACACTCACCTCGAGGGCTTTCGGCGTTATTGGCTAGCCAGCAAACAAGCAAAGAGGCTACACACAAAGCATCCGTCCATCATGGAGCAGAGCTGCCACCCTCGCTGAGCGGACCTGTTTCCAGCCCCAGACCCAGTGAGGCTTCGTCCCCCGGCAGAGCCGGCCAGATCCCAGCTGGCATAAACTGCCGCAGCTGCATTGATGGGGCTGCACCCCTTCGTGCCAGCCGTGGTTCGGCCCCACAGCTTCAGCCCCTCGTCCCAGTAGAGGCTGCATCCCTGAGATCCACACTCACCACGTGGCCCCTGAGGAGTCATGATTGTCCTTGTTCCTTCGGCCAGGGCCATAGGGGGTGTCGCCCCTGACGGAGCTGGGGTGATTGGCAGCCACCATGGCTCTGGCCTTTGGTTCCCGTTCTGGCTGGATGAGGTCCAGTGGAGCCAGCAGGATTAACTGAGCGCATTGGTTCCATGCAAACAGAATAAAGTCCAAAGCAAAGTATCGGTGCTTGGCAAGGGCCAGTCCCACTGAGCTGGAAAAACAATTCTGAACCAAATTCACTGGGAGAAAGAATTGAAATGGAAAAATTGGGAACTTCTTAAGAACAGGAGGACTTGTGGCACCTTAGAGACGAATCAATTTATTTGAACATAAGCTTTCGTGAGCTACAGCTCACTGCATCGGATGCATGCAGTGGAAGCTTATGCTCAAATAAATTGGTTCGTCTCTAAGGTGCCACAAGTCCTCCTGTTCTTTTTGCGAATACAGACTAACATGGCTGCTCCTCTGAAACCTGTCTTAAGAACATGTTAGTAGATGCCCAGAAATCCACAGTCAAGAAAGCAGGCCACTCTGGTTAAAAAAAACCAACCTGGCTTAGAGGGGACATGAAAGTGGCTATTAAAAATCATATATAACAAACGGAAATAAGGGGAAGTTGATGGTAATTAATATAAATTAGATGCACACTGGAAAACATAATCCCAACTATACCTATAAAATGACGGGGTCTAAATTAGCTGTTATCACTCGAGAAAGAGATCTTGCAGGCCTTGTGGAGAGTTCTCTGAAAACATCCGCTCAATGTGCAGCGGCCGTCAAAAAAGCGACCAGAATGTGGGGAATCATTCAGAAAGGGAGAGATCATAAGACAGAAAATGTCACATTGCCTCTATAGAAATCCATGGGACGCCCACATCTTGAATACTGCGTGCAGATGTGGTCGCCCCATCTCACAAAATAAATATTGGAATTGGAAAAGGTTCAGAAAAGGGCCATAAAAATGATGAGGGGGATGGAACGGCTTCCGTATGAGGAGAGATTAATAAGCCTGGGACTTTTCAGTTTGGAAAAGAGACGACTAAGGGGGGATACGATAGAGGTCTATAAACTCATGACTGATGTGGAGAAACTAAATAAGTTAAATAAGTTACTCCTTCTCATAACACAAGAACTAAGGGTCACCCAATGAAATTAACAGGCAGCAGGTTTAAAACAAACACAAGGAAGTATTTCTTCACACACTGCACAGTCAACCTGTGGAACTCCTTGCCAGAGGATGTTGCGAAGGCCCAGACTATAACAGGGTTCAAAAAAGAACTCGATAAGTTCATGGAGGACAGGTCCATCAATGGCTATTAGCCAGGCTGGGCAGGGACGGTGTCCCTAGTCTCTGTTTGCCAGAGGCTGGGAACGAGCGACAGGGGAGGGATCACTGGGCGATTCCCTGTTCTGCTCATTCCCTCGGGGGGCCCTGGCCGCTGTTGACAGACAGGACGCTGGGCTGGAGGGACCCTTGCTCTGACCCCAGTGGAAAGGGGGGAACGTACCCCGGGGGGGTTCTCCGCTCCTGCCCACTCGCGTCATTAACGAGCCCCCCCGAGTTCTGGGTTCTTGCGCCCTGAAAAGCTCCTGCCAACACGTCGCCGCAGTTTCGCCTTTCGCCCACCAGAGGGTGCAGCGTTGCAAGGCGCGCAGCAGCTTCCAGCAGGAAATAATTTCTGCAGTTCCGCCTTTTGCCCACGAGAGGCCGCTGTGGCAACAGAACACAGCAGCCGCTCCCAGCCCGCCAGCGGGTCAGGTCAGGGGACCGGGGCTATGGAGAGACCGACAGCGTGGGGTGCTGGGGTGGGTGTCAGGCGGGGGCTCCTAAGGGCTCCTGCGGTAGGACAGACTGGGGCAGGGGCTGAATGGGAGTGGTGCACAGGGCCACAGGGGGAGGGAGATGCAGAGAAACATGACGGGGGGAGAGGGACACACGGACGGGGGGTGGCTGGGTGGGGGCTCACAGACACATGGTGATGGGGGTGCAGAGCTACATAGGGACAGAGGGGTGGCTGAGTGGGGGCACAGAGACACATGGGGACAGGGGCAGATGTGCTTGACTGAATGGGAGAGGCTAGGGATCAGCCAGGGTCTGCATGGGGGAAGTTCCCTAATAATCCCGCCCAGCCCCATAAAAAACCTGTTCCTTACTTTTCCCACCCACACCCACCAGCCCTCCAAGTTCACTCCCAGGGTCCTTCCCTGCAATTTACTTCCCTCTCCCTCAGCTCCTCCGTTCCCCCCGACTCCCCCAAGCCTTTGCACTGCTTCTGAGGGGTGCGGGAAATACGGTCCTGGATTGTCGTTTCAATGAATTATTACTCAGAGCTCTGTATTAATATGCCGAGTAAGGAATCTATTTGTCAAGAAGTATTTCCTGAGTCTTTTGTTGTTGTCTGTATTGTTACAGCCATACTTGCTGGCAAGCATTCTAAAATGCATGGCCAAAAATAATGGAAACTGGTGTGATTATCGTGTATTATTTTGATAAATGAAACATGCAGAAGTTTAAAATACTGTGTACAGAATTTTTAAGTTTCTTAGTGCAGAATTCCACCAGGAGCGAACTGTCAATAATGGTGTAGAAAAGGCACTAAATAGTTCCATTCTAAAGTTGGAAAAAAGCCAGAAGATACCAGCCATATCACAGGATAAAACCCTCCCCATTCCAACAGGAACTCGAGCAGCAGGTCAAGATAACTTGCATCCAAGGGCAGGTCTTGGGTGGGTAGTGGTCAATCTATCAGGGATCGATTTACCAAGTCTCCTCTAGACGCTATAAATCGATCCCCGAATGCGCTCCCCGTCTCCAGCCAGGTAAGTCGACCTAAGATATGCCTACTTCAGCTCTGCTATTCAGGTAGCTGGAGGGGGGTGTCTTAGGTCGACACCCCCCTCCAGTGTAGACCAGGGCCAAGAGTTTTCAAAGAGCTGGCTGAGGAGGTTGCTGGATCATTAATGTTGCTTTTCAATAAGTCCTGGAGCACTGGGGAAGTTCCAGAAGACGGAAAGGAAGCAAACGTTGGGCCAATGTTTAACAAGTGTAAATGGGACAATCGGGATAATTATAGGCATGTCAGCATGACATTGATTCTGGGCAAAATTCTTGTGTGGCTGATCTGGGACTGGATTAATAAAGAATTAATGAATTAGGGCCATTGACCATGGGTTTATGGAAAATAGATCCTGTCAAACTAACTTGATGCCTTTTTTGATTCGATTACAAGTTCGGCTGACAAAGGTAATAGTATGAGGGGGGTCGCCGTGTTAGTCTGGATCTCTACCAGCGGCAAAGTGTCCCGTGGCACCTTATAGACTAACAGATGTATTGGAGCGTAAGCTTTCGTGGGTGAATACCCACCTCGTCGGATGCCTGTGAAGGTAACAGTGTTGACCTAATATTAAGGCGTTTGACTTGCTGTCACCTGGCATTTTGATTAAAAAGAGACCGATGGCCCACATGAACTGCATTACAAACCGGCTAACCGAAAGGTCTCCAAAGGTAACTGCAAATGGGGGATCGTCAGCCAGTGGGTGTTTCCAGGGCGTCCCGCAGGGAGCGGTTCTTGGCCCTACACTATTTAACAGCTGTGTCATGACCTGGAAGAAAACATAAAATCACTGATTGAGTTTGCCGAACACATACAAATGGAGGGGTGGTAAATACTGGGGGAGGACCGGTCGCTGATCCAGAGCGATCTGGACCACTTGCAAAGTGCAAGCAAACGGCATGTGTTTTAATGCAGCTGAATGGAAATGTCTACATCGAGGAGCAAAGCATGCAGGTTGCTCTTACAGGCTGGGGGGCTCTATCCCGGGCGCAGGGAGTCTGAAAATCGTTGGGGGTCACAGTGGAGAATCAGCTGAACGTGAGCTCCCCGTGCGACGCTGGGGTCAAAAGGGCTAATGAGATCCTGGGGTGCACGACCAGCGAAATCTCGGGTAGGAGCCGAGCGGCTATTTTCCCTCTGGATTTGGCACTGATGCCACCGCTGCTGGAATCCTGTGCCCAGTTCTGGGGCCATGACTCCAGAAGGAGGCTGATACATCGGCGGGCTCAGAGAAGAGCGGCGAGAAGGATTGTAGGGTTAGAAACCCTGGCCTGGAGGGACAGACTCCACGTGCTCCTCTCGATTTAATGGCGTGCAGAGTCGGTGCAGGGGGGAGCCGGTCCCAGGCTGGCAGTACCTACGTGGGGGCCAGAGATTTAATAACCGGCTCCTCAGTCCAGCAGACGTCGGTCGAGCAAGATCCAGCGGCTGGAAGTTGAGCCCAGAGAAATTCAGCCGGAAGTCCAGGGAACGCTATGAGCGGCGAAGGGAAGCCGCCGGGGCTCGGGGTCCCGGCTGGTCGGGGCGCGTGCCGGGGGGCGCGGGCTCAGGCGGGGGCGACCCTGCGACGGCAGCACCGGCAGGTCAGGCAGCTCAGGGCCCGCACGCTGAGGCGGAAGAGCGCGCCGTAGTCGAAGAGCAGGCTGTGGTAGGTGCGCACGGAGAGCTCCCCCGAGGGGTCGACGGACTTCAGCGCCGTCAGCGGCGTGTACAGCGGGTTGGTCAGCGTGTGGAACGGGGGGCGAGCCGCGCCGATCACCTGCACCACGGCCTGCCGGGAGAGGGGGGTCAGCACCCCGTCCGTCCGTCCGTCCTGCACGGCTCGCCCGCCCTGTCCGTCTGTCTGCCTGTCCGCACGGCTCGCCCGCCCCGTCCGTCCGTCCACACGACTCGCTCGCCCTGTCCGTCTGTCTGCCTGTCCGCACGGCTCGCCCGCCCCGTCCATCCGTCCGTCCGTCCGCATGGCTCGCCTGCCCCGTCCGTCCTCACGGCTCGCCCGCCCCGTCCGTCTCTCCGTCCGTCTGCATGGCTCGCCTGCCCCCTCTGTCTGTCCTGACGGCTCGCTCACCTCGTCCGTCTGTCAGTTCGTCCGCACGGCTTGCCTGCCCCGTCCGCCCCTGCCCACCCACACCCCAGATGTCCCACCCTCGCGTGCCCCCAGTGGCTGGAAGCGGTATTGCAATAGTCGTGCCTCACTTTCCCCTGTGTCTTCTCCAGCTCATTCAGGCTGTAGGAGCTTCGGGGCCCTGCGGCCAGGCCACGGCAGAGCCCGGAGCCCGGCACTGAGCCCGCGACCGACTCTCCCACCCGCCTGGCTCAGTTGCCCACCCGGCCACTGCAGGCAGCCCCCCAGCTGCCCCGAGCTGTCCCCGCCCTGAGCCCAGCTACTGGGCTTCCCCGCCCCCACCCAGGGACCAGCACGAGCCCCCCCCACCCAGGCCATCCGGCCCCTTGCTCCCCACAGCGGGACGACCCCCTTCAAACCCACCCCTCAACAGCCCCCACCACTGGCACCAGCCTCAGGCCGCTGGTTAACCCTTTCCAGCCCAGGCCCATGCACTGCCCCATCCGCCTGCTCCCCACTTACACCCCATTTCTGTCTGTCTGCCCTCCTCGTACGTCTCTTCCAGCCATCCCCCACTCGTACTCCTTGCCCTGCGTCGCTCTGTCCCCCCGGCACCCATCTGTGACGAAGCGGGACTGTTCTTAATGTTTCCTCTAAATAGTGTGGGGGTGCCTCAGTTTCCCCTAGGCAGTTCTTAAGTATCTAGGGGGTGGGATAAGGGTGTATGGTCGTTGCAGAGCCCTAGAGGGCAGGTGTGGGCAGGGGTCTGGACACAGAGAATGGCCGACACCCTGTTTCCTGGCAACTGATGGCCTGGGCCCTTCCCCCCTGCAAGGTGAGAGCTGAAGGGTTGGAGAACAAAGGAATCAGGTGACCACCTGGCCCGGGAAAGGAACAAAGCCCAGAGGAGGAGGGGCTGGAGGGAGGTTCAGTTTGGGGCTGGCTGGGACATGGAGTGAAGTGCAGACGTGGTTGTCTGGCTCACTGCCCCCCAGAATGGACCCAGCTGAGGGGTCCCGTTCTCTGCACCTGTAAGCTCTGTTTTAGACCATGTTCCTGTCGTCTAATAAACCTTCTGTTTTACTGGCTGGCTGAGAGTCCCGTCTGACTGCGGAGTTGGGGTGCAGGACCCTCTGGCCCCCCCAGGACCCCGCCTGAGCGGACTCGCTGGGGGGAAGCGCACGGAGGGACAGAGGAGGCTGAATGCTCCGAGGTCAGACCCAGAAAGGTGGAAGCCGGGTGAGCTGTGAGTCCTGCAGACAGGCTGCTCCCCGAGAGGAGACTTCCCCAGAGTCCTTCCTGGCTGCATGGGGAGCAGCTCCAGAGCATCGCCCGGGGACTCCGTGACACCATCCGTCGGTCTGACCCCCCAGTACCCATCCGTTGGTCTGTCCAGGAGAGTCCCACCTCCCCAGCACTCGGTACTTCAGCTGATTCTCTAGGCTGGGTGAGGCCCAGCAGTGGGAGGCTGGGGCTGGGCGTGGCAGACACTGGCGGGGGGCTCGGTGTGCCAGACATTGTGGGGGTCAGCCACTGCAGGGACGGGGCGTGGCAGACACTGGGGGTGTATGGCAGACACTGGGGGGACAGGGCGTGGCAGACACTGGCGGGGGGCTCGGTGTGCCAGACATTGGGGGGGTCAGACACTGCAGGGACGGGGCGTGGCAGACACTGGTGGGGGGCTCGGTGTGCCAGATATTGGGGGGGGTCAGACACTGGGGGGACGGGGCGTGGCAGCCCCTGCTCCTGGCAGTGGGTGTGGGGCTGGCCAGGGAGCCTGGGCAGCCGCGGGAGACCAGCCCCAGGCAGGGAGTTCCCCAGGTCCGTGGGGCCTGCTGTGGGGAGGGAGCCGCAGGCCGGGGGAGGTGAACCCACCTTGGCCACGTCCTCGGGGCTCTGGCCCATGGCGGAGAAGATCTCGCGGGAGGCCGGCAGGTACACCTCCTGGAAGTAGCGCAGCGTGGCTGGGTCGGTGCCGGGGAACTCGGAGCGGGACACGTCCTCCATCAGCTTCAGCTCGAAGTCCGTGTTCACCGGGCCCGGCTCCACCAGGGACACGCTGCGGGAAGCCGAGCCTCAGGGGCTGCGGGCGCTCGGCTCTGGAGCGGGGGGCCGGGGGGGGCTCCGGAGCGGGGGGCTGGGGGGGCTCCGGAGTGGGGGGCTGCGGGCGCTCGGCTCCGGAGCGGGGGGCTGGGGGGGCTCCGGAGCGGGGGGCTGGAGGGGCTCCGGAGCGGGGGGCTGCGGGTGCTCGGCTCCGGAGCGGGGGGCCGGGGGGGGCTCCGGAGCGGGGGGCTGGAGGGGCTCCGGAGTGGGGGGCTGCGGGCGCTCGGCTCCGGAGCGGGGGGCTGGGGGGGCTCCGGAGTGGGGGGCTGCGGGCGCTCGGCTCCGGAGCGGGGGGCCGGGGGGGGCTCCGGAGCGGGGGGCTGGGGGGGCTCCGGAGTGGGGGGCTGCGGGCGCTCGGCTCTGGAGCGGGGGGCCAGGGGGCTCCGGAGCGGGGGGCTGGGGCAGGATCCAGATCGGGGGGCTCCGTGTACGTGGGCAGCCTGAGCCCCGCACCGAGCCCCCGAGGCGCATGGGAGCAGCAGGCCTGGCCCGGGGCTGGGCCCTGAGCCCTGTGCTCTGGCCTGGCCTGGGGAGCAACTGAGGGCCCCCGGCCTGACCCTGGGCACCCACCCCCCCGGTCCCCCACGGGCCCCCGCCCACGGGCCCCCCCGGCACTCACAAGACGTGGAACTGGAGCAGCTGCACGGCCAGGCTCTCGCAGAAACCCTCCATGGCGAACTTGGAGGCGGCGTAGACGTCGTTGAACACGATGCCTGGGGAGAGGGGGGTGAACCTGGGGGGGCAGTGTGCCTGGGGGGGCCATTGGGGTCCATTAACCCACTTGCCCCCCCACCTCCCCCTGCATCCCCCCCACAGCCCCCTGCATCCCCCCCACGGCCCCCTGGCCCCCCGCCCCCTGCATCCCCCCCACGGCCCCCCGCCCCCTCCCCGACACCCCCCCGTGCCCGGCCCCCCGGGTGCTGCTGCCCCTCACCCTGCAGCCCCATGACACTGCTCATGACCACGATGTGGCCACTCCGTCGCAGCTTCATGCCGGGCAGCACGGCCTGCACCATGCGCACGGCGCCGAAGAAGTTGGTCTCGAAGACGCGTTTCATCTCCGCGATGCTGATGCTCTCGATGGGCCCGATGAGCCCCACGCCCGCGTTGTTCACTGCGGGGGAGACGCTCAGAGCCCCTGGCCCCCCCAGCCCCACATGGGCAGAGAGAGCCCTGCTGAGCCCACGGCAACGCCGCCCCCCGCGGTCCCCCAGCTCCCCACAGCCCAGCCCCCGCGCTGTCCCCCTTCCCCACAGCCCAGCGCCCCCCGCTGTCCCCCAGCTCCCCACAGCCCAGCCCCCCCGCTGTCCCCCCTCCCCACAGCACAGCCCCCGCGCTGTCCCCCCTCCCCACAGCCCAGCGCCCCCGCTGTCCCCCTTCCCCACAGCCCAGCGCCCCCCGCTGTCCCCCCTCCCCACAGCACAGCCCCCCGCTGCCCCCCCCCACGGCACAGCCTCCCTGCTGCCCCCCCCAGCTCCCCCTGCCCAGTGCCCCCATCCACCCACATACCGTCCCCCCAACCCCCTGCTGAGCCCCCCGCCCCCTGCAGCCCAGCGCCCCCTGCTGCCCCCCGGCGGCGCCTCACCCAGCACGTCCACCCGGCGCTCGGGGATGCCGCCCAGGCACTGGGCCACCGAGGCCTCGCTGCAGACGTCCAGGTGCCGGATGCTGAGGGTCCTGCCCAGGGCCGCGCCCGCCGCCTGCTCCAGCTTCTCCCTCTTCTGCAGGTCCCGCATGGTGGCGATGACTGGAGGGCGCAGCGGGTCTGAGGGGAGGGGGCGACACAGGGCCCAGCCAGGCCCCTGGGCTCCTCCTGCCCCCTGCCCCCCCAGCCTGGCACGGCCCCTGCCCTGCCCCCCCAGCCTGCCACTCCCCCAGCCCTGACCCCCCAACCTGGCATGGCCCCCTCTTCCCTGCCCCCCCCGCCTGGCCCCCCCGCCCTGCCCCCCAGCCTGGCACAGCCCCCCCGCCCTGCCCCCCCAGCCTGGCACGGCCCCCCCCTTCCCTGCCCTCCCAGCCTGGCATGGCCCCTCCTTCTGCCTTGCTACCCCAGCCTGGCACAGCCCTCCCGCCCCGCCCCCCCAGCCTGGCACGGCCCCCCCTTCCCTGCTCTCCCAGCCTGGCACCCCCCACCCTGCCCCCCCGCCTGGCATGGCCCCTCCTCCTGCCCTGCCACCCCAGCCTGGCACTCCCCCCACCCTGCCACCCCAGCCTGGCACAGCCCCCCCTTCCCTGCCCCCCCAGCCTGGCACCCCTTACCCTGCCCCCCCAGCCTGGCATGGCCCCTCCTCCTGCCACCCCAGCCTGGAACAGACCCCCCTGCTCTGCCCCCCCAGCCGGGCACCAGACGGGGGAAGGGCTGGCCCAGAGCGGCGGGGTCAAGGGGCCAAGCCAGGATTCTCGATCCCTAAGAGGCTTTGGTGTCACGGTGCGTAATCCCCACGTTGCTGAGCCCTGGCATGTCTGCGGGGGTGGGCGCAGGGGGGCCTGCCCCATGCACCTGACTCTGCCCAGCCCCATTGCCCGGCACGGGGGCACAGGAACAGGGGGGCAGCCCCGGTGCAGAGGCAGCTGCCTCCACCCAGCTGGCATTTGCTGGGGCCAGGACCCGTGTTAGCGAGTGGGGCGGGGCTGGGGGGTGTTAGGGCTGCCGGGGGGGGGGAGAGGGGTCACGCCCTGGCTGGGGCTGGCAGCTCAGCTGCACGGGGTCGGGGGGGAGGTGTTATGCAAGTGCCCTCCCGGCGGCCCCACAATCTGCTCACCGGGATAATCCCCGGGGGATGGTGCCAGGGAGGGGATGGGGCAGGGTTGGGCTGGAGGGGGGCACCGGGTGGGGGTGGGGCGCTGGCTGGGGGGCACCAGGCCACCCCCGCAGCTGGGCCTCACTGCAGCCCCCAATGCAAGGCCGTGCTGGGAGCCCGGGCGATGCTGGGCACAGAGGCTGCTGCTGGCCCCCCAGGGCTGGAAAAGCCCCCCCAGACTCTCCCTGCAGGGATCCCTAGTGCGGCGGGGGGGCAGCTGGAGCAGCGAATGGGCCAGCAAGGCCTGGCAGCCCCTGGGCACTGCACCCCCCACGCACCCCATTCTGCAGCCCTGGCCCCTGTGCCCCCTGCGGCTCCCCACAGCCCCCCCGCGCCTCGCAGCCCCTCACCCTGGAAGCGCTGCCCAGGGTCCTGTGCCAGCTGCACGGCCAGGCGGAGCCCGATGCCCGAGGAGCAGCCCGTGATGAGCACCGTCCTCGGCCCCGCGCTGCCCATGGCTGCACCGCTCGGCACCCAAAGGCTCTTATGGGATCAGACCCGGCGTCACGTGGGGCCAGGGATCAGCCAGTCCCCTGGCAGCCCTGAGCCCGGCGGGGCAGGGATGGGCGGGCTGAGGCCTGGCCCCCTCTCCCCTGCCCCTGGACCCCCAGCCCCTGCCCCCCCCGGCTCCCATACCCCTGCCCCAGCCCCCTCACCTCTTCCCCTGGCCCCCTCACCCCTCCTCTGGCCCCCCGGCCCCCCAGCCCCTCGCACCCCTCCCCATCCCAGTTCCCGGCCATGACTTTTGAGCCCCTCCCACTGTGCTCCCTGCCCCCCCCGTCCCCTGTGGGGCAGCCAAGGGCCATGAGCACCCAGAGAAGGGGGGAGCCAGGTCTCCTGAGCCTGGTTCCATGGCAACGTGTGTGGGGCTGAGATGCTGCCCCCACCGCACCCCCCTGGCTCACGTGCTGCCCACTAGAGCGAGTGAGGACACCAGCTCCCCCCGCCATGTGCTGCCCCCCCCCAGCTCAGCCCTGGCGTTGCACGTCCAGCCGCCACCCCACCCCCCCCGTGACCCTGGGCCTGGTGTTTGGGACCCCTCGGTCCTGCCTCCTCCTTGGGCCTGGCTGCCCAGCTGTGCTGAGTTGAGCCCCCCACCTCGGCCCCTGCTCTGTCCCACTCCCCGTGGGGCTGGGAGGAGCAGAGCTCTGGGGCATGTGGGTGGGACCCCTGGGACCCCCTGCCCCCACAGGACCAGGCCAGGGGGGCGGCAAAGGGGCATCTGGGGCTGGCTGCAGAGGTCAGGCTCATGGGGGGCAATGGCAGAGGAGGGAGCCAGGACTCCTGGGTTCCATCCCTGCCTGGCTATGACCTCCAGGGGGTCCCTTCCCCTCCCAGTGCACAGGGGTGGGGGGCCAGGGAGGCCGGTCACTCTGTGCGGTGGATGTCAGCCCCTGACGTGGGAGCCCTGGGGGTGGCTGGCCAGGTGTGCAGGGGAGACTGCCCCCCCCTTCACCAGGAATGTGGGACGTGGCACCCATGGGGCGGGCGGGAACACCCATGCAGGGCCAGAGTGGGGTGCCTCACTCCTGACCCGCAGCCCCCTGCTAGCCCAGCCCTGGGCTCCCCCCAGCTCTGCCGGTGCCCCTCACTCCCGACCCGCAGCCCCTGCTAGCCCAGCCCGGCCCCCCCCACTCCCCCCCGCACAGGGAAGCTCTCACAAGGGGGTGGAAGAGCGGGACCTGCTGGGTGGGGTGGGGGCTCTGTAACTCCCCCTGCTCCTCCAGCTCCCTCCTCGGATTGAGCCCCAGTTCCCCCGATGTGCTGGGTCGTGCGGGGGCGTCGGAGCTCCGGCCACGGCAGCCCCCCCGGAGGGGGATGGGCTTTTCCCAACTGGCCCCAGGCTGCGCTTGGCTCCCCGCTGTGTCCCCCCAGCAGAGCGGCCGGGGGCGGGTGCCCACGGTTGGGGGGCGCAGGGCCGGTGGGAACCCACAGCCCAGCCTGGCCCAGGGGACCCCGTTACTGCAGAGACGCTGTAAATATTTGCCAGGAAGCGGAGGGGGGTAAGTGGGTTCGGAGCCGAGCTGGTGACTCATGCAGTGAGGCAATGGGGCGGGGGGAGCAACAGCAGCTGCATGGCCGGGGGCGGGACCCTGGGCTGGGCTAGCAGGGGCTGCGTGTGGGGAGTGAGGGGCACCGACAGAGCTGGGGGGCCCAGGGGCTGTGGGTCAGGAGGGAGGGGCACCAGCAGAGTCAAGGGGGCAGGGCTGGGCTAGCAGGGGGCTGCAGCAAAGCGGGGGGACCCCAGGGCTGGGCTAGCAGGGGCTGCGGGTCAGGAGTGAGGGGCACCGGCAGGGCTGGGGGTTCAGGGCTGGGCTAGCAGGGGCTGCGGGTCGGGAGTGAGGGGCACCGGCAGGGCTGGGGGTTCAGGGCTGGGCTAGCAGGGGCTGCGGGTCGGGAGTGAGGGGCACCGGCAGGGCTGGGGGCTCAGGGCTGGGCTAGCAGGGGCTGTGGGTCGGGAGTGAGGGGCACCGGCAGGGCTGGGGGGTCAGGGCTGGGCTAGCAGGGGCTGCGGGTCGGGAGTGAGGGGCACCGGCAGGGCTGGGGGGTCAGGGCTGGGCTAGTAGGGGCTGCGGGTCGGGAGTGAGGGGCACAGGCAGGGCTGGGGGGTCAGGGCTGGGGGGTCAGGGCTGGGCTAGCAGGGGCTGCGGGTCGGGAGTGAGGGGCACAGGCAGGGCTGGGGGCTCAGGGCTGGGCTAGCAAGGGCTGCGGGTCGGGAGTGAGGGGCACCGGCAGGGTTGGGGGGTCAGGGCTGGGCTAGCAGGGGCTGCGGGTCGGGAGTGAGGGGCACCGGCAGGGCTGGGGGCTCAGGGCTGGGCTAGCAGGGGCTGCGGGTCGGGAGTGAGGGGCACCGGCAGGGCTGGGGGGTCAGGGCTGGGCTAGCAGGGGCTGTGGGTCGGGAGTGAGGGGCACCACACATCTGGCTCCTGAAGAGGGAGGGACATCATAACCCTGGGGTCCCACAGGCCACAGGATGGGCTGGGAAGGCGCGCCAGGTGCAGAGACGGGGCCAGACGGGCGCCGGACAGACAGACAGCCATGTGCCGTAGGAATGGGGGCGGCACCAGAGGCACCATTGGGGTCTGGGCTGTGGGAAGCCAGGGGGGCAGCGTGACCTGGTCAGAGCAGACCCACAGGGCAGAGGGGAGTGAGGGGCGGTGCGGGGGCTCCCTGGGCTGGTCTGTCCAGCCAGGAGAACCAGCACCACCCGCAGCTCATTGGGCCCAGCTGAGCTCGGGGGAGACCCTGACAGATAGGGGGTGGGGCAGGGGGGCAAGGTTTGGTGGGGGAGGGACAGGGGGTGTCTGGGGGAGTTAGCGCAGCATTTGGGGGGAGGTGGGTGGCTCAGGTGTGTGGGGGGAAGTGGGGGCATGGGGCTATGAGGGGAGGTGGGGGGCCAGCGGGTGTAGGAGGAGTCAGGGGATGTGGGGGGAGGTGGGTGACACAGCCTGTATGGGGGGAGGCAGGGGTGTTGGGGGGCGTGGGGGGAGGGAGGTTGCAGGCTCCATCGGCACCTGGCCTTGGGGCTGTGGGGGACGAGCAATCCCCGCCCTTGGCCACCAGAGGGCAGCTGTGTGGGGAGCCCCCCCCCTCCGAGAGGGTCAGTGGGGAGGGGCTGGTCCCTGATGGTGGGGCGGGGGGTCAGCAGCCTGGTCCCAGCTGGGGTTGGCGGGGGGTAGGGGCGCGTGGGGGGGAGGGGGAGGGAGCCTCAGGCCCTAGCCTGGTGACGTTGCCCAGCCCCGGGGTGCAGATGGACACAAGGCGCCCACCTCGCAGAGCTGGGGGGTCTAACCCCCCAGCCCCCACCAGCCCCGGGGTCGCGGCGCTGCTGGAGCTGGGCTGGTCGGGGCCCGCGTGGCTCCTCTGTGGCCTGGCTCCCAGGTGCCGTGTTGGGGGCTCAGGCGAGGGAGATGCCAGGAGTGGGGCGCAGGACACCGGGGTTCCATCCCTGGCTCTGTCCCAGCCTCCTTGGGCCGCCATTCACCGGACACCAGGCCTGCACGGCGCGTCGCTCTCGTCCCCAGCCCCTCGGCGCTGCTCCGGGCCCCACTGTGTGCTTGGAACCAGCCCAGCGCGGCCCGGCGTCCCCCTTCGGTCTGGCCCAGCCAGAGTCCCCCTTCGGCCCGGTTCAGCGTCCCCCTTGGGTCCGGCCCAGCCCGGCATCCCCCTACGGCCCGGCCCAGCCCGGCTTCCCCCTTCGGCCCGGTTCAGCGTCCCCCTTCGGCCTGGCCCAGCCCGGCATCCCCGTGTCGTGGAGTGGGGGGGAGTCCAGGCCCTGCACCCCTCTTCCTGGGATCCACTGAGACGCTCAGCCAGCCAGTAAAACAGAAGGTTTATTGGACAACAGGAACACAGTCCACAACAGAGCTTGTGGGTACAACCAGGACCCCTCGATCACGTCCTTCTGGGGAGCAGGGAGCTCAGACCCCAGCCCTGGAGTTCCCTGCGTTCCTCCACCCAGCTCCAAACTGAAAACTAACCCCCCCCAGCAGGCCCCCTCCTGCAGCCTCTGTCCACATTCCCGGGCAGAGGTGTCACCTCCCCCTCCCCCTCCCGGCTCAGGTGACAGGCTCTCAGGTCTCCCCTCCCCAGGTCAACACTCCCCCCTCCCTGCTGCCTCACGTCCTCACACCCCCTTCGGCCCGGCCCGGCCCGGCGTCCCCCTTCGGCCCGGCCCGGCCCGGCGTCCCCCTTCGGCCCGGCCTAGCCCCAGCGTCCCCCTTCGGCCCGGCCCGGCGTCCCCCTTCGGCCCGGCCTAGCCCCGGCGTCCCCCTTCGGCCCGGCCCGGCGTCCCCCTTCGGCCCGGCCCGGCGTCCCCCTTCGGCCCGGCCTAGCCCCGGCGTCCCCCTTCGGCCCGGCCCGGCGTCCCCCTTCGGCCCGGCCTAGCCCCGGCGTCCCCCTTCGGCCCGGCCCGGCGTCCCCCTTCGGCCCGGCCCAGCGTCCCCCTTCGGCCCGGCCTAGCCCCGGCGTCCCCCTTCGGCCCGGCCCGGCGTCCCCCTTCGGCCCGGCCTAGCCCCGGCGTCCCCCTTCGGCCCGGCCCGGCGTCCCCCTTCGGCCCGGCCCGGCCCGGCCCGGCGTCCCCCTTCGGCCCGGCCCGGCCCGGCGTCCCCCTTCGGCCCGCTGGCCCCGGCGTCCCCCTTCGGCCCGGCGTCCCCCTTCGGCCCGGCCCGGCGTCCCCCTTCGGCCCGGCCCGGCGTCCCCCTTCGGCCCGGCGTCCCCCTTCGGCCCGGCGTCCCCCTTCGGCCCGGCCCGGCGTCCCCCTTCGGCCCGGCCCGGCGTCCCCCTTTGGCCCGGCCCAGCCCGGCGTCCCCCTTCGGCCCGCTGGCCCCGGCTGTGCTCCGCGGGGTGCTTGGAACCGGCTCGCTGCTCCTCCCCCTGCTTTGAGCCGCCCTGTCCGGGGGAACCAGCGGGGAGGGGGCCCCGTCAGGGGGTGCAGCCGCTCACCCCACGTCTCCAGGGTGCCAGGCCTGGCCAGCAAGTGGGGCAGCATGCCCCAGCCATGCCCAGCCCTACGGGGAGGGGACGCCCTGGGGACCCAGAGGGAGGGGAGGGAACAGGGGAGGGGAGAGGAGGGGAGGGGAATAGGACCGGGCAGGGCAGGGGAGGGGAATAGGGGAGGAGGGAAGAGGGGAGGGGAAGGGAGGGGAGGGGAGGGGAATAGGGTTGGGCAGGAGGGGAAGAGGGGAGGAGGGAAGAGGGGAGGGGAATTGGACCGGGCAGGGCCAGGGAGGAGGGAAGAGGGGAGGGGAACGGGGGAGGAGGGAAGAGGGGAGGGGAATAGGACCGGGCAGGGCCAGGGAGGAGGGAAGAGGGGAGGGGAATTGGGCCGGGCAGGGCCGGGGAGGAGGGAAGAGGGGAGGGGAATTGGACCGGGCAGGGCCGGGGAGGAGGGAAGAGGGGAGGGGAACGGGGGAGGAGGGAAGAGGGGAGGGGAATTGGGCCGGGCAGGGCCGGGGAGGAGGGAAGAGGGGAGGGGAACGGGGGAGGAGGGAAGAGGGGAGGGGAATAGGACCGGGCAGGGCCGGGGAGGAGGGAAGAGGGGAGGGGAATTGGACCGGGCAGGGCTGGGCAGGGCTCTCGCTCCCAGTCTCTCCGTGGGGCTGGGGCGAGTCTGCACAGGGAGCCGCCCGGCTGGGATTGGAGCCGTGAGCGGCTGGGGAGCTGGGCCGAGCCAGCGCTGAGGATGGCGAAAAGCCGTCCGGGTGCACGGGGTCCCTCCAGGGTCACGCTCCTGCTCCTGCTGGCCCTGCTGCGCGGCCCGCCCCGGGCGCGGGCAGGTAACGGTGGGTACGGGGGTCCCAGGGCAGCGGGGCTTGGGGGGGGGTCCCAGGGCAGTGGGCTCAGGAGGGGGGGGTCCCAGGGCAGGGGGGTTCGGGGGGGGGGTCCCAGGGCAGTGGGCTCAGGAGGGGGGGGTCCCAGGGCAGGGGGGTTCGGGGGGGGGTCCCAGGGCAGTGGGCTCAGGAGGGGGGGGTCCCAGGGCAGGGGGGTTCGGGGGGGGGGTCCCAGGGCAGCGGGGCTCAGGGGCCAGGCCAGCCAGCGTCACCAGGAGAGGGGGTGCAGGGTGCCCCAGCTGGGAGCGCGGCAGGCAGGCCACCAAGGGGGCAGAGCCGCACCCACCGGGCCTGGGAGGGAGCTCTGAGATGGGGGGTGCTGGACAGGCTGGGAGGGGGCTGGGGGTTCTCCCCACACACGCCTGCACCCCCCACAGCTGTCCATAGTGACACACACGTTTATCCCCTCCGTGCACACATTTACACAAGCTGATGTTGTCTCCCACCCACACGCTGTGCAGCCCCCCCACCCCGGCTGCACGTTCTGTCGCCCCCCCCGCCGCTGAAAAGCGGGAGGCAAAACACACCCGCCTGGGCCAGTCGCACACTGTGACACAGACACACGCCTGGGCCCCCCATCCCCTGCCCCATTGCGGGGCTGCCCCAGCCGCCGGGGGGCAATTCTGGCTGAGGCTTCGCCCGGGAGACTCAGGTCAAAATGTGCTTTGATTGAAAACAATTAGGGGGAATGCGCAATGGGTGGGCGTGTGGTGGGGAGAGATCGGGGCAGGCCCAGCCCCCACTCTCCCCCCAAGCCAGCTCCCCACTCCCATCCCTGTGACCCCAGGCCCCTACCCAGACCCCAGCTCTCCCCGAACCAGCTCCCCCCATCCCTGTGCCCCCAGGCCCCTACCCAGACCCCAGCTCTCCCCGAACCAGCTCCCCCCATCCCTGTGCCCCCAGGCCCCTACCCAGACCCCAGCTCTCCCCGAACCAGCTCCCCCCATCCCTGTGCCCCCAGGCCCCTACCCAGACCCCAGCTCTCCCCGAACCAGCTCCCCCCATCCCTGTGCCCCCAGGCCCCTACCCAGACCCCAGCTCTGCCCAAACCAGCTCCCCCCATCCCTGTGCCCCCAGGCCCTACCCAGACCCCAGCTCTCCCAGAGCCAGACCCCTAAGCCCCAGCTCGCCCCAGTCAAGCACCTAAGGGCAGCGGGAGTGTCATGGCCCCAGCTCCTCTGTCTCCCCCAGCAGAACCAGACGCCCCGGGGGTCCAGCCCCCAGGGCTCTGCCCCCTCTCCTCCTGCCCCCACACCATGTCCCTGGACTACCTCCCAGGCTCCGGTGGGCAGCAGCAACCGGGCTGAGCGAGAGGTACGGGCTGGGGAACCTGCTGGGCTGGACTCTGCCCTCCCCCCTGGGCTCAAGGTGCTGGGGGGCTGCCTGAGGGGCCCTGCTGGGGGCCTGGCCCCGTGCTGGAGCCACAGAAGCCCTAGAGATGGGCCAAGGCCCATTTACCCACTGCCCCATGGCTCGGGGAGGGGATGAGGGTTGGAGCGGGGCGGGGAGGAGGGCTGGGAGCCAGGACTCCTGGGTCCTCCCCCTGGCCCTGGGGGGAGTGGGGCCTAGCCTGCCGGGCCACGTTCAGCACCGTGGACAGAGCACCAAGGAGGGCTCCACCCCCCACACCTGGGGCAGGGAGTGGCCCCAGGTTGTTGGGGGGCAGCCTGGCTGGCAGGGGCAGGCCCTTGTTGGGGGCCTTAGCAGTATCTGGCAGGGAGCGTGACCAGCCTGGGCATGGGGCCAGCCAGTGCCTCTGGCCTCGGCCCGTTGGCACTGCCCGGCAAGGGGGGCTCCCGGCAGGGATGGGCGGGAACTTCTCCGCCCCAGATTCTCTCACTGGCACCCCCAGCTGGAGGGAATGGGGGGGCCTGACAGGTGCCACGATGAGTCCGGGTGAGTCAGCTGGCACCTGGGGGTTGGCTGGGCCCCACGGCAGAGACAGCTGGAGCCAGCCCCCCATGGCAGCCCCCAGCAGCAGGGGGAGCTGAGCTGGGATGGCCCATGGACGGCAGGGTCGCCCCACAGGTGGCTTGGGCACCCCCCCCCGGTCCGTCCGCCCACCCCCAGGGACAAGGCTCGATTTCTGGCCTGGGGGCGGGGGTGCGAGACACACGGGGCCAGGCCGGGAACCCCCCAGATGGTGCCGTGTCCCGGCCGTGCAGATCTGTACCAGGCGGGGGGCAGGCACGTTGCCTGGGGGGTCCAGCTCTCTGGCAAGCGGGGCCCTGCCGCACCTGCAGACCGAGGGCGGTGCTGCCCCGGGGCCGCGGCTGGGGAATGCGGAGGGGTCGGAGTCCCAGCTGGGCCAGGCCCCCTGTGAGCCGGAGAACTGATCCCGCCGGGCCGTGGGGTGGGAGGGGCCGGGGCTGGCAGGGCTGGGCGGCTCCTTCCTGTGAGTTCCTGGCCAGGGCCCAGGCTGGCAGGGCCGGAGCAGGAGCCTCCGGCTGGGCATGGGGGGGTCTGAGTTGGCTGCATCCTGCCAGGGTCCCTGGACGCTCCGTGCTGGGGCCTGGGCCAGGGACCCCTGCGGCTCCTGGGGTGCAGAGCCGGGGGCTGACGCCAAGCGGGAGCCGCCAGGGTCACCTGCAGCTGCTACTGGGTTCTGCCCCCCCCCCCATTGCACCCGGGCTGCTGGTGCTGGCGGGTGGGCTGGGGAGCAGGCGGGGATTGGGGTCGAAGGAGGCGAGGCCTGGGCTCTGTGCAGCCCGAGGGCTGGAGAGGGACAGGGCCGGACCCACGGCCAGAGACCACCCACAGCGCAGCCTCCAAGGCCGAGCGACCAGCCCTGCTCCCTCCCAGGGCCTGCACATACCCCGAGTTGCCTCCTGGCCAGGGCTCCCCCCCAGCTCTGCCGGTGCCCCCCAGTCCTGACCCGCAGCCCCTGCTAGCCCAGCCCTGGCCTCCCTGCCCCCCCGCAACTCTGCCGGTGCCCCCCAGTCCTGACCTGCAACCCCTGCTAGCCCAGCCCTGTGCCTGTCCCTGGCTTGGGGGGGTCTCTGCCCCCCCCAGATCTGTTGTCCTGGATGGTGGGGGCTGTGGCTGGGTGGGGGCCTGGGTGTAGGCCATGATCTCATTGCTGGGAGTGGGGTCCCCGTCCCTGCCCCAAGAGTCGAGCAGGGGATGCAGGGAGGGTCACAGGGCACCAGGAGGTGACAGCTGAGGGGCAGCCCCTTACCCCACCGGCTTGCTGTAGCCCGTGATCCGAGCCGGGGGGGGGGGGGCACGCAGCCCCCCTTGCTGGGGCCTGGAGACCGAGGGCAGCTCCTCTGGGAGCTCCCGGCAGGAAATGGGAACCGAGCGCTGGGGTCAACAGAGCCTGGGAGACGGAGCCGCCCGGGCCCGATTCTCAGCCGAGCCCCGTGGGCTGGGCTGAGCCTCCGGAGTGGGCGGACGTGGGGCGCTGGTTCCCCTCGCTCACAGCCAGCAGGGCACAGAGCCACCCCGGCCCCATTCGGTGGGTCTGACCCACAAGCCAGGCGTCCCAGCCCCATCTGTCTGGCCGGCCGGCTCTGCCCCAGGCTGGTTGCTTAGCAGAAGACCTGGCCCACCCCCCTGCCCCCCGGCCCCTGCAGCAGGCACCCCTCCCCCAGCGGGTCCAGACAGGCCCCTCCACCAGGCGAGTGGGGAGGGGTGGGGCTGCCCCAGGGCAGAGGGGGCCACTCTCTCTCTCTCTCTGATGCAAATCCGACCCCCCCATTATAGTGTCTTCCCCCCCCCGCTCTGAGATTAACCCCTGAGGTGCCAGGTCTGCGGGTGGATGCTGGGGGGGCTGGCCATGATCTCATTGCTGGGAGTGGGGTCCCCGTCCCTGCCCCAAGAGTCTGTGGGAAATGGGAGGGAGGGTGGCTGCTCTCACCCAGCCCCTCTGCTCCGACCTGCGGGGGGAGTGGGACTGGGAAGGGGGCAGGGAGGGCGTCCCCAGGTGTCACTTGCCCCCTCACTGCCCCACTCTGCCTCAGAGCAGCCATGGCCCCCCGGGAAATGGGGGCAGCGCAGCTCCATGCCCCATGGGGAGACAAGCCCCAGCGGTGCCTTCCAGGTGGGGGCGGAGGAATGAGGGGAAGGAATCACGGCCATAGGGTGGGGACGGGGTGTTGGGGCCACACAGCTGCCTGGCTCCGGGCAGGTTCCGCCTTGGCAGCACCCCCAGGATGGGGGAAACTGAGGCACTGGGTGGGGGGACTCACCCCAGGCTGGGTGAGCAAGGCATTCTGGGAGCTGATTGTGCAGGGCCTGACGTGAGTCCAGACTGAGACTGGCTGACTGTCTGGGGTGACCCCAGTGCGGGGGGGTGACCCTGGTGCGGAGGGGGGGTGACCCCGGTGTGGGGGGGTGACCCGGGGGTGACCCGGGGGCGACCCTGGTGCCGGGGGGGGGAGCCCAGGGGCGGGGGGGACCCTGGACTGTGACCCTGCCTCCCCCTTGCTCCATAGCCGAGCCGGTGGATGTGTTGCGGGCACTGGGGGTGCGGGTCGGCAGGGACGGCATCTCCATCGCGGCCGGGATCTGCCCCCAGCGGCGCGGGGCCGAGGAGAGCGACTTCGCCTTCCGCCTGGAGAACAGCACCCAGCTCAGCGCCCCCACCCGCCAGCTCTTCCCAGGTAGGGGCGCCGGGGTGGGGCAGAGGCGCACTGGCTGTGGGCACAGGGGCTATGGGGCAGGGCTGAGGGGCGCTGGTTGTGGGCACAGGGGCTATGGGGCGGGGCAGGGGGCGCTGGCTGTGGGCACAGGGGCTATGGGGCAGGGCTGAGGGGCGCTGGTTGTGGGCACAGGGGCTATGGGGCGGGGCAGGGGGCGCTGGCTGTGGGCACAGGGGCTATGGGGCAGGGCTGAGGGGCGCTGGCTGTGGGCACAGGAGCTATGGAGCGGGGCAGAGGGGTGCTGGCTGTGGGCACAGGGGCTATGGGGCAGGGCTGAGGGGCGCTGGCTGTGGGCACAGGGGCTATGGAGCGGGGCAGAGGAGTGCTGGCTGTGGGCACAGGGGCTATGGGGCAGGGCTGAGGGGCGCTGGCTGTGGGCACAGGGGCTATGGGGCAGGGCTGAGGGGCACTGGCTGTGGGCACAGGGGCTATGGGGTAGGGCTGAGGGGCGCTGACTGTGGGCACAGGGGCTATGGAGCGGGGCAGAGGGGCGCTGGCTGTGGGCACAGGGGCTATGGGGCGGGGCTGAGGGGCGCTGGCTGTGGGCACGGGCTATGGGGTAGGGCTGAGGGGCACTGACTGTGGGCACAGGGGCTATGGGGCAGGGCTGAGGGGCGCTGGCTGTGGGCACAGGGGCTATGGGGTAGGGCTGAGGGGCGCTGACTGTGGGCACAGGGGCTATGGAGCGGGGCAGAGGGGCGCTGGCTGTGGGCACAGGGGCTATGGGGCGGGGCTGAGGGGCGCTGGCTGTGGGCACAGGGGCTATGGGGCGGGGCTGAGGGGCGCTGGCTGTGGGCACAGGGGTTGCAGCGTGGGGCTGTGGGGTGGGGTTGTGGGCACAGGGGCTGTGGGGCGGGGCTGAGGGGCGCTGGCTGCCAGCACAGGGGCTGAGGGGCACTGGCTATGGGACTGTTCTGTGGGGCGGATACGGGCCCGGGTGTGCTGGGTGTGGGGAGGCTCCGGGCAGGGAGGCTCTGGGTCCAGGGGCGCCGTGGGCACGGGGCCGGGGCTCAGCCCCACGCCTGGTCTCTACCCCAGATGGCCCCTTCCCTGAGGATTTCTCCATCCTGGCGACGCTGCGGGCCCGGCGGGGCAGCCAGGCCTTCCTGCTGTCGCTGTACGACGAGCGCGGGGTGCAGCAGCTGGGTGTGGAGATCGGCCGCTCGCCCGTCTTCCTGTACGAGGACCAGACCGGGCAGCCGGCGCCCGAGCAATACCCACTCTTCAGCAGGGTCAGCCTGGCCGATGGCAAGTGAGTGCCGGGACCGGGGCTGCCCTGTGCGACTCAGGGTAGAGCCGGGGAGAGAACCCAGGCGTCCGGGCTCCCCGCCCCCCCCGCACTCTAACCACAGGGCCCCACTCCCCTCCCGGAGCCGGGGAGGGAACCCAGGCGTCCGGGCTCCCGGCCCCCCCTGCACTCTAACCACAGGGCCCCACTCCCCTCCCGGAGCCGGGGAGGGAACCCAGGCGTCCGGGCTCCCGGCCCCCCCTGCACTCTAACCACAGGGCCCCACTCCCCTCCCGGAGCCGGGGAGGGAACCCAGGCGTCCGGGCTCCCGGCCCCCCCCTGCACTCTAACCACAGGGCCCCACTCCCCTCCCGGAGCCGGGGAGAGAACCCAGGCGTCCGGGCTCCCGGCCCCCCCCTGCACTCTAACCACAGGGCCCCACTCCCCTCCCGGAGCCGGGGAGGGAACCCAGGCGTCCGGGCTCCCCGCCCCCCCCCGCACTCTAACCACAGGGCCCCACTCCCCTCCCGGAGCCGGGGAGAGAACCCAGGCGTCTGGGCTCCCGGCCCCCCCCTGCACTCTAACCACAGGGCCCCACTCCCCTCCCGGAGCCGGGGAGGGAACCCAGGCGTCCGGGCTCCCCGCCCCCCCTGCACTCTAACCACAGGGCCCCACTCCCCTCCCGGAGCCGGGGAGAGAACCCAGGCGTCCGGGCTCCCGGCCCCCCCTGCACTCTAACCACAGGGCCCCACTCCCCTCCCGGAGCCGGGGAGGGAACCCAGGCGTCCGGGCTCCCGGCCCGGCCCGTGACGCTCAGCCCCTGCAGGTGGCACCGCGTGGCACTGCGCGTGGAGGGGGCCAGCGTGGCCCTGCTCGTGGACTGCGAGGCGCCCGTGACGCTGCCCCTGGAGCGTGGCCCGCGGCCCGTCGTCAGCACCGCTGGCGTCACCCTGCTGGGGGCCCGGCTGCTGGACAAGGAGGTTTTCCAGGTGGGTCTGCACCGGGGGGGCCGCGCTGGGGGGTGCGCGGCTCCTGGGGGGGCTGGGTGCTTTGCGCAGCCTGGCAGCTCCCAGCCGGGTCGGGGGCGAGTCAGGGGCAGGCTGGGGGGGGCGGTGGGGAGCCCCTGCCCTGCGTACCGGCCCTTTGTCCTGGTGCCGGGGGGCTGCGTGTTGTGGGTCAGGCCGGGCCTGCTGTGGTGGGAGCCTGGCACCCCCCTTGCTATGCCAGGTCCTGGCACCCTGCTCAGGGACACCCCCCCGGCTGTGTCTGCAGTCTGCCCCCCTGGGGGGGCTGGACCGGGGCAGGGTTCAGTTTGCCATTCTCCCCAGTGTGGGGGGGCGGGGGGGCTTATCCAGGCCCTCCTGTGTGGGGGCAGGGCCTTGGAGCTGGGTGGGGCTGCACCCCGAGGAGCCGGGAGCTGCGGCAGCAGGGCCGAGAGCTGCCCCCAGGCCCTGCCACCCCCCACATTCCTGCCGGCTGCGGCTGCCAGCGGCAAATGTCAGGGGCCACGGAGAAGGCCCCATTGATGCCGGGGAGCCGGGCTGGGGGCGGCTGGGAACAAGGCCGGGCTTGTCCTGGAGTCGGGCCCCTGGGGGCTCCCCAGGGCAGGGCTGGAGAGGGGCTGGACCAGGCCACAGCTCACGGCTCTGCCCCGGGGGCCACCCGCAGCCCTGCACCCCCCCAGGGCCCCCAGCACTGCCCCCAAGGGGCTGGCCCGGGGAGAGGCTGCGGGAGACAAAGGCAGGGCCTGGACCTGGGTGGGGCCCCTCTTTTCTGGCAGCTGCAGCTGGACAGAGGGGCTGGGGAGCCGGGAGACCTGGGCTGACCCCGGCGGTCCCCCTCTGTCTAGTCCCAGATGCCCCGTGCTGGCCGGTGCGCGCTGGCTGCTGGCTGCGCCCGGCGGGTGAAGCCGATCTCCCTGGGAACGTGGGGGCGGCCGGGCTGGGAGGAATGTTCCCAGGGCGCCCCCCATCCGCCTGCTGGGGGGGCCGGGCCCATCTGGTCCCATTTCCCACGCCCCCACCAGGAATGTGCGCGCAGCTCCCCGGTCCCGGTGGGGCTGCCCCAGGGCTGCGTCCAAGCCCCACAGGTGACCGGCGGCTCCATGGGGAGCTGAGCGGTGGAAGCTGGGAGGGGTTGGGGGGCTGCCCCCAGCCAGTGCGTCCCAGCGGGTCAGACAGGCCCCCGCAGGGCTGTATGTGTGAGGGGTGCGTCTCTCCCCAGGGCTGTGGGGCCCATGGCCAGGAGCGAAGGGGTTGCGGGGGGAGGGGGCGGGAGCGGGGGTCCCATTTGGCTCTGGGGGTGTCTGGGTACTTGGGGGTCTGAGGGGGCGTCGGCGGTGGTTACAGGCACCTGTGCAGTTCTCCTCACAGATCCCCGCTTGGCAGGCCGTGCCCATCCCCCTGGCGTCCTGTCTTCCCCGGTCCCCAGCAGCCCCCCCCCCCCCCCCCAACGAGGCTCTAACGAGCCGACAGCGAGGCCCTGAGGGATGCGGCTCTTGGCTTGTGCTGATGCCAGCAGCGCCCAGGCCCCGCGCCAGCCCCCTCACGCTGCGCGTTCGGAAACACCTGCCCGCTCCCCCCGCCCCGCCTGGGCCGGATCCCAGCCAGCTCCTCACAGCTGCGGCCGCTGGCCCGGGCCCAGGAGGGGCCGGTGAGCTGGGCTGGGGGGGGGCAGGCCTCGGACATGGGTGCCAGCTGGAGGGGGGCAGGGGCCAGGCCCACGGAGCGCGCACGGGTGGCCATGCCTGGTGCACGTGGGGCCCCCCAGCGGGCTCACCCCACAATGCCTCAGCCCCCACTCAGCCCGTTTCGCCTCCCCCCGCCAGGGCGACATCCAGCAGCTGCTAATCTCCCCGGACCCACGGGCAGCCCTGCACTACTGCGAGACCTACATGCCCGGGTGCGACATGCCGCTGCCCTACGCCCTGCAGGGCCTGGACCCCGAGGAGGTAGGTGCCCCCCGCCTTCCCCGCCCCGCTGAGCTGCTCGGCCCGGCTCCAGGAGGCCAGGTGCGCCCGCGGGTGCCAGGATATGCCCAGCTGGGCTTGGCACGGCCGGAGCCTGCGTCAGCGGCTGGGGGGTCTGGATCCGGGCTCGGGATGAGTCACGGCCGGAGCCTGGGAACGCGCCCCTGGGGCAGCCGACCCCACCCTGACAGAGCAGCCCTGCGTGTCTTGGGCAGCAGGGTCCTTCGCCCCACGCGGCTCGCGCCGCCGTGAGACGAGTCCTGTGCTGCCCGCTGCCCGGCTCGGCGTGGGAGCCCCCTGCCCGCAGCGCTCCCAAGCCGGGGAGGGGCCGGCCCTGCTGTGACGGCCCGACCAGGCCCCACGGCCGGCCCCCGCGAGCGCTCGGGTGTAGCCGGACGGGAACGGACGGTGCCAGAGCCTGGGAGCCCCCAGACGCCCGGGCCTCCCCCCCCCGCCAGTGTGGGGGTTGCCCACGCCAGCCGGGGGGCTGTGTGCACCTGCAGGTCTCTCACGCCCCTCTCTGTCTCTCCCCCGTTCTCTGGTCGCCCCTGTCCTGCCCCGCGCAGAGCGGGCCGGAGCCCCCGGCTGCCCCCGCCCGGAGCAAGGGCAGGAAGGGCAAAGGGAAGGGCAAACGCAGGGGCAAGGGCAAGAAGAAGAGGAACAAGGAGCTGGCAGAGCAGCGGGACACCGCGCCCACCGTGGGGCCGGGCCAGGTAGAGAGAGCGACTAACCCGCCACGGCCTGAGCCGAATCCTGCCGCTGGCTAACCCAGCTCTGCCCCCCGGGCCCCACACACGCCCCGGGCCCAGCGCAGCCCCGGGGAGACCCAGAGCCAGGCCACGGGCTGGGGCAAGGGGGTGGGCGAGAGGAGAGAGCTCTGTCTGTGCGTCCGTCCATCCATCCATCCCTCCCGCCACCCCCCAACACTTTACCCACCTGCCCCCTGCCCCCCCGCTCCATCTCCCCCTCCGGCCCAGGCCCCTCCCACTAGGCACCGCAGCCACCTCCAGCCCCAGACCCTGCTCGGGTACGATTCAGCCTCTGTGCCCCCTGGACCTGCACTCGGGCCGTGAGCCCCTGGCCAAGCCCTGGGCAGGGGGAGACTCAGCCAGGGGGTAACGTGGGGAGTCTGGGTAGCCAGGGGTCCTGGGACAGACCCACCCCTGCTCCCCCCTCCATCTCCGGCTTGCTCCTGGCTTCCCTAAAGACCGGCTGGGGATAGAGCCAGCCGGGCAGCCCAGCTCCCAGGCTGGGGGCGTGGGGCAGGGGAGCTGGGCGCTGGGGTGGAGAGCTGGGGGGCGGGGGCCGGGGGGCACTTTCTCCACACGCCTTGGACCCTTCTGGGCAGAGTAATGTCTGAGCTGCGCCCCCGGGAATGGGAGGGCTGAGGGCTGGGACAGGGAACGAGCCCCCCTCCCCGGGCTGGGGCCAAGGCTGCAGCTGGCAGATGTGGGTCGGGGCAGGAGCGGAGCCATGAGTCACGCCTGGCGGGGAGGGCGCGGGGGGTTCCCTCCCTGGCTCCGGGAGCCGTTGGCTGTTGCAGCCCCCGGTTGGATCCTGCACCTGGCACCAAGCCCCCGCAGCACCTGGGAGGGTACAATGCTCCCCACAGCAGGAGGTGCCCCTGCCCCCCCAATTACCCCCTTGGCTGCCCCCCAGCTACCTCCCCTTGCCGCCCCCCTGCCAGTCCCTCTTGCCTGGTGGGCCATGCCCAGGGTGGGGCCGTCCTGGCCACTGTCTTTTCTCCTCTAATGCCCTGTTTTCTCTCCACTGCCCTTTGAGGAGGCCCTGACCCAAGCAGCTCCTACCCTGGAGGCGACCCCATCTGGGGCGGAGCACGTCACCCCACTGCCCAGGACCACCCCTGCCAGCACCGTGACCATCAGCCCGAACCTGCCTGAGGCCTATGAGGTACCGTGGCTGGGGAGGGGGCTGGAGGGATGCAGTGGGGCACACAGCTCTCACCCCTGGCAAACGCCAGTGACCCCGGCTTCCCCCCCTCGCCTGCAGGATCTGGGAGAGGAGCACGGGATCGGGGCGGATGGGGACCCCGGGGCCAACAGCACCGAGCCCCCTGACTACGCCCTGAGGGAGTATGAGGAGTACGACGACGGGGAGCCCCTGGGCCACGACGCCAGCCTGGAGCGCTACGGCCCTGCCGAGCGACGGGAAGCCCTGGGCCAGGCTGCCCGGGTACGAACGGGATGGGGTGCGGGCGGCAATGGGGGGACGGGAGGCCAGGGGGGGACAGGGTGCTGGTGTAGACAGGGTGCCGGGGTGTGGGTGGGAAGGGGCACGGGTGGGAATCGGGGGATGGGGTGCCAGGGGGGGACGGGGCGCCAGGGGGGACTAGGCACTGGGGGGACAAAGCGCCGGGGAGGGTGGAGTGTCGGCCATCTGGGCTTCTCCTTGGGGCCTCCCGTAACCAGCCGCTAGCCTAGAGCTAGGCCTGCGGGAGGCAGGGGGGTGGCGCCCTCCCCCTGTGGGGCAGGCTTGGGAAGCCGGGCAGTGAGGGGGGGTTGCAGTGGCTGGGCGTGGGGGGCTGGGGCTGTTTGCCGCCTGTGTCACCCTGACCCATGCGTCCCTTGCAGGAAGCCAGCCGGAAGGGGGAGAAGGGGGAGCCAGCCACCATCGAGCCCGTGAGTACCAGTGCAGCCCAGGGCAGAGCCGTCTTGGGGGGACCCTCCCCAGGGTGCCTCGTCCTGCAGCGGAGCCAGCCGGGCCAGGGGTGGGGTGGGACTGGCCCCTGGCCAGGTCGGGCTGTGGGGGGGGGGCCGTGGCCAAGGGGAACCAGGCTGTGGGGGGCCCCCAATGGGCCCCGTCCGGCTGACCGGCCCTGGGGAGCGAGCGGCAGGGTGGGGGGCACTGGGCGGGGGCTCGCCCAGCTCCGGGGACCATGGGTTCAATCCTGCCGGGCGCTGGGGCTGCACGAGGGGCCGGATCCCCAGTCGGGGGGTCAGGACGCGCTGCCCTAACTGGTTCTTCTCCCCCTAGGGCCGGCGATTCGAAGGGCTGCCGGGAGCCCCGGGCCCAGCGGTAAGGACCCCACGCTGCGGGGAGTGGGGACCGGGGGGAGCAGGGGCTGGCGGGCGGGGGGCTAGACGGGAGCGGGGGGGCTCGCTGGGTCTCTGCAGTGGCTGAGGTTCCTCTGTGTCTCTGGCAGGGCGAGATGGGCCCCCCAGGGCCGGTGGGGCCGGCGGGGCTGCCGGGCGACCCCGGTGAGCAGGTAAGCAGCCGCGGCGCCGGGGGAGGGGGCCCTGTCTGAGGCTGCAGGGGGGCAGGGGGGCTCAGGAATGGGCGGCATGCTCCCCGCCGCGGGGGCTGCGAGTCCCTGCCTGCACCGCCCGCTGATTGACGGGGGGCTCCTTCCCTCCCCCACAGGGCCCTGCGGGGCGGCCGGGGCTGCCGGGAGCCGACGGGGGCCGGGGGCCTCCGGGGACCATGATCATGCTGCCGGTAGGTGGGGGGGGTCGCCGTGGGCTGCGCGGGGCAGGACGGGCTGGGGGGGTTGTGGGGTGCTGAGACTGGCTGGGGGGCTGGTGTCCATCGAGGGGGGCAGTCTGGTCCCCACTCTTCAGGTAGGGCTGGGGGGGCTGGTGCCCAGGTGGGGGGGAGCGGGCCATTCCCCGCTCTCTCTGGGGGGCTGGTGCGCAGGCGGGGGGCAGGGGGTTGGTGCCCCAGAGGGGGGCCCAGCCGCTCCCTGCCCTGGCTCTGACCCGGGCGCTGCCCGTCCCCCCCAGTTCCAGTTCGGCAGCGACTCGCCCAAGGGCCCCACCGTGTCCTTCCAGGAGGTACAGGCACAGGCTGTCCTGCAGCAGGCCAAGGTAAGGCCAGGCCTTGCGCCCGCGCCGGGATCCGCACCCAGGCCCCCGCCCGCTCGCCGGGGCCCGCCTCTGCCCCCACCTCACCGGGCTCCTTCTCTTCCAGCTCTCCATGAAGGGACCCCCGGGCCCCATGGGCTTGACCGGCCGGCCGGGCCCCCTGGTGAGTGGTGCGGCTGGGGGGGCACCAGGGGAAGGGGGGGCAGCATCGGGTAGGGGGGTGTCGTGGGGTTTATTTCTGGGATGTAAAGTGACCCCCAAGGGCTGGGTGGGCCGGCCTGGGAGGCAGGAAATGGGACGTGGGGAGGAGGCAGCTCGGGGGGCAGGGAATGGGATGTGGGGGGCCAGTGGGGGGGCTGAGCCAGGATGTAGCCTTTCCCCTGCCAGTGACTCTGACCTTGGGACCATCACCTCCTCCCCCTGCCCACCGTTCCTCCCCCCCACCCCGGCGCACTGTGGATTTTCTCCTTTGTTTTTTGTAGGGTCTCCCTGGGAATCCCGGCCTGAAAGGGGACTCGGGAGACATGGGGCCTCAGGTGAGCCGGGGGACCGCAGGGAGGCCAGGGGGCTCCCTGTGCCGTGGGGCGGGGGTGCTAAGCAGCGCATGGCCCCTGTGCCCAGCCGGCTGGGGGGGACGGGGTTTGGGGCAGGTTTGGGTGGGGGGTGGTCAGTGCCGGGGCCGGCTGGGATGGGTGTGTGGAGCAGGCTGGGGGCCAGTGTGGGGCCCAGTGGGGTGCAGAGTCTGGATGGAGGGAGGTTAAGGGCCCAGCTCAGGGGGGAAGAGTGGGGCCCGGTGGGGGGGTAGGGGGGTGGGGCCTGATGGGGGGTGCAGGTGGCACAAGACCGGGGGGGGGCCCAGCTGGGGGTGTCCGGTGGAGCCGTCAGCCCTTCTTTCTCCCGCAGGGTCCGCGAGGGATGCAGGGCCCACCCGGCCCGCCGGGGAAAGGGGGCAAACGGGTGAGTGGGGGCACAGTCTGGGGGGTGCCCTGGGGGGCTGCCCCCCTCCCGCCCGGTCCAGGGCACCTGGCAATGCAGCACCCTCCCCTGGGGCAGTAAAACGACAGAGTTCCTGCCCCAACACCTCTGCTCCGTGCCCCTCACCCCCCGGCCCGCCCCGTGCGCCCCCGGCCCCCTCCTCAGTGACCCCGTCCCTGCCCCTGGCTCCTGCCCGTCGGCGACTCGCGGTGGGGCCCCGATCCCTGCCCTGGCCCAGCAAGGGCGGCCTGGCGGGTCCCCCACGGCCTGGTCACAGCTCGGAGCAGCGGGGCCGTGCTCTCGCGCTGGGGTCCCACCGAGACCCGGCCCCGGCCCTCTGGAGCAGGCTCTGCCCCGGCCACCCGGCTTCGCTTTGGCCCCTGGGGACCCCCGGATCCCGCCCAGCCCTCGGGCTCTGGGGGTAAACGTGTCGTCGACAAGGGAAGCCCACAGCCTTGCTCCCCCCCGGGCTCCGAACAAGCACCAGGCTCCTGGGGCCTCTGTTCTGCCAGCCCTCCCCTAAGGATGGGGCCCCGGGGGCCCGCCCCTTCCCTGGCACAGAGCCACGGCCCAGCTGGTTATTCACCAGGTCTGGTCGTGTCTGCATTGGGCCCTGGGACCCCGCTGGGAGCTTTGAACTGTCCTCAGGGGCCAGGTGACCTGCAGCCACGGTGCCACCCCGGGGGGCCGCGTCAGGGGCTGAGCCCCGCACTGGGGGTCCTCAGCCCCCCTGGTCCCCCGAGAGCTCAGCCCAGCCGGTGCTTTGTTCCACAGGCTCTGGCAGCCCGGCCCCGAGGTGGCGTCAGTCCCTATCGACGTCCCAGACACCCCCCCTGTGAGCCTCCCAACGCCCCCACAGCCGGCCCCGAACCGGCCCCCTTTAGCCGGTCCAGCCTGCAGAGCGGGCCTCTCACACCCTTGACATGTTTTGCAGGGTCGCTCTGGGGCGGACGGTGCCCGGGGCCTCCCAGGGGACACCGGACCCAAGGTCTGTGGCTGGATTGAGGTCCCTGGCGGGGGGATTGGGGGGGGCTGGGAGTCAGGACTCCTGGGTTCTATCTCCAGCTCCGGGAGGGGAGCAACTGGTGGGTTGTGGGGGGTGGGGCCAGGAGCCCTGGTTCTGTTCCCAGCCTTGCCACAAACCCCCTTGCTGTGTGGCTGGTGAGTCTCTTCCCCTCTGGCGCCTCAGTTTCCCCCGCTCTGACATAAAGAGGCAACTCTGCGGCCCCCGGGTCCTGCACGGCCTCATTTCCAAGGGCTTTGCAGCTGGAGCTCAGTCTGGCAGGGGACGATGGGGTGAGTGGATGATGTGGGGGGGGGAAGGGGGAAGGGTGGGAAGGGGGCAAGCGAGGAGATAAGGGGCTGGCTGAGGGACCGTGGCAGGGAGCGAAGCCCTCTGGGGTGGGGCAGGGGGTGTCTGTGGCCCCCTTCACACCCCGTGTGCTGGGCCTGGTCCCTGCCCCACTCCCAACTGGGCCTGCATGGCTAATGACCTCCCCCCTGCACCCGTAGGGCGACAGGGGCTTCGATGGGCTCCCGGGGCTGCCGGGCGAGAAGGGTCACAAGGTAAGTGTGAGCCCCCCGCCCAGCCCCACGGGGCAGCTGTGAACACAGGGCCCCGACCCCCCATTCCTGGCCCCACGGGGCAGCTGTGAGCGCCCCCCCCCGCCTGGCCCCACAGGCCTCACCTCGCACTCTCTCTCCCGCAGGGGGACGTGGGGAAGCCAGGGCCAGCGGGCCCCCCAGGAGAGAACGGAGCCAAGGTAAGGGCCCCAGGCGGGGAAGGGGGCACGGGCACTGCCAGACCCAGCACGGCCCCCCTCAGCTCTGCTCTCTCTCTCCTAGGGCTCGGGCGGCCCGGCAGGACCCAGGGGGCAGCCCGGGGAGCCCGTGAGTACCCCACACTGGCACTGGCGGGGGTGGGGGCAGGACTCCTGGGTTCGCTCCCTGGCTGTGGGAGGGGGTGGGCTCTGGCGGGGTTGAGCAGAGCGGGCTGGGAGCCAGGACTCCTGGGTTCTCTCCCTGGCTCTGGGAGGGGGTGGGGGCTAGTGGTTAGAGCAGGGGAAGCTGGGAGCCAGGACTCCTGGGTTCCCTCTCTGGCTGTGGGAGGGGAGTAGGCTCTGGTGGGGTCAAGCAGGGGGTGGGGGCCTGGTATTCTCAGGCAGTCTAACGTCTCTTTCTTCGGCCATAGGGCGTGCGCGGCTTGGTCGGCTCCCGTGGCCTCCCTGGCCCCCCAGGACAGCCGGTACGAGTCCTGTCAATGTGCCCCCCCCCCCCGTGTTTGTTGCCCCCCACTGATGCTCTCCCCTCCCCCCGCAGGGCGTGAGCGGCATGGACGGCGTGCCTGGGCCCAAGGGCAACGTGGTGAGAGCGGGCGGGGCCGACCCTAGAGGTGCCGGGGGCTGAGGGATGTTGGGGGGCTCTGGGAGGTAGAAGGGGCTGGGGGGTGGTTGTGGGGGGCCCCCCCAGCTGGACTTGAAGCGCCTTGCCCTGGCAGCTGGGCAGGGTGGGGGTGGGGGCGGCCTGTGCCCATGTCTCACGGATGCTGCTCTCTCCCCAGGGGATCCAGGGGGAGCCGGGCCCCCCCGGGCAGCAGGGAACCCCGGGACCCCAGGTATGTCCGTCGCTCGCACGGGGGCCAAATGTGGGCCAATGGGGCGAGGCCGGATTGCTCCCCCTGCCCCCCTTCGCTAATAGTGGGCATGGTCGGCCAGTGCTTCCCACCCCCCAGCCAGTCCCACTGGAGGTGTGGGCCAGAGATGGGGGCCTGGCCGCAGGGGGGCTGGGGTCCAGGGTGGCGCGTGTGATGGGGGTGGGGTCAGGGGACAGGCTGGGGGATGGGACTGAGGCAGGGGTGTGGGCTTGGGGGGTGGGGATGCTGGGGGGGTAGGGGCCTGGGGTGTGGCGGGGGGGTCCGGGGTGTGTGCAGGGGGGACCGTACACCGTCCTCCTGTGACCCATCTCTGTTCTCTCCGCCAGGGCCTGCCTGGCCCCCAGGGGCCCATCGGGATGCCGGGGGAGAAGGTGAGTGTGGGGAGGCCATGGGGCTGCTCTGGAGCATATGTGGGGCCTCCTGGGACCCCCACTGCAGGGTTGGGGGCATGGAGCGATGGCTCAGTGGGGTGCCCGTTGCAGGGCCGGTGTGGGAGGCCAGGGCTGCCGGGGCCCTGGGGGGCTGTGCCCCACGGCCAGGCCCCACGGCGGCTGCGAGTGGGGGCGGCAGGATCTGAGGTAGGCGCCCCCGTGACGTGTCCTTTCTCCGCGCAGGGCCCGCTGGGGAAGCGGGGCATGCAGGGCGTGGCCGGCGCTGACGGGCCCCCCGTAAGTACTGGGGACGCCAGGCTCCGGAGGGCAGGGGTCGGCGGAGGGGCTGGGGGCTCCGACACAGGCCTGGGCTTTGCCTGGCACATTCCCCCCACTCCCCAGGAACAAACACACAGACAGACCACAGCATGTCCCCCCCCCACCCTGGGCACACATGCATCCCCCCCGCTGGTACGTGTGTCCCCCCCGGGAACACCCCCCCCGGGGCAAACACACAGGCGGACTACAGCATGTGCCCCCTCCCGCGGCACATCCCCCCGGGCACACGCCCCCCAGCACCCCCCATCCCTCTGGGCACCTCCCATCCCCTCCTCTTCTATCCCCTGCAGCCAGTGAGCTGGATAGCGGCCGGGGTGGGGCTGCTGGGGGCCCCGGAGCCCAGCCTGGCGCTAACCTGCCCGTGTCTCTTGTGCTTCCTTGCAGGGTCACCCTGGCAGAGAGGGGCCGGCGGGGGAGAAAGGGCTCCAGGTACAGAGCCCCTGGGGCTGGGCTGCCCCCCATCAGGGGCACATGGGGAGCAGGCAAAGCAGCCGCACGCCCCAGGGCCACAGCCCCATCCTGGCGGTGCCCTTGGGGGGCAGGGCCCATGGAACCCATGAGGGGGTCGTGCAGGGCGTGAGGGCTGTGGGGGTGTCGTACCGGAGGTGGGGCCTGTGGGGAGGGTTCGTGAGGGGGGGGTGTCGTTTCCGTGGGGGGCAGGGCCCATGGAGCCCATGAGGGGGTCGTGCAGGGCGTGAGGGCTGTGGGGGGGTCGTACCGGAGGTGGGGCCTGTGGGGAGGGTTCGTGGGGGGGGTGTCGTTTCCGTGGGGGGTGGGGCCCATGGGGAGCAGGGCTGGGGTGTCTGACGCTCTCTCTCCCTAGGGTCCAGCCGGCACCGTGGGACCCGTTGGCTACCCAGGCACCCGCGGGGTCAAGGTGGGTCCTGCCCCCAGTGCTCAGCTGTGCCCCAGCGAAGGCCTCCCTTCCCCCACCCCGGGGCCGTCAGCCAGGCCAGCCCCACGGCAGGGTCAGAGCCCAGACAGGAGCTGCCCCCTGCCATGCCAACGCCTCCGCGTGTGACTCTGGCAACCCCCCGGGGCCTCTCCCCACACGTGCCCCAGGGCCTCCAGCCCGACGCCAGTGGGGGGCACGGGGGGCGCTGGCTGCCTCCAGAGTGTTTGGGGCCCAGAGTCCTGCTCTGACCCCCTCCCCCCGTGTCTCTGCAGGGGGCCTTCGGAGCCAGGGGCCTGAAGGGAAGCAAAGGGGAGAAGGTAAGGATGGGGGGGGCGGTGGGGAACACACCAGCTGAGACCTGCCAGGTGACATGTCCCACTGCGGGAGTGGGGCCTGCAGGGGGGAGTCATGGGCTGGGGCCAGGCTAGCAGGGGCTGCGGGTCAGGAGTGAGGGGCACCAGCAGGGCTGGGGGCGCGGGTCTGGGCTAGCAGGGGGCTGCGGGTCAGGAGTGAGGGGCACCGGCAGGGCTGGGGGTGCAGGGCTGGGCTAGCAGGGGGCTGCGGGTCGGGAGTGAGGTGCACCGGCAGGGCTGGGCTAGCAGGGGCTGCGGGTCAGGAGTGAGGGGCACCGGCAGGGCTGGGGGGGCAGGGCCGGGCTAGCAGGGGGCTGCGGGTCAGGAGTGAGGGGCACCGGCAGGTCTGGGGGGGCCCAGGGCCGAGCTGGCAGGGGGCTCCGGGTCGGGAGTGAGGGGCACCGGCAGAGCTGGGCGAGTAGGGCTGGGCTAGCAGGGGGCTGCGGGTCGGGAGTGAGGGGCACCGGCAGGGTTGGGGGGGCAGGGCTGGGTTGGCAGGGGGCTGGGGGACCTTTGGGCATCCCCTATGTTGATCGTTCAGGGGGCCGAGCTCCCAGTTCACTACGAGAAGGGGACCCCCCCGGGTTTCGGGGTTGGCCCCACCCGGCCTGACCCATGTCTCTGTCCAGGGAGAAGACGGATTCCCCGGCTTCAAGGGTGACATGGGCCACAAGGGTGACAGGGTGAGTGGGGCCCCTCCTGAGGGGGAACTGGGGGGCTGACTGCACAAATCACCGTAAATTGTTGGACACTGTCTGTCGGCTGGGCCTGGCAGAGCTGGGCAGTGGGGCAGGGACCCGGGAGAGGGGGTTGGGCTCTGGGTGTGGGGCGGGAGGAGGGAGGGGCAGGCGGGGCTCTGGCCGTGGGGCAGAAGGGGGAGGGGCGGGGATTGGGGGGGCAGGAGGGGGGCTCCGGGCCAGAAGGTGAAGGGGGTGGCACAGGGGCAGTCCCCCCCCTAACGCCGCGGTATCCCTGTGCCGGGGGGCGTCTCTCTCTCCGTTGCAGGGCAACGCGGGGCTGCTGGGGCCGCGGGGGGAGGACGGCCCCGAGGGGCTGAAGGGCCAGCTGGGCCCCGTGGGGGAGGCAGGCGCCTCCGGCCCGGCGGGGGAGAAGGTAAGTGCGTCCCCGTCCCCCCGCCCCCGCGTCCGGCTGGGGGTCCTGCCGCCTCTCAGCTCCGCTCTCTCTCGCTGCAGGGCAAGCTGGGCGTGCCAGGCCTGCCGGGCTACCCTGGGCGCCAGGGCCCCAAGGTAAGTGGGGGGCAGGAGGCTGGGACCTGGGAGGGGGGCCCAGGCCCCCCGGCTTCGCCCCCCTAACCCGTGCTCTCTCCCGCAGGGCTCTGCCGGCTTCCTGGGCCCCCTGGGGCTCGCAGGGGAGAAAGGAAAGCGGGTGAGTGAGCGGGGCCCCTGCCCCACGCGCCCCTGGCAGGCGGGCAGCAGCAGCTGGGGACACTGAGGCCAGAGGCCACGCCGGGAGCGGGCGGCAGGGCCAGGGGCGGAAGCCTGGAGCTCTGAGTCCCCGCCCCGTGGGCCCTACGCTCGGCCACCCTCCCTGTCCCTCCCAGCCGGGCGCCCACGGCCTGGGTGTGTGCGTGCCCCCCTTGGGTCCGGGTCCCTCGCCGGCGGGCGCTGGGAGAGACGCGTCACGTGTGCCGTGTCCTGGCGCCGTCACCCGCGTGTCAGCCGGGGCGTGTCACGGACCCACGGGATGGAACAGCCTCCGGGAGGCTCCATCCCTGAGCCAAGCCCCCGGGTGGCCCGCTCCCTCTGTGGGAAACCCACGTCCCTTCGGCCCGAGCTCTGGGCCTGCAGCCCCCTGCGACCTCCGGGCAGCGCGGTCCAGGGACTGACACCCCTCGCCCAGCATGGCAGGACCACCCTGTGAGCCAGCAGCCCTGTGCCAGCCGCACCAGGGAAACTGAGGCATGCGCTGGCTTGATCTATATATTACAAGAGTCTCATAGGTGATTGCACGGGGGCAGCTGGCCCTTCCGCATGTGCAGGGCCGGCGTGCATGGGGCACGTGGCGTGTGATCCCGTGGGGCAGGGCAGCACCACGCACAGTATTTCGCCCACGCTACCGTTTTGTTCTCCCCTCGCAGGGCAAGGCTGGCCAGGCCGGGCAGGCAGGACAGCGTGGACCTCCGGTGAGCGGCCCCAGACACCCCTGGCCCCCCACAGCGCCTGGGGGGACAGGCCAAAGAGTCAGCTCTGTCCCCCAGTGACAGCCCCCATGTTCCCCAGCTACCAGCCCTGACTCCCCCCATACTCTAGTGACTGGCCCCGGCTGGGCCCCAGAGCCGCCCCCCCCCCAGTGACTAGCCCCAGCTGCGCCCCAGAGCCCCCCCCAAGTGACCGGCCCCGGCTGGGCCCCAGAGCCCCCCCCAAGTGACCGGCCTCAGCTGGGCCCCAGAGCCCCCCCCCCAGTGACCGGCCCCGGCTGGGCCCCAGAGCCCCCTCCCAGTGACCGACCCCGGCTGGGCCCCAGAGCCCTCTCCCAGTGACCGGCCCCAGCTGGGCCCCAGAGCCCCCCCCCGAGTGACCGGCCTCAGCTGGGCCCCAGAGCCCCCCCCAGTGACCGGCCCCAGCTGCGCCCCAGAGCCCCCCCCCAGTGACCGGCCCCAGCTGGGCCCCAGAGCCCCCCCCCAGTGACCGGCCCCAGCTGGGCCCCAGAGCCCCCCCCCAGTGACCGGCCCCAGCGGGGCCCCAGAGCCCCCCCCAGCCAGCACTGAGCAGGCCCCGGTGCCCCCCACCCGCCAGGTCCTGGTCTCGGGCAGCCCGCCCCGCCTTGCACCCGCTCATCCCGCTCTCCCTCTCTCTGCCCAGGGCCTGCCAGGGGAGCGAGGCCAGACGGGGCCGACGGGGAAGCCGGGACCGAAGGTAGCTCAGGGTCTGGCTGCACCGCGCCAGCCCCACCCACTCCGTCCGTCCGTCCGTCCATCTCCACCCTCCGGATATTAGCCAGACCCCCCTTGCCCAATGCCCCCCCCTCCGTGGGTACAGCACCCTGGCCCCACTCCATGGGGCGCTGGGGACCGAGCCCAGTTCCCTGCCATCCCCCCATTGACCTCTGCCCCCCATACCCAGTGCCCTCCCTCTGCCCCGTGCCTCCACAGTACCCGGTGGCCCCCAGTGCCCCCCATCTTCCTCACCTGACATCCCTGCCAGGCATCCCGCCCCCTGGTCCGCCCCCCACACAGGCCCTGCCTCGCCCCCGTCCCCTTGACTCACCCCTACCCGGCGCCCATCCCTGCTGCCCTGGCGCAGGGTCCCCGTCCCCGAGCGGGGGCTGGCCGCCCTCAGCCTGGTTCTCTGTCCCCAGGGCGACGCCAGCCATGACGGGGCCCCCGGAGCCGTGGGGGAGAAGGTGAGTCTGAGCAGGGACCCCACGGGCTGGC